>NC_028639.1:6854650-6908143 GCF_001406875.1 Solanum pennellii
CAATATCTTATTTGTGTAGGGAAATGGAGGTGATCAAATTTGAAGTGGATGATGAAGAGTTTTTGAACTATTGTAAAAGTTTAAATACATATTTGATTTATTGTGTACACATTTAGAATATTGATGTATAAGTATGGGTATGTACACAACACATACTATCTTTTGGTTGTACATGAAATATTTCTCGAAGTTTATTTGAAATATATAGCTTCAATTTAATGATTAATTAGTTCATTTTGTGTTTTAGGTCACTTGTATGTATGTAAATATATTATATATATTTGTGCTACATGTAGGCTTATAAATGTTGAAGTTACACTTTGTAAGTGTTGCTCTAGGTAGATAAAAAGTTACACTTTGAAAGTGTTGCAATAGATGACCAATAAAAGGCAACACTTTTTAAGTGTGACCAATAAATCTGAAAAGGCAACGCTTTTAAGTGTAGTCTAACAAAAAATAGGTGTTGCTAATGCACGTCTTCAAAGCGTGCCCTTATACCTATTTGGCTACGCTTTATAAGTGTAGCCAAAGATGGCAACATTTAAAAAGTGTTGCCTAATGTCAAATGTTACGCTTCTTTTGGGCAGCCCCTAAAAAGTGTTGCTGAATGTCCAAAAGTGTAGTCTTTTATCAAAGGCCACACTTTTTGCTAGTTTAGGCTACACTTACGTGGTGTTGCTGTAGGCCGAAAATGGTGTAGTGATTAGTACATAATATGTCTGAAAGAAGACAAGTGATTGAATAATGCACATAAATATGGAATGAGGTACTAGCTATCATAATTTGATAAGCTCACATGTTTGTGTTCCATTCATGAAGAATGAGAACTTCTGATAAATGCTAATATGGATCCATTCTCTAAAGGGAATGAGGTGTAAGCCACCATGCTAGTCATGAGAAAGATTGCGACCTTGGTCAATGATGTGGTATCACCAAGAATGTCTCTAAGAAGACATGTATTATAGAAAAGTTTCATGTTTTATCTTCGGGTTTGTATTGGACAAGAATTAATGCAATTGAGGCACATTCTATGGTAATTAAGAAATTTACTAATTCCTATACTTTCTTAGTTTGACACGATTGTCTGGGACATCGTTAGTCTATAATGTTTAGACGAATTATGGAAAAATAATGGACATTCATGGAAGAAACTAAAAATTCTTTTAGATGGTGAATTTTCTTATACTACTTGTTAGCAAGGCAAGCTAATTGTGAGACCACCATAAACGAAAGTTGAGATTGAATTTTCTGCGTTATAGGAACGTATACAGATATTTGTGGACCTAGTCGTCCACCAAGTGGATTGTTTAGATATTTAATGATCCTAACAAATGTATCTTCTATATGGTCTCATGTGTGTCTATTATTATCTCGCAACTTGATGTTTGCAACAAAATGTTGGCACAAATAATATGTTTACAGGCACAATTTTCTTCAGATTAGTTCATTCAATGATGGGATCACGACTCACCTAAAGGGTAAAGTAATTGAGAAGAAATAAATCTGAAAATTACTCTTGGAGTAATAAAATTGAAATTTAGTCATATAATAGTTAATCAGAAATTTACTAAAGCAAAAGGCACATGACGTAGTAAACTTGGAGTTTACGAGTACTAATAATTTTATTAGTTGGCATGAATAATTTGGTCATCCCAAAGAGATGCATACTGAGTAATGGACATACATTGAAAAATTAGAAGATTCTTCAAGAATTCTTTTGTTGTTTGTTCTCATGACAAGTTGATTGGATCAACTAATGTTGAGATTAAATCTCTAAATTCTGAAAGGTATAAAAGGTGAATATGGGCCCATTCACCTATTATGTGATATGATAAAAAGATGCATCTATAAGACAATTACATGTGCGTTTGTTGTCAACATGTAGTTTGACATTCACAAAATTGTTTGTGCAAAAATAATTGAGTTAAGAGCACAATTTCAGAATGTGTAATTAAGACAATTTATCTTGATAATATTGATAAATACTCTAGATGATGTGACACTACATGTCTCAAATAGTAAAATCATTGTTTACGAAAATAAAGTTTCATATGTTGATATGAAATATATGATTAATGAATATACTATGATGCACAAAGATATATTCTCCAAAAGATTGAGATATATGTTAGTTTGTCTAACATAAGGAGGAGACTAGAAGCAACAGAAGAGTTGTAAATACTCCTGTTGAATGTCCCTTAAGGATAAAGTCTATGATAGACTAATCAATTCTAAATAAAATAATCCTTGAAAAAGGGGGAGGATCAAAGAATCAAAATGATCATAATAAGAAAATAATGTGCTCTTGGAGAGCCTACGACATAACACTTTATGAAACCTCATGAGAGGGGTAGCTACCTAAAAATAATGAAGTGATGAGATCTCAATAAGTTTTGTCGTATTGTGAATCGATACAAAATGATATATCGTTGACGATATCTTTGATACAATAGCGTGCAATATTGTAAAACATAATGAGGATATAAATTCTACATCTATTAAAGCATGCTTGTGTAGAAAAATTATCAAGTGAAAAGTGGAATGATGCATCTTGGTAAGTGTAAAGCTTATTTGACTTGCAATCTAGGCACTAGAAGATATCATACATCTAATATTGAATGTTGTCACTTGACAAAATTGATATGAAAATATCCAATGGGTTTGAAATCTAGCATATACAAGGTTTTGGAAAACTTTATCCTCATAAGAATCAAATAGATTCAAAATTCATAGAGCATATACAAATATTGTTATGCAAGTTGATAACTAGAATTGAAACTCTTGGCAATAGATTATTTGCTTAAAGAAGTTGAATTAAGGAACTTGCAGAAATCTTTGACCCTGAAGGGAAGATTTATAAAAGCAGATAGAAGAAAGCATACTTCGTCAAGGTTTTTCTACACTCATAAGCTCCCAAGAATGGTGATATCAACATGCAAGAGGTCTGTTCAAGTAATATTATTGTTGATTTATTCACCAAGTCTCTACCAACTACAACTTTCAAAAAGATGGTGCACAAGCTTGGAAAACGAAGATTCTAGTCTCTGAATTGATGTTCTCATAAGGGGGAGTTAATAGGCGATGTACTCTTTTTTCCTCACAAGGTTTTGTCCCACTGGGTTTTCCTCGTAAGGTTTTTAATGGGGCATCCATAATGCGTATTATTACATATGTGTACTCTTTTTCCTTCACTAGATTTTTTTCCAACTGGGTTTTATCTAGTAAGGTTTAACGAGGCACATAATCTACCGACATTCAAGGGGGAGTGTTATAAATATATTTGTGTTATAGTGAATGTCTAATTATGTGGAGTCCTTGTAGGATATGGTTATGAATCCTACTTGGGGACCAAGTAAGGTTTTCCCTATAAATAAATGGTTTTCCTTCATTTTAAATAAGATTTGTGAAAGATCTCTGAATTCTGAATATACTTCAAGAGAAAAGAAGAATTCTTCTTTTCTCTTCTCCCTAATTTCTTCTTCTTCTAAATATATATAGTTTCATAACAAAAAGTCATTTTTATGTATTTTTTTAAAAGTTTGTATGAAATCAAATTAGACAAACAAATTAAAACTAAAAGGTTATATCATTTATTATTAATAACAAGAATTCAAACTCATCTATATGCATTAATATTCTAGAAAAATAAACTTGAAAGTACTTTTTAATATTTTTGTCAAATTTAAATTGCTATTCGAAAGTGTCTTTCTAATTTATTAGTTAAACACAATTTTTTTCTCACCAAAATAACTTTTTTGGAAAGCACTTAAAAATACTTTTCAAATAAGCCAATTTTTAAAAATTTAAAATCATTTTTTATTTTACTTCCATTAGATAAAGGGTATATCTAAATCACTATTTGTAACAATATGCATATATGTAAGTCCTTTTTTACGACGGTAAAGATATATATGAGCCATTTTTGTAATGAGGGATAATCACTACATAAAAAGGTTGAAGAATATATCAGATCCTTTTCCCTCATTGCTCTCTCTAAATTTTTCAATTTCTTGCTAATCTCTCTATTATTATACCCCTTCCATATCACTCTTTAGGTCGAAAATGATACGCATTTTGGGAGAAAAATCTAAGTGCAAGTTCAATTTCTTATATCAACTTGATTGTTCAAAAGACTACGAGTCGTATAATATTATAATACATGTTTCTGAGGGCGGGAAAGATATGCATTTTGGGCTTGTTGGATCTTTGATTGCTTCATTTAGTATATTTTAATTCGAATTTTGCAACAATTGTGTTTTTTTTTAAAAAAATAATCTAAATTAACAATGAAAAAGAGGTATGCCATGTACAAATAAGGACCTAAAAACACCATTAAGGATAATTGGAGTTTGGTTCACAAAACATAATATAGTCTTCGAAATATCTTTCATATATTAGTATAGGAAATACTAAGTCTCAATCTCATCATCTTAAGACACAAGAATACTTGGGACACGGCTCATACTTTAAAATAAGAATATAGAAATACTTAGTCTATTACAATACTTTGAATGAAAACATAAAAGACATATATGCCCTCGAGTCAAGTGAGGACATACTTCAACTTCTCTTGAACGATCTTCTAAGTCAAAGTCTTCACTTCTCAAAGCTTCTCACCTACCAAGAACTATATAGATAGATAAAAGCATAGAGTTAGTACAACCACATGTACTAAGTATGACATTATGCATAAAAATCATGAAAACAGACTTTATTGGAAATATGCATCTTTTCATTTAAAAGTCACATTAAATCATAAGAACAACATTTAGCAACTTGGAAACACATAAGATAACATTCAAACCAAAAATCATATTTTAGAGATCACTTTACAGTGAACTCATTCACTGTTACAGTGAATTATTTCACTGTACAGTGTAGATGGTTATTCATCACTTAAGACACCCTTTAGCATGTAATCTTTTCACTTAAAGCTATCCTAAGATTCACTTAAGTCATACAAAGAGAGACCGCTCATACACCCTCTCTAGATGTGCCTAAACGACCCTTAGGATTACTTATAATGAGTCACATACACACTTCAAGACATCAAACATATCAACATATAGACACTATGACATTTCCTCATCAAAGGCTATAAAAAGACTTACTTAAGTAGGTCAAGAAGATAACGTCCACGATTGACCTCTTCAAGACTACCTAAATAATCCTTATGACTTCCTAAGTTCGGATCATGTCCACATAATCAATATCTTCCCTAATTAGACTCATTCTTAAGACTCATCTAGGTAAGATATGAAGTGACCATTCCTATGCCCCCTTCACACCTGAACTAGACAACCCATAACTACACTAGATAGGTACTTATTCCTTTTACATACTCCATAACATAGGTCATTAGTTCATTAGTTCATTAAGACTCATACATCACATAAAGGACATTCAAATAATGGTCTTGGACAAGACCTAGGAACTCCACATAACACCTTCAACGTCTATTGCCCATACCACCACCTAAACTCCATGAACTCCTCTAATGTTAATAGGTATTCCATATGATGAGAATAGACAATAACCGACATAGACCATGATAGTTAGACATCGAATCCGGAGTTCTATCCTACACCGATGAGGTTGTTCTACTTTCCAATGGTATAACTTAGACACATCCCATGTAGGCACATGGTTAAGGAATATGAAGGGCATACTTTGTAATCTAGTCTCATACTTAACTAGAAATACTTTCCCTTACCATACGACATAGGAGTAGAAAAGAAGGGAAACTCTATCGTCCTATAGCCTCTCACCCATAGATGTGTCGCGACTCACATCGATGGTCAAGACTCTACCACACGTGACTTGATGAGACTTCTTGATTTCTAATACTACTTTCACCAACCTATGCTCTGATACCAAGATTGTCACAACCCGAAACCATGCCCTAGAAGTTAGGGTACAATCTTGGATTGTAACAGGCGTCGTCGATCTCTCGGAGGTCTAAGACAAGCCCTTTCATATCATTCATTGCATATACATAGTGAAAAGTAGTGCGGAATTAAAATTTTTCACAAAACATAATATAGTCTTCGAAATCTATTTCATATAAAAGTAAAAGGAAATACTAAGTATCAATCTCATCATCTTAAGACACAAGAATACTTGGGACACGGCTCATACTTTAAAATAAGAATATAGAAATACTTAGTCTATTACAATACTTTGAATGAAAACATAAAAGACATATATGCCCTCGAGTCAAGTGAGGACATACTTCAACTTCTCTTGAACGATCTTCTAAGTCAAAGTCTTCACTTCTCAAAGCTTCTCACCTACAAAGAACTATATAGATAGATAAAAGCATAGAGTTAGTACAACCACATGTACTAAGTATGACATTATGCATAAAAATCATGAAAACAGACTTTATTGGAAATATGCATCTTTTCATTTAAAAGTCATATTAAATCATAAGAACAACATTTAGCAACTTGGAAACACATAAGATAACATTCAAACCAAAAATCATATTTTAGAGATCACTTTATAGTGAACTCATTCACTGTACAGTGTAGATGGTTATTCATCACTTAAGACACCCTTTAGCATGTAATCTTTTCACTTAAAGCTATCCTAAGATTCACTTAAGTCACACAAAGAGAGACCGCTCATACACCCTCTCTAGATGTGCCTAAACAACCCTTAGGATTACTTATAATGAGTCACATACACACTTCAAGACATCAAACATATCAACATATAGACACTATGACATTTCCTCATCAAAGGCTATAAAAAGACTTACTTAAGTAGGTCAAGAAGATAATGTCCACGATTGACCTCTTCAAGACTACCTAAATAATCCTTATGACTTCCTAAGTTCGGATCATGTCCACATAATCAATATCTTCCCTAATTAGACTCATTCTTAAAACTCATCTAGGTAAGATATGAAGTGACCATTCCTATGCCCCCTTCACACCTGAACTAGACAACCCATAACTACACTAGATAGCTACTTATTCCTTTTACATACTCCATAACATAAGTCATTAGTTCATTAAGACTCATACATCACATAAAGGACATTCAAATAATGGTCTTGGACAAGACCTAGGAACTCCACATAACACCTTCAAAGTCTATTGTGCAATGTCTAGATAGCGTCCCATACCACCACCTAAACTCCATAAACTCCTCTAATGCTAATAGGTATTCCATATGATGAGAATAGGCAATAACCGACATAGACCATGATATCTAGACATCGAATCCGGAGTTCTATCCTACTCCGATGAGGTTGTTCTACTTGTCAATGGTATAACTTAGACACATCCCATGTAGGCACATGGTTAAGGAATATGAAGGGCATACTTTGTAATCTAGTCTCATACTTAACTACAAATTCTTTCCCTTACCATAATCACTCGGTGCTAGCCTTCGTTCTCATAGAGTAATTCATACGTTAGGTTCACATAAAAGGGTTCCATAACAAGTTCATAACCCAGTCACGTTTACCCTACTAAGGAAGGTCCACTAGGGCTACCTCACAATGGCGACAAGAAGCTCATGATGACTTTCCTAAGGATTAATATGATGTCGTTCCAGCCAACTAACCTTAAGTCCATCATTCATTTACTTTGAAGGATACCATTACGACTTACGCTTCAAAAATCTTAATCTTACCCTTAAGTCAAGGTTTTCACATAATAGACTCTTATATCATCATTTAAAGTCACATGTCATTCATACATTCAAGACTAAGAGTTCTAACACCCTAAATCAATACATCACATATTCATAATCATATATACATCAAGCAAGATATACAAGTCAACCAAGACAAGACATTGCATACTTCACTTTTAACTCATAATGCAAGTCATTCTAGAAACACCTAGAAACAATCTAATATCTTCAAGTCATCCTATATATCATCATAACATCATTAATATACTCCACATAGACTCACATATCCAAGTAGGAATATACAAGACTTAACCCTTATAACACTATACTCATAATGTCAAAGTCATAGTCTAACATGATCACTTAAGGCAACATAAGTTGAAGAACACACATATGACTTCACATGTAGATATATAATGCCATGCTTCACATAATCAACTACACAAATAGCCACATTACTTCAAGTAGTTTCCAATAAGGCCATGCTCATCATATTGCATAAAGTAACGCCGACAAGGCCACGTCAATTGCAAGTAAACACATAACACCGCCACCTTAAGTGGACCATATCAATAACAATAGAATCGAAGTATAATTAATATCAAATGAAAGAAAATGGGGCAGCATACCTTCATCCCCTCATCCATACTTCAATTCAATGTCAAATCAACCAATTCAACATCACAAGGCCCTTACCCATGACCATGAACAATAATTCAAGTAATAACCATAAAACTCAATGAATCTACATCATTTCAATCTATTTTTAACAATCTAAGATAAATTAGATATCAATTGAATACAATTCTTATATCATTAGAAATCCCATAAGAAACTACATAACAATTCAACAATATTAGCTTAATATCAAGTAACTCAATAAGTAGTCAAAACTAGGGTTCATCAATTTACATGGTTAATAGATAATTTAGATTGAAATCATCAATACAATATAAATTAGATCATAATTCAATTTTTAGAAATCATTTATTCAAGAACCCATGGTAGAATCATGAAATTGGACAATTTACTTTAGAAAACTTTGAAAAACATCTTGAGAGTTGGGCTCCTTGATGAAACAAGTTTAAAGGATCAAAAGCCATACCTCAAGGATGATAATTCTTCACTTTGATGAAGAATTTCCACTCAAAACTCCCACACCAAGCTGCTTCAATTTGGACTTCAATGGAGTCCTTGGGATTTCTTAAGGGATTTGGTGTTTTCAATTTGGAAGAATGAAGTCTTTAAGGTGTTTACCCTTTATATACTTAATTAAAATACCCAAAAGACCCTTAATAAAACGCCAATGAATTAATTTAGAATTGGGATGAATATACCAATTCGCCCTTTAATTGGCAGCAAAACCTGCGCAGGAACAGGTTGCGCATGACGCCTGCCCTTGATGGGGCATCATAGGCACGACGGGGCGTCACAACCATCCGTCGTTGGCTATAGTGGCTTCACAAAGCTCCTATATTCACCCTTGGATAAGTCCCTCACTACGGGACCCTTTGACGGGGCGTCACAGCCACGACTGGCCGTTGACTGCTCCGTCGCCAAGGTCTGTTGGGACAGCCTGCACACTGATTTTGGGTCCTTCCTCAAGGACCCTTTAATGGTCCTTGGGGATAATTTCTCGGACGTTTCCAACCCAAATACAACACTATATAATTTTAAATCCTCTCACATGAATTTCATCCAAAACAAACACGTAAAACTCAATGAAACTCGCCTAGACTTACAAGGTCAACTCAAGACATATCTTTCGAACACCTTGGACGTTCTTGGTCGTTTGACCTCCAAACTTCATGAAACTTTAACCACTGCCTATACATGCTATATTAAATCTATTAAGAACCTTAAAACATCATGAAAAAAACATAATCACATAGAAAAATATTTTAGACATTTAGGTGACTTAGTCGTCAAACGTCTTAGACGTCCCTTGACGTTTGACTTCCAACACCTCTAATATTTTAGCTACTGCCTCTATACCATATATTAGACATATTTAGGACCTTAGACCATCAATATCAACATGTTTGTCTCTAATTAACTTAGGTCATCTTTGGGATCTTACAATATCACACTACGTTTTCATGAAAAATCATGCTTAATGCATATACTGATATACATACATTGCAATTGTCATGATGAAAATTTATGGCCAAATACATAAACAGATCTCTAAACTTGTTGGATTTTTTCCCTCAGGTACCTCAACTACGTCATTTTCCTATTAGATCACCGAACTACCCATAATTTGTTCCGTTTAAACAAAGACCATTGTCTGATGTGGAACCAGATTTGTGAGGGGTATTGATAGAGGATACATACGTTGTTCTAGAACTCCTTAGTCCAATTGATAGTGAATTTTTTTTAGAATAATTGTGTTTTACTTAAGTTATTTGAACACATTAGAAAACAAATGAGACTAACACGGTTTGTCTTCATTCCTTTGATCAAAATCATTACAATTTGAACACAATTGAAGGCATTTACAATAGAAAAGCCGATCAAAATCAACCAAAAGTGTTTTAAAGGAACAAATTATGGCTGGTTCAATGATTCATTATTCCTTATTAGGACAAAATACAAAACTATACACTTTTTGTTTACTTATTTCCATTATCCCCTATTTCTTTTAAGAATCTCCAAAATTCTTTATTTCTTTAATGTATCTGAGCTGCACATTAATGTATCCGACCTACATATTATTTAGCTAGTTTTTAATGTATCTGCATTAGTTGTTAATGTATCCGAGCTTCAATTATTGTATCCGATTTTTTTAATTTATAAGAAATTTATGTAATAGAAACTTATTAGGGATAGATTGTAATTTCATATTAAAACTATGTGATTTATGTAATATACACTATTTACACATAAACAATACAATATATATATATATATATATATCAGAAAGCATTTTCTAGATTTCATTAATTATTTGAAATAAGTTCAATATTTCCCAAATTTTATAGGTAATCTCATCCAAATTTATATTTTCACCTAATTTAAACCACACTAATTAATAAATATTTAATTTTGAAAATAAGTAGACATAGATATCCAACTTTTTTAATCATAATTTCTGAGTGGTTTATTGAAATGATCTGATCCGTCATTATATCAATACATCTCATGTGAAGTCTCAAAAAAATTATTGAAAGTCGGAGGCCGATCTAAAATTTTGAGTCACCCGATGAAAATTTGAATTGATTTGGGCTGAAGTCTGCCCACTATTATGAAATGGCTCCCATTATGGCGACGTTGTTGTAGTGCCTGTAGGGTTGCTATAACGGGGTAGACAAAATCAAACGTTAGATAAAATATTTTTTTAAAATTCTTATTTCCACTTTTCTTGGACAAAATAGGCGAGGTTTACTCTACAAATTTTCCTAAACCACTTTAATCTCGAGGGTAATGGAGGATAGAAATTTTCATGTAAAAAAGGGTAAGACCTTATAGTTCTGTGCCAACGTTCATTAGGATTCACCCCAAGGAGTAGAAACCTTGCATTTGGAGTTTTTCACCAGTTGCTTAGGGCCTAGTTAGACTTGATTTTCTGAAAATAATTGTTAGACATGTATTTGCTCATGTAATATCTTATAGATTGTTGAAAAATTTCATGTGTAAGCAGTCAGACACAAAATCTAGATGATTGAACTTATGGTTAGTTGTGAATAGGCTGATGATTAACTATGGTTGGTTTTATGATGTTTGGTAGGTGTCATTCCAGAGGAGATAATTATAGGTTATCATGTATGCATGATATATGAGTAGGGGAAATGAAAAGGCATAATATGAAGAGAGAGAGAGAGAGAGAGAGAGAGAGGGAGGGAGGGAGAGAGAGAGAGAGAGAAAGAGATAGATAGAGAGAGAGAGAGAGAGAGAGAAAGAGATAGATAGATAGAGAGAGAGAGAGAGAGAGTGAGTCACACCAACATGTATATACATATTTATTGAATCGAGTTCTATGTAGCTCGCACACGCATATGTATTAGAGGCAGTTTGAATTGGAACTACGTATGATCTATTTGAAGGGAAGCACTCCTATCAAGAATTTTTTTCATATGCATTACTCAAACCTGAGATTAGGAGTGACAATTAGGCAAATTTGGTCAAATTTAAACAAGTCAAGACAACAAATAGATGACGATCCAATCCAATTCAAATTTACTTGGATCAAAATAGACAAGGTAATGGATTATAAAACAGGTCAAGACCCAATCCAATTTAAGTTTCAATTTTTAATTTGATCTTTTAAAATATTTTAATAACTAATAAGATTTTATTATTATTATAACTATATAAAACAGATAAAATTATTTTAAAAAATGAAAATATTTCTATGAGATCTGAATCAAATATCAACTCAATTTTTAATAAGTTATAATGATATATTAAAATTGATTGGATTGAAACTGGGTAGCATATATGCTCCAAACTTAAATGGGTTGAGCGATTCTGTTGGGCTTTGCCATTCTTATTCGAGACATAAATGGTGAACTTTTTCTTTTCACTTTAGTAATGTGGAGCCGAGCAAAATCACTCAAAACGCATATGGATCATCTTCTCCCCTTTTGCACTAGAAAAATCCAATAGTTTCAATGACGTTTATTCTAGCTTCTTCTACTTCAACAAAAACTACACTATTCAGTTGTAAGTTCATTCAATCTTATCTCTCATTTATGTTAATTTTGAAAATAATTGAGAATTTTTTATTGATATCATAGGCCGTCAAATGCTTGGTGGCCGTTAAGTTGGTGTTCCCTTATCTCTTTTGTTAAGATATATATAGTTGTCTGGAATTATGTCTCCAGCTTTTTTTCTGTTTGGCTTGTAATATTAGAGTATTTTTTCCCCCACTCACTTTGATTAATTGCCTATTTGTTTTTGCTATTGCCTATCTTATTATTGTTTTCCTTTTCATTATGTCAAAGGGGGAGAATCTCATATAACTATATCGGAGGCACATATAAAGGGGAGCATATAGAAAGGGGGAGTTTCGAAAATATTAAATAGGGAAGTCAAATTAAATTCATACTGTTAAAGTTATTATAAAAAAAAGGAGATTGTTAATTTGTGATATTTTGCATAATGACAAACTGAATTCATATAGCAAGAAATCAGGGAATAAGATCCGGAGAGACTAATATAAATCAACAACATCACCCATGAGATAGATTTGACAGATTGAATCCATATCGAAGGGATCAAGAAGCAAGATTTGACAAATTGAACTTATATCGCTGGAAATCAAAGAGCAAGATCTGAAGACTGATATAAATCAGTAACACTACCCAAGGACATAGATTGACTCAATCAAATCAATCTAAAATATTGAATCAATCATATATCAATTTGTATGAAGCCAAAAAGAAAAAAGTAAAAAGCAAAGTCAGTCAATCAAGAAAACAGATCAATAAAATCACATTATAATCAAGGAAGTTCACAGTGGGATCCAAGCAACAAGTCAAGACATACACTAACATATTGAAGACTAACTGCAAATCCTTAATCGAAGAAAACTCCCCTGGGTTTTTCTATTAGATCTAAAATCATCGCACTATTCAGTATATAAATTAAGCCCCTCTTCAACAGTGGTGCGCAACTTCACTTGAGCTTATATATAATTTTCTTCCATCTTTCATAAAGTTTTGTACACATTTGAGCAATCAATTGAAAAAGAAAAGAAAAGAAAATATACTGAGTGTACGTTATACAAGTAGATGTCGTGTCAAAATAGAAACTTTGATTTGCATACTAGACATGTTTTTGATCCATCTCTATGTACAATCAAAGTTTTATTCAAGCTCTAAAGGGAACCCTTAAAACCCGATGAGACTAAAGTAGGCATCGAATTAGTCTTATGAACCAGTATAAATATCCTGCGTCTATTTACTTTCTGTTCATTACTTATAGTTAACTTACTTATCTAATCTGCACGGAAAGTTGACTTATCTCATAGATCAGTCGCCTACGAATTTTAATTCACCCTTCTCTTAAATTTAAGTTTTTAGTGTGGATCGGAGTGACACATTAAATGTCGTAGGTGATGATGGAGAATTTTGAAAGTTCAAGCTATTTTATAACGGTGATTAAAATTGCTTGAATCTGTTTGCTAAGTTAGAGCTATTTGTTCACATGTTGTATAATGAGAGTATGTAAGGTAAGGCGTAACCAAAGTTACTAGTCTGATATTCAAAAAATATTGTGTGATAAAAGAGTTATGTTATGACCGATGTGAGTTGAGTTGACAACAAAAGAGATATGGTGTATTGAGTTTTGAGGTAATGATACTTGTAGCGAGGGTGGTCCATGGGTGGATCGGGGTCGTACTTGTATTTTTGAAATGTTTGTCTCCTTGGTTACTTCCCATGATATTGTATGGAGGGTTCGGGTTCACCAATGATGCCTTCAAGTACGTATTGTTTGTATTGGTACTATTTTTACTATGTCACTTGGCATAATCTGGTTGTAGGATTCAATGATGTTTTATAGGTGAAGACGATGATCATCTCTGACAACTTCTAATCCTATTCTTTTTGTACATTGTATCTTTTTAGTAACTCTTATTTTTGTTTAGACTAATTCCTTGGTAAGATTTTTATTGTACTTTCATTTTTTTTTTGACTCTTTCGCTTTATCAAGGTAATATATATTATGTTTCGAGTTACTTTCGCATTTTCAATTTTTAAATTGGATGATGAAAATTCTCTTATCACCCAGTTTAATATGAACCGAAGGGATTTTATCATATACAAGGAACTCACGAAAATATCTCAGTGCTCAAGCATTCAATTAATTCTAACAAGGGTCAACACAAAAAGAATAGGACATATTGTTCCATTTGTAACATTCCCAAGAAAATTATGATAATTTTTCTTAATTTTCTAAAACAGTAACTAAAGTTTTGTTTCTCTCTATTTGATATATGACATCAACATTGGAGCTTAATTAATTTAAGTGAGCACCATGTAGAATCTATTCGGAGGGAAGCGCTTCTATTAAGATTTTTTTTTATATTCATAGCTCGAACATGAGATTAAGAGTGACACTTAAACAGATTAGATCAAATTTAAATGAGTCAAAACAATAAATAGATTAAGACCCAATCAAATCCAAATTCACTTGGATCAAAATAAATTATAGAACAGATCAAAACCCAACTCAATCTAAATTTTACTAGTTTAATTTATTCTTTTATTTTAATACCTAATAATTATTTTTTGTTATAACTATATATAACATATTGAATTTTTTAAAAAATATTTTTTTAATAGAATTCGAATCAAATATTAACTCAATTTTGATAAATTACTCTCTCCGTTCGGTATTGTTTGTTATGTTGCGCTTTTCGAAAGTCAATTTGACTAATTTTAAAAGACAAATTAGATCATATTAATTTGATATTTTAAACAAAAAATTAAATATTCTAAAACTATATGAAAGATATTATAAATTGTCATTTTTTGCATATTAATATGATGAAAAAATACATCTTAAAATGTTAATCAAAATTTTTATAATTTAACTCTAAAAATAGAAACTATAACAAATAATATCGGACGAATAGAGTATGATGAATTTATTAAAATGAATTGAAATTGACTAACACGTAAATGTTCCAAACTTAAATGGGTTGAACGGGTTCGGTTAGACTTCGCCAAACTCCTGTTGGAGACACAAATAGTAAATTTTCTTTCTTTTTTTGTGTTTAGTAACGTGGAGCCGAGCGGATCACTCAAAACGCATATGAATCAGCTTCTTCCTCCTTTGCACCAGAAAAATCCAATTGCTTCAATGGAGTTTACTCTAGCTTCTTCTGCTACAGCAAAAACTGCACCACTCACCTGTAAGTTCCTTCAATTTCATCTCTCGTTTACCTTAATTTTGGATGATTAAGCAATTTTTGTTGATATCGTAGGCCGCCAAATGGGATTGGGTTCGCCTAAATTACCGAATGTTTGGAGGAGCAGTTCATGGCGTGCTCGTAGCTCAAGGAGGAATACATCGTTACGCACTGTTGCCATGAGCACTACAGCAGGATTGGGAAACACTATGGAAGCTCCTGCAGCCAATGCTCAAAATGTTAATTATATGTGGCCTGATAAAAAGGTCTAACTCTTAAGCTAAGCTTTTAGTTGGAATCGATAATTATTATTTAAAATTTATATAATACGTATTTTTTTTCAATGAATTGTGTGATTAATTTCGAAGAAATGTGCTCTTTGCTTTTCACTTTTTGCGGAGTGCCCTGTTGTTTTTCTTTTTGTGCTTTTCTCTTTCAAAAGATATTATTTTAACTAAATATTTCCTAGAGAACAAAGTCCTAGAATGTATCTATTTATTGCAAGAGATGATAGGAGGAAGAGAAAGTTAGGGGATGCTTAGATCACATTTTAAGGCATTTTGGTTGTAATGTTTCATGGTAAGTAGAAAGTATGGTAAGTCACGATAGTTAACAATTAAAAATATTTATGTAGTATTTGAATATATTTGGTTAGAGAAAGAATTTTTGACTCTCCAAATAACAACAGGGTCATGTGAAGTGGAATAGAGGGAGTATTAGTTCTTCTAGGGTGATATGACTTTGATGATTTTGTTGTAAGAGTTATATAATTTGCAGGTTTTACATTATTCTTGTATAAAATGCATGGTAAGTCTTGTCTGGATACTACTTCATTATTTTGTCTGTATGATATATCTTTATCGTGGGATTATACTATGTATGTTGTTGTTGTTTCATATATCTTTATCAGGGATGAGAAGTCTTGGTTGAAATGTGGATATTGCACAACTTTTATGTATGAAGTACTTCCTTTTGGACCATTCGGCGTATTTGTATGTAGACGTTTTCCTCTCCATGTTAATTGTTTGCTCTGATAATCTATAAACAGTAGAAAGAGTAATTCAATAGTCTGTCAATTTATTCGATGGTTATATACTCAGTTACAGTGATATGTTTTGCACCATATCTTTCATGAGCAGTGATTTTAACATCAGTAAGTCCAGTAGGCTTGTCCAAGTTGAAACCAAGGGCCATAACATATTTGGAGTCGAATACTATTACACATTTTGTTGAATTGTGCTCAAAGCATATATCTACTCTCCCACTTCCAGCACCATCAGAAGGAAATCAGATAAATTGTTTACTTTGTGTTGTTCATTTCTTCTTGGGGTTGACCACAATGTTGCTAAGTTTATTAGACAAATTTTCTGCTCTGGGATTCGCAGATTCTAGCAGTTTGTAATACAAAATTTCATTCATGCAGAGGCCAAGGATCTGCATAGTAGGTGGTGGGTTTGGAGGTCTTTATACAGCACTGAGGTTAGAATCACTTGTTTGGCCTGATGACAAGAAACCACAGGTAATTTTTGGCTTTAAGGCTTCAATCCTGTTAGATCTTCAGATGACTTGGCTTCTCTGATGCATAATGCTTAAAAACATATTAATCAGTGAATATCACTTTGATCCCCAATATTTCAAAGATTTAATTTCTTGCAATGTCCTATATTGACAACTTGTTTTACAGTTTGTCCTTTTTCATCTGTTAATCAAGAAAATTAGATACACTAGTGTCACATTTATATATTTTTTAATAAGTCAGTCACATAATTGACATGAAAACAAGTTTTAGGGAAGGTTCAAAACTTTAAAAAGAGGAAAAAACATAGATTAAATTTTTATTTTCGGAATTGATGTGATATTTCATGAGATATGGAACATTTTTTGTTCTAAAAGTTTTCATGGTTCATTCCCAAATATAACATCAGCTAAAATTGCACTAGACCTACCTTTGGATCAAAACCACCATATTCCTCCCTTTGCTTTTTTAACCCCATATTACACTATTGACAAATTTTTAGAAATTAGTTAATGTTTATTTCCTTCATCTCTGCCTCAACATAGTCCTATTTCTGATCTCTTATCTTACAAAAATGGCTGTTTCCTTGAAAATTCCATTTTCATCTTGATCCAAATGTAATTTATACTTGCGAGTTTGCTTAACTCTCTCTTATTATCATGGATTCTTTTCATGATTCTGGAGTACAATATTTGGATAATTTGATGGCGGGTGTCAGTTCTTTCTTTGTTGTCTAGTCTCAATATGTTGTGGTGTTCACTTGGTCTCTTCCATTTGTGATGATCTCTTTGAATTTGATCTTATTGCTATGAAATAAGAATTTGTAAATTTAGATGTTGCTGCTCCCCGAAATGTAAGTTATGGGAAAATGAAAAAGATAATGAATACAGTGGGATAAAGTACCCCAGGTGTTCCAATCACTTGTGTTTCTTTCTTTTTTCCTGCATTGGGATACTTCGGATTTCTCCTTTAGATGGGAAACCTTTTTTCCCTCAGGTGATATAAAATAATGTGCACTGAATATATTATCTTATATACTTCAGACCAATGGATCATTTTTTTACTATTCAACTATTTCATATTTTAAACTATTATCGTGATCACTTATTGATTAACTACGTAATAGTTCATTCAAACTTTTTTCTAGTAATCTCAGCACTTGTCAGATTATGTCATTTATATGGGTTGGAGGTAGCACTATTGGCTACAAAAGGAGGTTTTCTGAAAAAAAAATGGTTGATACCTTTAATGGGGATATTTATTTAGTGTCTACCTTTCATTAGGCGTAGAAGCACTATCTTTTTGAAATTTGGCTGATTAAGGGATGAGTGAAGTATCCTCCCATTTCTTTTCTTTTCTCTTCTTTCCTTTTCTCTTGCCTACTTTACTCATGATTGAGGTCGCATCTGCTTGTGGTGGTCTTTCAATGTTCTAGTATAAGCTCTCTTCATTCATCTAGTAAAAGAAAGAATCCAAGAAACTATGTTGCTGTAAGAAAAGAACATAGAAGAAACAAAATTTGAAGTCAGTCTAGAGTTGATAATTTCCTCTAGGCTTACAGTGCTCTGCTCAACAGCTTATGTTCCATTTTATACTTATTTCTATTAATTATACAACTCTTATTTGGATAGATATTAGAAAGAAGAGAAAATGAAGATACAAACATTATCCTCACTTGTTAGTTCACTGAGAATGTGTCTCATTGAAATAATTCAGGTAGTCCTCATCGATCAATCTGAACGTTTCGTTTTTAAGCCATTGTTGTATGAACTTCTCTCTGGAGGTATGCAAGCTACTTCCTGTTCGATGTAACCATTCATGACGTAAATGCTTATATTTGGTTCTTGTCAATGTTATAAGCTTCTAAATAGAACATTTCAAATGCAGAAGTTGAAGCATGGGAAATCGCTCCACAATTCTCAGACTTGCTTGCCAATACTGGTGTGAGGTTCTTCAAAGACAGGGTAAAATGCTTATATCCATGTGACCACTTAGGAACTAATGCACCTACAGCAGGGACTGTTCATCTCGAAAGTGGTCTCCTCATAGAATATGACTGGTATGCTCATCAGCACTCTAGCCTCACTTGACTGGGTAACAAAGAGATCTTAAATTTCATTTAGGATTGAAGCTCTTTTTCTTGATGTACTATATCCAGCCTTTTCCTGTGTCTGAGGCAAAATTACCTTAGCATTGCCTTCTCAAAGTCCAAAAGTTAGAAATTCATAGCGTCTTCAATTAACAAACTCTGTCATGAGGTGAAATTAAGTCATAGTGGATGTTATCACTATATAATAATCATGTTAGCCTGTTGTATTTCACAACATGTTATCCATAATCTCTTCTTACTCCACTCAAAAAGTTGTCTGGTCAGTGATTTTGAATTAAATTTTTTGTATCTCCCAAATTTTCTAGGTCATTGGGTTGGTTAGACAAGGAGATTTAATTCACATAAAATCCACATTGCTTAAGGTTTTTACTTCTCTTTTCCTGTACATGTACCAGTTATGATGGAATCTATATATTATATGCAGGATACAGAATGGAATAAGAATACAGGGATTGGAACAACTAGAACTTAATAATAAGCATAAGTGTATTTTTTTTAACTTAAAGACATGTAATATTTTACATTGCATATTGTATAATATTTTTTAATGCTTCAAACCAAATCTAACAAAAAAAAAATCTGCTTAATAATAATCCCTGCATTATAGTTCCCGTTCTTCTAATTCATGTATAACTTGTATTTAAACCAAACATCTCCATAGTTTTCCTTGACAAGACATGCTAGAGTTTTCTAATCTCCCCGTCAACTGTTAGAGATTGGAGAAGCAAAGTGCCAGAGTTGTTTTTCTCGAAAACTTCCCGTTGGCTTGAAAGACATAAGGATTGCTTATGATACCAAATCATTCATCTTTATAACAACTTATACTAAATCATGCATAATACCTAGTAAGATACTGAAACATGCTATACAGTAGTATTTTTCTTCTAACAGAAGTCTACTTTTCACTACTCCGTATCTTTTTATGTGATCTAGTTATGTTTTGGAGAGTCAATGATGCTTTCTTTGACCACGATTTTATCAAATGAGTTTAAATATTTTGAATTGTTAACTATTGTGACTAAAATTTAAGTTTTTTTTTCTTCATAAAAATTGAAAATTCTCCAAAATTAGTTAGTTTGACCATCATACTTTAAATGTGTTCACATAAAGTGGAATTGAGGGAGTATCATTCATCTGTTGATTGGGTGATTAACTATACGTTAAACATGGTATGCTGATAAGAAGGACTTTTTCTTTCTTAAATCTTTGGGCTGCCAGGTTGGTCCTTGCTATAGGAGCTGAGGCCAAACTTGATATTGTTCCAGGCGCTGCAGATTATGCCTTGCCATTTTATACCCTAGAGGATGCTCATGTCAGTACTTGATTGAATAAGGTTACATTTTATCATTTTAAAGTAAACCTATATTGTGATATTTGGCTCTTATGCAAATTTGAAGTGTTTCCACTCTGTATTTTTTGTGCAGAGGGTTGATAAAAAGCTAAGAGAATTAGAACGCAAGAACTTCGGTAAGGACTCTGCAATTCGAGTAGCAGTGGTTGGATGTGGTTATGGAGGAGTTGAGTTAGCTGCCACGATATCGGAAAGGTTGCAAGAAAAGGGAATTGTACAAGCAATTAATGTTGATAAGACAATTTTGTCAAATGCTCCAGCAGGAAACAGGGAAGCAGCACTAAAAGTAAGCAATTTACATCAGTGAGTTGCCATCATTTCATCAAAGGTGCTTTAGTGTCATAGTATTTTGCACTATTTATTCTTCCTTTTATCTTTCAACAAAAAATTGGATCACCGTTCACAACATTTAATATGGCATATCGTGTCTATGTTGGAATCAATTAGGAAGATACATCCTTGATTTCTTTCCTTGTTTAGAATTGGTGATTATTTAAACATCTAATAGCTTGGGAAAATATTCGAGTAAATACATTCTTTAATTCTTTCTTTCGTGCTATATTTTGTAAGTTACAGAGGCAATTGAGCTATTTCCCAATAAATTATTGCAAGTACTACAAGATCTAAGTACAAGTACATTGAGTCTATCTCTATATGGCCTGTGTAAATTGTAAAGGAGTAGGTCTAGGTTCATTCTAGTAGCACTCCCTCTCAAGCTAGAGTATAGATGTTGATCATGCCCAGCTTGTTACAAAGGTAATCAATGCGAGCTCCATTCAATGCCTTTGTGGACATTTTTTTTTTGTAAGTTAGCCCTTTTGTATTCTCCTCATTTTACAATGTGATAAACTTCTTGTTTCATCATGATCCACCGTCTGTTGTGTCCCTTATATTTGAACATAAGCAGTCTTCCTTCAGGTACTTTCTTCCAGGAGAGTTCAACTCATACTTGGTTATTTTGTCCGATGCATAACAAAAGGAAACGAACCTCAGACCTCAGATGCTGAACCTGGAAGTATAGACTCGGCAGCTGATCATTCTGAAAGTGTAATACTTGAATTGCAGCCTGCTGAAAGAGGCTTGCAGGGTCAGACTATACGGGCAGATATAGTTTTATGGACTATTGGATCTAAACCACTGCTTCCTCAGTTGGAACCTAGTGATAAACCTTACGACATTCCTCTGAATGCTAGGGGACAAGCAGAAACTGATGAAACTCTCCGTGTCAAGGGTCATCCTCGTATATTTGCTGTTGGTGATTCGTCTACATTAAGGGACAGGAATGGGAAGTTGCTTCCGGCTACTGCACAGGTAGTTGACTGAATTTATCTGAGTAAGCTTGTGCAAGAAATACATGTGCACCTATGATTGAGAGGCATGCTCTTTCTGTACTGATTTTTCTGTGGTTTTTGTTACAGGTTGCTTTCCAGCAAGCAGATTTTGCTGGTTGGAATTTGTGGGCTGCAATTAATGACCGCCCATTGTTGCCTTTTAGGTTTGTTCCATATCTGCTACATCGATTGACTATCTGATTGTGTTTATTATTTGTTGAGTGAGCATCTGTTACATGGTTTAGTTCCCTTAATTTCGAGAAAAATGTTAGGTTTCCTAGTTTTCTTTTTTGGTTAAAACCTAAATTGACACTCTAACTTGCACTCATTTACAATGCCGGCCCCCTCTTAGTGATGTTCTAGTTGAACACCTATGTTTTTTAAAAAGTTGGATAATCAACACCTCTACCACTAACTATAATGTGTGCTTCTTAATTTTCCTTACATGGCGCAATACATTGCATAAAATGAGCTGTCAGTTGATGAAACCAAAGGTAAACTTGTTTTAGATTTCCTCCCACCATAATTTGTTTCCTCCATAAAAAAAACTCAAAGCACCAGTGAAGAAAGAGCTTCTTTTCTCAGAAACTGACTGTGGTGTTGGCAGCAGCATCTTCACGGTGACTCTATTTTTCCCTAAACATTAAAAACTCCCTCCTAGTCCTTCTCATCTCTTGAGATTCTGAGACGAAAATAGCTTCTTCAAATTTGAAATTTATGACTGCTATCTTATTTTCTTTTGTGTACTTATGCTCTCTTTTAGTAAGAACCGCTTTATGGATACTTCCATTCATTAGATTACTAATTTGAGCATCAATGGTTGTAAATATCATTATAAAACCAAACCCATTGACATTTAGTTCAATTTTGTGAAAGATATGGTTGCATACAAAGAAGTGAACATTAAGTGCATCTACTCAAATATTTGTAGATCCATTGACTTAAATATCTGTCTCACAAGTAGCAATAGAAGGTCATAACTATGTTTTACTCGTGAGAGAAAGATCATTGATAAAATCTCTATTTGTGTTTGTTGGTACCGACTATGATTTAAGGGTCATAATTGTGATGGAAAGAAAGTAGGATGCACAAGATCAAACATATTCAAATGATATAGCATACTAAGCATATTTATGATATGGTTGATGATGACAAGAGGCTATATATTCCTAACAGATGTATAGCAAAGTGCTCTCATAGTATACTGGTTGGCGGTTGCACGCCCTCTGTATCCGGTATGAATTGATAGAAGAGAAATAAAAGTGGAATAAGCTTTTTCTTAATTAGTTGGTGGAACTTGAGCACTCCATTCTGTGTAAGTGAGAGTTGTTAGAAAATACTATTAGGCCTAGTCTATCTATAAGGGGGTGCTAGTTAGGTGTTGGTCCATTAGTGATTTTTCCATAGAAACCTTATTTAATTCCCTATAAATACAGAATTATGGGTACGGGAAAACATGTTTTTTTTTTTCATTCAGAGATAGATGGCTAGCGTAAAATTATCTTTGCATCTAAAGGTTATTTAGATTGTGAAAACAGGGAATCATCGACTTTATAAAGTTCCCAACTGTTGAATTAGGTCTTAGGCCTAACTCACACCCCAAAATGTAGCTCAAAGGGAGGAGAATTGTCCAAGCCTTATAAGGAGTCCACCTATCTCATTAACCACCGATATGGACTTCTGCTATTCTTTAACACCCCACCTCACGCCCAGTGCTTAGCATCTGGTGCGTGGGCAATTTTGATTTTGGGGGTCCCAACATCGGGAGACGGGCCCTGCTCTGATACCATGTTGAAGTATGTGACCATCTCATCTAAAAGCTTAAGTTGTTAGAGAAAGCACGCTTGTATTATTTGATTATATTTTCAACACGCCCCCTCATGTGCGAGCCTGTTTTTTTTTCATGGGCCAAGCACGTGGAAATTCTTTTTTTGATTTGGGTGGCACGCTTGTATTATTTGATTATATTTTCAACACGCCCCCTCATGTGCGAGCCTGTTTTTTTTTCATGGACCAAGCACGTGGAAATTCTTTTTTTGATTTGGGTGGCGGTGAGATTCGATTTCAGGTAGAGAAAGCACGCTTGTATTATTTGATTATATTTTCAACACGCCCCCTCACGTGCGAGCCTGTTTTTTTTCATGGGCCAAGCACGTGGAAATTCTTTTTTTGATTTGGGTGGTGGTGAGATTCGATTTGAGGATCTTTGCCTGCTCTGATTTTATGTAGAATTAGGTTTTAGGCCTAACTCACACCCCAAAAGCTAGATCGAAGGGAGGAGGATTGTCCAAGCCTTATAAGGAATCCACCCATCTCATTAACCACCGATATGGGACTTTTGTCATTCTTTAAACCGTGATTAAAGTCGTGAAAAGATCAGCTTCCTAAATTTCTTTTTAAGTCTTCGGAAACAATTTTTACTTTAATTACTTTAGTTAGGAAACAATATACCATATGCTATAGCTTTTTCTTAAAGTTCTTTTTTCAAGTGTGGAACTTTAAACAGTGAGCGGAGTTATTGACACTTCCAAATCTATTTGCAACTATTCGAGTTATCAGTCCTAGTTACAAAGTTGTATCAGGTGATTATGAAGCAAAGTTGATTTTCTTGATTAAAACTATGCCACTATGCCGCAGGTATCAAAATTTAGGTGAGATGATGACACTTGGAAAGTATGATGCTGCTGTTTCACCAAGTTTCACTGATGGGCTGACCTTGGACGGTTTTGTTGGTCATACCGGTATACATTAACCTTCACATTTCTAACAGAGGCATCAGTCTATTCACCCCCCAAACCCCCGTCTCTCGTTCTTCACTTTCTCATAATTCAGTTGGTACTTATTGCAGCAAGGAAAATAGCGTACTTGATCAGATTACCAACTGATAAACACCGCGTGCAAGTAGGAATCAGTTGGCTACTGAAATCCACAGTTGATTCAGTTGCAACAATACAGACAATGCTCTCTAAAGCCCAATCAGGGTCCTAGATCAGTTGCTTTTGGTTCAGTACAATCTTCTCTGGAACCCACCCTTCTTTATGCTGAGGAAGTATCGACATCCCAATTTCGAAATCCTCTTCCTTTGTTAAGTAATTGTTTTAAGTTGCAAAGCTACAAACAATGCTTGCTAAAGCTCAAATCAGGATCTTAGTTTAATGTATGTGTTGCAATCACTTTAGGGTGGGGGGCTAGTTTACATGATATCCATCATTCTTATAAAAGAATATTCATGAACAACAGCAGGTCCAATTATACTCAGATTTAAACCATTAACACTACGTTCAGATCATTATTATCTATTGTATTGTATTGTATCGTTACTTTATCTATAATGCTTGTTTTGATTGTTACTTAAAATGTATTGTACTGTATTGTTAAATTTCGTTGTTATGTAACAATGAAAATCCCTATTTTGTGGAACAACCAATCTGGTGTGTTCTCATTGTTACTTAATTTTTTCAATTATATCTTTACATAATATTTTAAAATATTATTTTACCCTTTACCTTAATTATTTAAATCTAGTTAAACCTCCTACCTTAGAATAATTAAGGATATTTTAGTAAATTTATAAATTATAATACAGTATGATACAATCAAGCCAAACAATTAAAATGTTATTAAACAACAACAAACAATACAATCTAGTCAAACATTGTATCTACCATACAATATAGTATAATACAATACATTATGAAACAATGGGTAACAATGATCCAAACAAAGTGTAAAGTGCATGAGGAATATTATAGAAATCTATTCTGAGTAGTTAATTGACCAAAATTTCCAAAGCTATCCTTAACAAATCATAGGAAAGGTGAGAAATTGGAACCCCTAAGGTGGTCTTATAAAATTTGAGTCATATTAATTTGATTTTTTTTAAAATTATTATTATTAATATTATATCTATTTTAAGGTTAAGAAGCGTGGTCATGGAACATTGTCACAAAAATATCAAGTGTTCTTTTAAAAAGTTTAGTCTAAATATTTTATTTTATTATTTATTATTTTACTTTTCAGAACTAATTAAACTGCTACACAGCTACACTAAATCTTTCCAGATTTTGGACTAAAATAAAAGTAAAAAATATTTTGAGGGACACACACAACGTGTTATTCCGTTGCCAAATTACAAATTGATAAGAAATACACATTTTGGTTGAACATAAGATTTTTTAATTCACTGATTTGGAATGTTTCGGTATTAGATTAAATCATACAAGAAAAACACCAATAATTTGATAATGTTATATCAAAAGTCACAATAATATATATATATATATATATTTTTTACCATATTCACAAACAAAGGGATTCGTGATTTCAAATCAAACAATAGATACATGTATTTGCAATTATAAATTATATATCTATCAATTAAATTTTCTGATTCCAATAACGATTATTACATGGGAAAATTGTATATAATAGCAAACTAATAACCTAAAATAAATGGAATAGCTAGGGTTTGATTTAATTGTGCTCCATAGCAAACGTTAGCTAAAATTTGTCAGCGTCTCTCTCCCAGAAATCTCGCTCGCCACTCTCCATTCTCGCTCGCCTCTCTCGCTTTATACACAGAAGTGTATAATTCTGTTTCTGTTTTGTATAAAGCGAGAGAAAATTGTATATACACATGCAAAAATATATATCTTCGTGTTATACACTTAATTATACAATTTACAAATATTTTACTTCAAATATTGCAGAGAAAAAGGTCAAAGAATTATACAATTGCGAATTATACAATTGCAGTGAAATACAATTTTCTCTACCTTTATACAACAGAAGTGTATATATTGTATTTCTGTTTTTGTATAAAGCGAGAGGAAAACATATATCTTCTTGCTATACATTTAATATTGCAGCGAAATAGGCAGTGAATTATACAATTATGCATTATACAATTGCAGTGAAATAGGATAGCGAATTATACAATTGCAGCGAAATAGGCCAGCGAATTATACAATTTAGGCCAGTAAATTATACACTTGTACATGTATAGCAAATTATACAGTTTTATGTTTGCTATGGAGTGCAATTATGCAAAGTTTGCTATAGCATACAAATATGAATTTTTTGTTTGCTATATGTGAAAGTTGCCCTTATTACATATCTCTATGGTAAATAGTACAGTTTTCTTACATGTGTGTATCATGAAGTTGACATGAATTTAACTATCTTCGTGAAATCAAATTTTTATACGAATTCTTTAAGAAAATATTACTTTTATCGTATTACCTATGCGTGCATCCATTTAAAAAAACAAATAGAGTACAACTTCTTTCTGGCAAAAAATTAAAGTACACATATAATGCAAGTTTTCAAGAATAATGAATATCATCTTTTTTATTCCTCGTACAAAAATAAAAACTAATTGGATATAAAGCTTGTTAGTTGGTTAAAAATTAAAGCTCGTTAGTTCTTCAACTGCTTGAAATGGTTGGTTTTATGAGCCTAACTCAAGTACAATTAAGCAGTCATAAATTCTTTGGTTTGAAGAGGACTACAATAACAGGTAATGAAAGGACTAAAGTACATTTTTGGTATATTTTTATTTGGAAAAATTACCTAATTAGACCGACTTCACTATCATATATACATATACTAGACAAGGTTGCCCGTGCACACACGGGCCCAATATTTTTGTTGACAATATACACACATGGTTATACATTACATTTTTAGGCAATAACTATCACAAATATTGATAGGAAGACAACTAATGAAAGGTTGATAATTTATAGAGACATATTTACACATTACATTGTAATTGCAGTGTTTAGACATACATATTGTTTATACATTACAACACTGCTTATGCACGTTTACACTATGCTATTTACATAATAGATGATGATGGTGCGACGTTGTAGTTGCAAAATACCTGCAGTAGGAAGGAAAAGTGTTTAAAGTTGTGAAAGTGCAGCGTAATAAGAAAGAAGTATGGTTGAATCTGACGTACCTTGTTAAAAATTAGGTGTCATGCATCTTTTGTGCATCATCGAAGTTTACGTTGCTGCATAAACTTTGTGGGAAAGCAGTTCAAACAACAAAATATTTGTACATAGTAAGCAGAATGGACAAATACTTTACTCTGTAAATTGAAGGTTTAGTGACATACTATGCTAGCCATGATCTTGTGCAGTTACTTATAAAAATTATAGGGTAGTTGCACAATTTTAACTCTAATTATAAGTTAAAACGCAAATTAAAGGAGATAAACGATGATAGGAAAATTAAGTTAAAGAACAGTAGGACCAATTCAGTAACAGAATTGTAGGCATTTAGAAAGTGGAAGCAAGCAACACCATAACAACAAAAATTAAAAAAAGAGGCAATGCATTTCTTGTACAAACAATGTATGTCAAAAGTTGATTAAAAATTGTGGGACTTCTCTCAACTCAGGCATACACATATCTTTCATATTGTGTAGGTAATTCAAAAGAAGCTTTAAGTTGTTAAAAGTAAGTAGAAAATGAGTGAAATTATTTTAAACGCACCATAAAAAACAACAATAAGAGACTGATAAAGCGAAAATAATTATAGAAAACGGAAGGCCAACACTTGACAAAGTCTAGAATGTTGAATAAACTTGAGAACAGTACTCACAACGATACAGACAAAAGCCTGAAAGAGAGCAATTGAAATTACCAGTTTGGTTTAGACAATTGTAAGGGATTTTAATATCAAAGATCTAAAGAACCTTTGCTGTCATTTTAGAGAGATCCTTGATTGGTCTTGGAAATCTAATTGAGCAAGCGCAATCAGCAATTGATAATTCTACCAAAAATTAGATGCAAGTATTACCTCCCTCTTTGATGCACACAGAGGCCACTTCAGGTGTTCAGTAGACTGATCTTTCAAACTGCTCTGCAGGTACTTCTTTATGCGCTTTCTTCTGATCTGTAAATGTTGTATTCGCTTGCACAATTCAAGAACCTCCCTATAATAGATTGCAAAATTTATTTCACTGTTGTGATCGGAAGATGCTCTTCTTAAAACTCAATTGTACTGCTTTATGTTGATCTGAATTAAATCTAAATAGATGCACATATCTACTACAATAAGAATTTCAAGTGATCTAACAGAAAGTGACATACTGACTTACCAACACGGCTATTAAAATAGAATTTTCCATCTCTCATGTCACATGTTGTTATTTAACTCATAAGGTCATAGCGCAGAAGGATCATTACATGACAGTTGAATTAGCAACATGTTTACAGATGTAGTTAGAATCTCAATTTAGTGTTGTCTCTGACTTAGATTATCTTTGATATCTTTGGACCACAATAATACTATGTCTGGATAATAATGTCTATTGATTATTTATTTGTTCCTTTGAAAACAAAACAAAAGAGACAAATATATAAAGGAAGTGGCTTCATCATCTACTGTAACACTAGATCTTTATTAAAAATTCATACATAGCCATAACTATATGAGACATTTATGTATTACAAGCACAAAAATTGGAGAAAACTACCTTGGTTCTTTAGTGGTATGAGTGTAAGATAGATCAGAGTGTCAAAGAAGGAGGGTGTATTACACTTACGACCCAAAACATGTACATCTCCAAAAGTCATCTCCACATTACCTACGTTGTAGTGAACATTAATTTCAGCAGAAGTCTCATGTCCTCGCCGGTACAAGAAGAGCAAGTGGTTCACCAAAAATTTTTTACAATATCTTGATCACTCTTAAGCTGTGAAAGGCAAAAGAAATATTATACGTTAAATTGTTCACTCATGTCTAGGTCGCTGGATCAATTTTCTTAGCAATTTGCTAATTACACTTTACAGTTTACAGCTTGAGTTGAAGATTTACTGAGGAACTTACCTATCTTATTTGCATAATTAGTGAAGCAAATGTGAAACCTTGCCAGAACTTAGAGCAGATATTTGACTTTATCATTTTTTTTCTCTATTTACACTTTTCTTTGCTATTGACGAAAGTCAGGTTACTTTTCCCTTTGATTTATTCATTTCAACAATAAAAGGCAATTTCGAAATATTGTTGTCTTCTCTCCCCCGGTATTATCAAAAGCATGCTTGAAGCGCGCTTATGCCTGAAGTGAAACTCAAAATGTGCGCCTCAGCATCATCATCAAGATTATAAGGTAAACTTTTCCTTGCCAAATGATCGTCTTATGAAAAAGTGACACTAAACAATTGATATTTTACTTTATCATTTTTCCCCAATTTCTTTTGTCATATATTTGTTATTCATGTATATAATTATTAGTCTTGGATTTGTTGGGTTTTATTTGCCCTAAATTTCTTACCATAAATAGATTTTCCTTTTAGGAAAAGGTTTTGGATTGACTAATCCTTTTCTTGTAGGAAAAGGTTTAGGACCTTATAAATAGAGGAATGTTCCTTCTAACTTAATCAGCATTCACAATGTAGTCTTAAAGGCTTTGAGAGTTTTGGTTAGAGGGAGAATTTGTGGGTCACAAGTTTGATACGTCATCACTTGTGTGAACCTCCCATGTATTCCGAGTGAATTGGTTGAGGTTGTTTCCCTCTGTATTTTGTACTCTCATATTTATAGTGGATTACTCATCTCCTTTGTGGACGTAGGTCGATTCACCGAACCACGTTAAATCTTTATGTCTTTTGGTATATTTTTCATTGTCTTTTTACTCGTGGTCTTTTGAGGTTTGCTTTGTTATCTTCCGCATATACACCTGCTTATTTTCGGTCCTAACAGGATTGGACTAAACACTTTATTTATTCTTTATGCTTAAACCCCCACAAACTTTAAAGCTTTTTTGCATTTTTTGACTTTCATAACATTCCTCTCCCCTAAAGCGAGACACATGTTCATTCTCCAATAAAGAAAGCCAAATTTACAGTACAGTTTCTACTACCTTTAGTACAAATTAGGATATGTTGTGTTCGTCCTTTCATTGTGTCCCTTATTAATAAGGAGATAAACATACAATTTTAACATACATCATACTAACCTTGTATGAGAATTGAGTAAGAGTCTCGCATCTTGAGCACTCTTTCTTGTGACATTGTTGTGCCAACACCATACGAACAATGTTATTTCTTTTTTTTGTATAAAATGTTTGTTTCCTTACTTTAGAAGGCCTGACTTTTTGATTTTCTAATAGCTATATCTGAACCTGGATCATAAAGCGGTCATCACAAAATCACAAGACAATCAAACACCAAAAAAATTAAACACACACGGTATATTATCTTAGAGAAGTTATTTGTAAGTTCATGAATAATGTCATAATGTAATAGCTCTTCAAAATAATATGACAATGTAATTGTTGGGAAAGACAAGGCACTAACAAAGAATGTCTTCCAGGATAACAGCGGAAGAATACCCAAGTCTATACTTTCCCTTCTCGATTTGAACCAAGAGAAGACAAACAACCACAAGCAATATGATAGTAAGGCAGCAAGTAATTCAACCAAACAAATATAACAAGGCAATAATAAATCAATCACACAAGACACCAAGATTTACGTGGAAAACCCTTCGATGTGAAGAGTAAAAAACCACGGGATCAAAAGCTCCACTATAATCACCAAGAGTTACAATTTTGTTCTCCAAAATTGGCCACAAAACAAGTGCCGAACAACGAGCAACAACAAAATAAAATTGCACCAAATCTAGAGAATTAAAGGAGCAAAATCACCAATTTCACAGCTACTGTTCACGACAGCAAAACTGAAGCTGCAGGCCACCAAATCTAACTCTGTCAGTTCCTAATCAAAGATTGAGATGAAGATAATATGCTGTCCAAAAATCAGCTCAATCGGACAAGAAACGAAGCGGGAATCGCAATTTGAAGTTGGCTGTTAGGGCTGAATTTTGACTGCGAAAACTGCTCTCTTTCTCTCTTTTTGGCTGCTAAAAAAACTCTCTGTGTATATGAAAATAAGACCTAAATAGGCTTATATTTGCCTCATAAGAATGGGCTTATGGGCAAAAATGGGTTGGTCCAAATTGGGCTTTTATTTATCCACATAGGAAGGGAAAAAGGCCCATAACCCAACAATTCTCCCCCTCACGACTATGTGGAGGAGACCGCCATCCCGGCGACCATGCAACAATCTTCAAACTTCCCTCTTGGCAAAGCTTTAGTCATCATATCGGAACCATTGTCATTTGTATGAATCTTTTCAAGCTCAAGCAACTTAGAATCCAACACATCTCGAATCCAATGGTATCTCACATCAATGTGTTTAGACCGACCATGGAACGTAGAATTCTTGCCAAGATGTATAGCACTTTGACTGTCACAATAAAGCACATACCTCTCTTGAGCACAACCAAGTTCCCCCAAGAATCTCTTCATCCAAAGCAATTCTTTACAAGCTTCAACGACAGCAATAAGCTCAGCTTCTGTAGTAGATAGAGCAACACATTTTTGCAACCTAGATTGCCAAGACACAGCTCCCCCTGCAAAAGTAACCAAGTACCCTGAAGTAGACTTGCGAGTATCAACATCACCAGCCATGTCTGAATCAGTATAACCACAAAGAATAGGCTTCCCTGTACCAAAACACAAACTCAGACTAGAAGTGCCACAGAGATATCTCATAACCCACTTCACAGCATTCCAATGTTCTCTTCCCGGATTAGAAAGAAAACGGCTAACAACTCCAACAGCGTGAGCAATATCCGGTCTTGTACAAACCATCGCATACATCAAACTACCAACAGCTGAAGCATAAGGAACTTTCTTCATATCTTCCTTCTCATCATCACTAGAAGGACACTGTTTCGTGCTCAATTTGAAGTGCATAGCTAAAGGTGTACTGACAACCTTAGCTTTGTCCATGCTGAATCTGCGAAGTACTTTCTGAATGTACTTCTCTTGTGATAATACCAATTTCTTGGCCTTTCTATCACGGACAATCTGCATGCCAAGAATCTGCCTTGCTGGTCCTAAGTCTTTCATAGCAAAAGACTTACTCAACTCTTGCTTCAACTTCTGAATCCTGCAAGTATTATGACCAACAACAAGCATGTCATCAACATAAAGCAACACAATAATAAAGTCACCATCAGAGAACTTTTGCACAAAAACACAATGGTCTGAAGAAGTCTTCTTGAAGCCCTGCTGACTCATAAAAGAACCAAACTTCCTGTACCACTGCCTGGGAGCTTGTTTCAAACCATACAAGCTCTTCTTCAATTTGCAAACATAATTCTCTTTACCCTTGACTTCAAAACCTTCCGGTTGCTCCATATAAATTTCTTCATCTAAGTCACCATGGAGGAAAGCAGTTTTAACATCCATTTGCTCAACCTCTAAATCTAGACTTGCAGCCAAGCCTAGAACCACACGAATGGATGACATCTTCACAACTGGAGAGAATATCTCATCAAAATCAACTCCCCTTTTCTGATTAAATCCCTTGACAACTAATCTAGCTTTGTACCGTGGAACTGGATTACCATCTTCATGTTTCACCCGAAAAACCCACCTGTTTTTCAAAGCTTTTCTGTCTTTAGGTAACTTAACCAAATCAAAGGTATGATTATCATGCAAGGATTTAATCTCATCTTCCATAGCATCAAACCACCTTTCTTTTTCTTCACTTTCCATGGCCTCATCAAGACTCTCAGGTTCTCCCCCGTCAGTCAAGAGTACATACTCATTGGGAGAATAACGAGATGAAGGAATTCTCTCTCTACTAGATCGTCTGAGAGAACTCTCTGGAGCATCTATAATTGGTTGTTGGACAACCACATCATCTTGCACTGGAGCATCAACAACATCATGCCGGTCATTCTGAACATGATCACCATCTTCATTATCAACTTGATTTTCATCATTATGAAGATTTTCTTCCGGTGCAATAGTCAAAGGAACTGGATCAACATCAACTAAGCTCTCACTACTCTGAAAATCAGCCTTGTCAGCTTTGTCAAAATCTTCAATTGTTTGGTCTTCAAAGAACACAACATCACGGCTTCTAACAAGTTTCTTCTCAACAGGATCATAGAAACGATAGCCAAATTCATCTTGACCATAACCAATGAAGATACACTGCCTAGTTTTAACATCCAACTTTGACCTTTCATCCTTAGGAACATGTACAAAGGCTTTACACCCAAAGACTCTAAGATGATCATAAGAAACATTCTTACCAGTCCAAACTCTGTCAGGGACATCACCATCTAAAGCAACAGCAGGAGATAAATTGATAACATAAGCAGCAGTATTAAGTGCTTCTGCCCAAAAGGAATCTGACAGCTTAGCATCTGAAAGCATACATCTAACCCTCTCAACTAGAGTTCTGTTCATCCTCTCTGCTAAACCATTTAACTGAGGAGTCTTTGGAGGAGTTTTCTGATGCCTAATACCCTGCTCTCTGCAATATCTATCAAAAGGACCAATATACTCACCACCATTATCTGAGCGGATGCATTTCAATGTCTTCCCTGTTTGTCTTTCAACCAAGGCCTGAAAACTCTTGAACACATCAAGTACTTGATCCTTGGACTTCAAAGGAAATACCCAGAGTTTGCGAGAATGATCATCAATAAAAGTCACAAAGTAAAGTGCACCACCATGAGATCTTAACTTAAAAGGACCACACAAATCAGAATGTACCAACTCCAGCAAATCAAGCTTTCTTGAAGGCGGATGACTCTGAAAAGAAACTCTTTTCTGTTTACCGGCTAAGCAATGAACACATTTCTTCAACTTTGCTTGTTTCACTCCAGAAAGCAAATTTTTCTTAGCCAAACTATCAATCCCCTTCTCGCTCATATGACTCAGCCTTCTATGCCATAACTCTGATGAAGTATCATTCTCCACCAAATTTACTGAGTCTCTGGACATGGAGCCCTGAAATACATACAAGTTAGACAACTTGTCACCACGGGCCACAACCATCAAACCTCTAGTAAGCTTCCACTGGCCAACACCAAGTGTATTAACATAACCCTCATCATCAAGATATCCCACAGAAATCAAATTCAAGCGAACATCTGGAGCATGCTTGACATTATTGAGAACTAGTTTGGAACCATTGTTACTTTCCAAACAAACTGTCCCAATGCCAATAACTTCAACTTCATGATTATTGCCCATTTTCAACGTTCCAAAATTACCTGGAGTATAAGAAGAAAATAATTCCTTCTTTGGCGTGACATGAGAAGTAGCACCAGAATCCACAAACCAGCTAGACTCATCACGAACAAGATTAATGGCATTTGCATCACAAGAAACAAGAAGATCATCATTAGCAACAACAGCAACACGATTTTCATTATCGCCTTCTCTCTTTTGTTGTCTCATATCTCTCTTGTGCTTGTAACAATATTTCATGATATGCCCATTCTTGTGGCAATAGTCACATGTAATATTCTTGTATTTAGACTTTGACTTGCTTCTACTTTTACCTCTATCATTCTGACCTCTGGACTTGTTTCTCCCCCTATCTTCAGTAACCAAAACATCGGAGTGTGAAGCTGAAGAAGATGAGGCTTGAGATCTTCTTCTCATTTCTTCATTCAAGACACCACTCTTAGTATATTCCATGGTTACAACACCACTGGGAGCAGAATTAGTCAAAGAAACTCGAAGAGTTTCCCAAGAGTCTGACAGAGTATTAAGAAGCCAAAGTCCCTTTATCTCATCATCAAACTTTACACCCATTTCGGACAGCTGGTCAAGAACACCCTGAAAATCATTAATATGATCAGAAATAGGAGTGCCCTCTTTATACCTGATATTGATTAATTGTTTCAATAGGAACAACTTGTTGTTGCCAGTTTTCGAAGCATAAAGTGTCTCGAGCTTGTCCCACAAACTTTTGGCATGTGTCTCATTCACAATATGATTTCTAACATTATCTTCAACCCATTGTCTAATATAGCCACAAACCTGCAGATGCTCAAATTCCCATTCTTCATCATTCAAAGACTGAGGCTTATTAGAAGCAAACACAGGTAAATGCATCTTCTTGACAAATAGAAGATCTTTCATCTTGCCTTTCCAAATATGATAGTTACTACCATTTAAACACACCATTTTGCTCATGTTTGCCTCCATCATTCAAAACGACAATCAACAATAACCAATGCTCTGATACCACTTTGTTGGGAAAGACAAGGCACTAACAAAGAATGACTGACAGAATAACAGCGAAAGAATACCCAAGTCTATACTTTCCCTTCTTGATTTGAACCAAGAGAAGACAAACAACCACAAGCAATATGATAGTAAGGCAGCAAGTAATTCAACCAAACAAATATAACAAGGCAATAATAAACCAATCACACAAGACACCAAGATTTACGTGGAAAACCCTTCGATGTGAAGAGTAAAAAACCACGGGACCAAAAGCTCCACTATAATCACCAAGAGTTACAATTTTGTTCTCCAAAATTGGCCACAAAACAAGTGTCAAACAACGAGCAGCAACAAAATAAAATTGCACCAAATCTAGAGAATTAAAGGAGCAAAATCACCAATTTCGCAGCTACTGTTCACGACAGCAAAACTGAAGCTGCATGACACCAAATCCAACTTTGTCAGTTCCAAATCAAAGATTGAGATGAAGATAATATGTTGTCCAAAAATCAGCTCAATCGGACAAGAAACGAAGCGGGAATCGCAATTTGAAGTTGGCTGTTAGGGCTGAATTTTGACTGCGAAAACTGCTCTCTTTCTCTCTTTTTGGCTGCTGAAAAGACTCTCTGTGTATATGAAAATAAGACCTAAATAGGCTTATATTTGCCTCATATGAATGGGCCTATGGTCAAAAATGGGTTGGTATAAATTGGCTTTTATTTATCCACATAGGAAGGGGAAAAGGCTCATAACCCAACAGTAATAGCACTTCACTTCTCAAATTTTAAATCATGCCTCTCAATTGGCATCTCCAAAATTGCAAAAAGAAAGTAAAAGTAAAAGTAAATAAAGAACAAAACATGTACAAAAATAAAGACCATATACAATTAGTTACTGAAAAAAATAAGATTTAGCTGTATAAAATTTTAGACAGTTAAAAAAACAACAAATAATTATTTGGAAGCAGATGGAAAAGTTCACATACTTACAGCCTTAAAGCAAAGTCCAAATATTACTTACCTAATTTAAGTTTTCATTTTTTTATTATTATTTAGTATCATTACAATTGCTTTGACTAAATAACGATTTTAATAATGTCTTCAAATCATAATCTAGTACAAAGTGGGGAAAAAAGAGAGTAGACGGACATATATGTTGTCATTCTCCTAAATTAGCAAAATAGAAAATCTCAAGAGTTTTTCTGAGAATCCTCAATTACATTCTAAGAGTATGAGTATTAGAGAACTTTAAGCTCAAGATTACATACTAAGAAGGGAGAAACAATAATGTAATTGAATATAGAAATAATCGAGCAAAATGACTTTAGAAAAAGTCTTACATTTCGTGGACTATTTGATTGAAGACCTATATGAAATCCATGGTTGGATCTGCCCAATAAGATAAATTCAAATTTGAACTTCAAAAAGGATTTCTGCTTTGTTATATTTATTCTTTTTGGTGTAACCTTTATAGAGGTTTATTTACACCTGCAAATAAAGAGGTAGAAGAAAAAAACACTGACGAAAAATTCATTGACGTAGTACAATAAATGAGAGAGCTAGTGAGAGCACACAAACCATCTGAGTACATATAAGTCGCAAGGAAAATAAATAACTTTAAGACTACATAAGAAGAATGCATAAAGAAAAGGAGAAGGGAAAAAAAGTTTTCTCCTAGATTGGTATATTTGCTCTTTATGAGTACCTGAATAGTTATATTTGCTGCATATTCTGATTTTTCTAAAATTACAGAACATAGAAACAAAATCATGCATTAGAAACATGCAAGTAGAAAAATCCACAATAAACTCACGTACAGTAAGAACATGAAGAAGAAATTGATTAAGATAAGAAAATTCAATATTAATAATTGACGGTGACGGTGATAACTAAAATAAGATGAAATAACGATAAACTGTCATCTTTATAAAAATAATTTTATAAACATCTTAATGAGATTGAGACTTTATCTTTATAAATCTTATTCATTCAAACTCATTAAGTAGCTATAAAATAAGGAAAACAAATACGCTTGATAATTAAGAACTAAATGATTAAGATTCAGACCTTAAAACACATATCCGAATGATTAAGATTAAGACATTCCCTAAGTGAAAACAAATGAAGTGTTAGGTAAGAAATAATTTGATCGTTAGCTTTTGAAGGCTATTGTAGTGATCCTCATAGTCATTTGATTTTTTTTCACGTATTTTTTCTATTTTTACCCTTTCAATAATTTTTTATATATTATTTGTGACATGCAGGGAAGGGTTATGTGATTTTCAAGATGATTAAACATATACTGAACGAGTTTGTCAGTTTTGAATGTTTAGTAGTTAAGAAATTTGATCGAAGTCAGTATTCTATGTTAATGAGCTTATATATGTATATTAATTCGTGAACCCCTAACAAAATTAATTGACAGTTATTAAAGAATTTTAGAACCCCAAATAATCTTAATTCTAACTTCGTTTTTGTGTACATTAACTTTTACAACTATAATTATCTTTAGTACATTTTCTCTTTAACACTCGACAAATAAGTTAAATATATTTGTATCTCATCTATTTCTTAAAAATTGTATCAGCTTTCTCAAAATGTTATAACAATGCAATAATGTTTATATTGATGATATGAAATGATGTTAATTATTTTAGACATAAATTTTGTTATTTTTTACTGATATGATATTAACTTACCTCCATAACCTTTTTTCATGATTTTTTTCCGATAATTAACCTTCATAGTTGATATCATGTTTATAACTACTTTTTTAATATAAGTTTATATAACAATATAACTAGAAACACAAGACATCATATTATAGACACTTCTGAAATACTAGAATCAAACTTAAAAGAATAAGAAAACTTTTATCTCTTGTTTTTCTATACTTCATATCTACTTTTTCTTTTTTATATTATTACTTATTTTTTCTCATTTTATAAAACGTTATTCATAAGAATCTTTAAATTGATTTCAATATGATCCCCTAATTTAAGTTCAATTTAATTTTGTATGCAGTGACCAATTTGTTGCTCAAAACTTAAAGAGACAACAACTTCCAATCATTTCAAATTTGCTGCCTACTGATCATTTGACAAAAAATGAGAAGGCTTCCAACCAAGTTCTTTCCCTTCAGGTCAGAAAGTATTATTTGTGCTATGTATATATGATTTATATTATTCTTTGTGCTTCAATAATATCTATTTAATATTATTTTATTTATTAAAAGTTAAGTTAAGAATTGTTTCATAGCTGGTTAGAATCATGTAAATATTAGAAATATATGAATTAGTTAATAATGGGATCTATTATAATTTTATATATCGTTTACTTATTTTATCTTTTATCCTTTATAAAATAATATATGCATAGATTTCCTCATAACTTATATATATATTAGTTATGCGAATTTATAAATTGCAAATGAAATATTGTATTAATTTTATACATAACTTACATTCAGGCCAGTTATCAAACGTGGTATTACTTAGGCAAGATTTAACATTTTCAGACCTCATATTTAGACCAACTACCAAACGACTGTCACACCCCTTTTTCGCGTGGCGGCGTAAGGTTTTTCCAAATTAAGTGACAGTATTGATTAGGGATTATTTTAATTTTTTCAGAGTCGCCACTTGAAATTGAGTTATGGTGTTCCAAGTCACCTTTTTGTTTAATTCCCAATCAAAAGGAAATGACTCTTTATTATGGTCTGCATACTAGAAATTCGGATAAGGAATTCTGTTAACCGAGTGAAAGGTATTAGGCATCCCTCGAGTCCCGTGGTTCTAGCACGGTCGCTTAATTGACTTATACTTATTTTACTATTTTGGATTTATTTTATAAGCCATAAATTGTTTGCATTTTTATTGATGAACTTTTATTTGGTCTCGACCTAGATACGTAACCGTATTCTTGGTCTTCACGATTAGAGACATAACTGTCTTGTTTCCACCACACTTATATATTAACCTTGTTTTCTATAGATCTTTACTTCAAATAAATAAAAGTTAATTGAATTATTGGACAAGGTGAATCACTGCATCCTTGAGTTTATTTTTAATGTCTCAAAAAAAATGTGTAACCACATTCTTAATAAAAAAATAAATATTTTTTAGGGTAACTTTCACATATAGCAAACAAAAAATTCATATTTGTATACTATAGCAAAGTTTGCATAATTGCGCTCCATAGCAAACATAGAAACTGTATAATTCGCTATACATATACAATTGTATAATTTGCTGGCCTAAATTGTATAATTCGCTGGCCTATTTCGCTGCAATTGTATAATTCGTTATCCTATTTCACTGCAATTGTATAATGCACAATTGTATAATTCACTACCTATTTCGCTATAATATTTGTATAAAATTTGCTTTGCATACAATTGAATCGAAGTAATATGTATGTATACTGCATAATTATAAGTGTATAGGAAGAAGATATATGTTTTTCTCTCGCTTTATACAAAAACAGAAACTCAATTTATACACTTCTGTTGTATAAAGCGAGAGAAAATTGTGTTTCACTGCAATTGTATAATTCGTTGGCCTTTTTCGCTGCTATATTTGTATAAAATTTGCATTTGTCTACAATTGAATTAAAGTAAAATGTCTGTAAATTGTATAATTAAGTGTATAGCACGAAGATATATGTTTTTGCATGTGTATATACAATTTTTTCTCGCTTTATACAAAACAGAAACATAATTTATACACTTCTGTGTATAAAGTGAGAGAGGCAAGCAGAGGGAGAGTGGCGAGCGAGAATGGGAGAGTGGCGAGCGAGATTTTTGGGAGAGAGGTGCCTGACAATTTTTTGCAAAGGTTTGCTATGGAGCACAATTAAATCAAACCCTAGCTACTCCATTTATTTTAGGTTATTAGTTTGTTATTATATACAATTTTCCCTATTTTTTATATGCCTACATGGTTGTGTAAAGTTAAAGAAAATACTTAGTCTTTCTAAAGAAAAATAAAATAAAATAAAATACTTGAATTATAGGATAAAATTTGATCATATTCATATCTTTTTATTTTACATTTCAATATTTTGTTTACCTTATAATTAACATCAACATTAAGTACATATTTTCTATTCAAACAAACAATAACACATTGTTAAAAATAAATCTCATTTTTTTGTTAGTTAAAATAAAATAACAATAATTTATTTATTTATTTTTAGCCTAATCATACATACTTCGTCATTAATATTTAAATCAAGACAAGAATAATGTTACGATCCGTTTATTTTTAAAAGGTCACAAATAAAAATAAAGATAAAAATAAATTAAACAAATCATCAATCAATGCAACCCACATTCATGAAATAGGGATATAACAATTAACAAATTAATCATTTCAATCAAATTAATAAATAAAAAAAAATATAAGAAAACTTGTCATAAAATTACATCAAATTTCATTAATAAATTAAAAAAGACAAGAAAAAATTGAATACCACAAAATCTTAATCAAACCTCAAGATGAACACTCACAATTTTTATGTGAATGTGTGTTGTGTTTTTCCTTCTTTGTGGGTTGTTTTTGATTTTTTTATTGCTGAAAATTTTCTGATTTGGGAGTGATTCTAATCCTCCTTTTTTTTTTTAATGTTTTTGTGTATGTTTTGCTGAATTTTTTTTTCTCCTTCTTTTTTTTTGTTTGTCTGTGTATATATATAGTGTGTAGGAGTGTATGTGAGTGTGAGAGTGAGTGGAGAGGATCATGTGAGAGTGGGAAGTGATAGTGGAATTCTGGTAGATGTGATGATAATGGATAATATTTGTATAATTTAAATATATCAAAATTATAAATAATAAATATTAATTACTTAGAATCAATTAAAAAAACTAAATGGCTAATTAAAAATATAATTAAAAAACACTAGTTTATTTATTACATTTAAATTATAAGAAGATATATTTTGGTAACTTTTCATTATTTTTTTTAATAATTTAAATAAAACTTACCTTAAAAGATGATTCTATTTTTGTTGTTTCCGAATCTATAAAAATAACTTAATAAAAATAAGACAACTAAAATATCTAACTTAAACATAAAAGAAATATTTAAGGAATAAAAAAATAGTATAAAACCTTATGTCTGATAAAAAATTACGTGTCTATAACGACCATTTAGGTATTAATCTATAAGGGAAAATACTCAAATATGTCACTGAATTTTGAGAAAATGTTCATCTATGTCATCAGTTAAATGTTTGACTCATTTTTATCATTTTCGTTTGAGAAAAGACTCATCCATGTCATTATGGATTAAATAAAAACTCATGCTTATACAAATGAATATGCAAAAACGAATGACATATTTGAACATTTTCCTTTAAAGACTCATTTTATGTAATGACCCGATTTGATATGATAACGTTATTACCTTGTTTTCATTCTATCTTTATTAATTATTAATAATCATATTTCTCCCAAATAAAAATTCCTTAACACTATGTAATAACAGATAACAATATATTCTATTTAAATATATATTCATTAAAACATTATAATATGATACAATACATTATGAAATAATATGTTTAAAAGATGGATCTTTTCGAGCCACAACCTTGTTGGTAGAAAAGATTATAGATATGAAAATTTGAGTTTAATTAAGTAGAAAGATAATTTTGATGGCTAAAAATGGTTGTGAGGAGGTTATAATTAGTAAAGAATGTTGTAATGAAACAATTGCCCCAAATTGAAAGTCCAAGTATGGGCTCATTCGAAATTGAGCCCGTTTTCGGGTATATACAACACACCCCAGCGCACGATAGCCTTGCCTCCTCATCTCTAGTTTGCCCTAAGAGCTTTATCTTCCTTTTTCTCCCAAATAATAATCCCTTATTCACCGACGATATCGCATCAAAATCGTTCAATTCTTCAGATCCTGAAACGATTCGTTTACTTCTCTCTAAGAAAAATCAATGCTTTTTTTCGGATTCCGGTAGATCGATACAGGTAAAATTTACTAATTTTTTCCAATTTTTTTTTATTAGATTTTGCTCTTGTATGATTTTTGAATTTCATTTGATTGATACAGGTAAATTTTATCATTTTCTCCTCTTTTTTTCGGGTTTTTTCTGATTAGATTTTGATTTTTGGATTTCATTTGATTCATTAGATCGATACAGCTATATTTTTATACGAATTTTTCCTCTTTTTTTCGATTTTTTTCTGATGAGATTTCGCTTTTGTATGATTTTTGAATTTCATTTGATTCATTGGATCGATACAGATAATTTTTTTAATAATTTTTTCTCAAGGTTTTTCGCTTTTTTTTTTGTGATTAGATTTTGCCTTGTATAATTTTTGGATTTTAATTCGAATTACACTTGGTTAATTGGATCGATACAGGTTTCGTTTTTTATTATTTTTCTAATTTTTTTTCCAAAATTTTCCTTAGATTTTGCCGTATGATTTTTGGAATTGTAGGATTGAGATTGATTTGGTTAGGGTTTGATTTTTTCTTACCGATTTGAATTTTTTCTTAATTTTTTTTGATGAACAAGGATTAAGAAATCTTGAAGTTTTTGGTGTCTTTGTTATTGGATTTTTAGGATTGAGCTTGATGTGTTTAGGGTTTGTTTTTGCATCCATTCGATTATTTTTGTTATTTTTTTAATTTTTTGATGAATTGGGATAAGAAATCTTGCAAGTTTTGTAAAATTTGGTGTCTTTTTGTGAATTGGTACTATACATTTAAGAAAGGTGAGTGGAAAAGCGAATTCGCAAGTAGATTGTTTCATGTTCTTCTGATTTTTTGGGTCAAGATCTGATCTTTGTGAGCTGTTTGAGCAACTTTATTGAATACTTCAATGAGTAAATGCTTTTGGAAAAAAAATGGTGCAAAGTAAGGATGTTTGGATAGTTATAGTTCCTTTGAAGATATGTCAGTGTTTTGTGATGGAAGAAAACGTTTGCTTGAAAAACAACCTCAAATTTCTTTTTAGATAACGATTTAAACTTTTTTCTGTTGTGAAAACTCTTGAAAATCTGAGACAAGAAATATTTTGGAAGAACTTTTTGCAAGATTTTAGAAAATCAAGCAGCACCTTCATTTTTTTGGTTTGTTGTCTCCTAATTTGGTTCAATGTGATGTCCATTGAATATTGTCCCAAATAGATTAAGTTTTATATTTGGCATAACTTTCCCTGTTAACTGTCCTGGTTGAATGTCTTCCAAGTTCCTTTCTTGTTCACACTTGGTGGTAATATTTCTTCTATCTTTTATTTCAGGAATTCAGCTATTTGTTTTTCTCGGAGATCTCCAGAGTCAGGTCAGCCTTCCCAAGCAGCTATGCGGGGATATGAAGGAGATGTAAGCTTATATGTCCTTTTCTGTTTCCCATTTTTTTTATCGGTGGCTTTTATATCAGCTTGTAGGCACAAGTGTTTGATTTGATAAATGGAAAGTCTTTAGTTTTAGGAAAACCATAATTTTCCTTGAAAGAAAAATTATTTACTATTGGATTAAAATAGACCTAAACTGGATAGGATGGATATAAAGGATTCACGTAGCAGATTCTTTGATTGATTTGGAAATTGGGATGAGGCATAGTCGATTGATATACTTTCATTTGACCACATAGTTACATTCATGCAGGAATATGATGATTCATATCTGGATGAGTATGAGACTGAAGGTGAAGAGGAAGAGGCTGGTGAAGAGGAATATGAGGATGAAGAGCCTCAACAGCCTTCACAGGAGTTGTTAGAGTACCTGGAGCTGAGGCAACGGTTAAAAGATGATATCAGGAAGCAGAGGAAGAAAGAACTAGGTGGTGGTTCTCGTGATTTTAAAAAGAATGCATCATCCAGGGATAAGTGAGTGCCGCTAGTATGTTGATGTGATACTGCTCAAGTGCTCTGATTTTGAAGTTACCCATTTCACAGAATTTATTTGTTGTTAACGCAGTCTGAAAATTCTATTAATAGATGCTTGTAACAATGTGCTAGATCTCGTGCATAGATTTCTATTATGCACTATTACTGCATCAGTTAAGTGGAAAATATCTGGTGCATATTTTTCCTTGGGAAGATGGTTGTGCTCTCTCTTGTAGAATTATACTGAATGCATCTGTAAAGGGATTTGAGAATTAGCCTGTTCTGAATTATTCTTTTGATGCTTTTGTTAGAGAAAGATGATGTAGTTGGACAAAGAGAAGTGGTTCTCTTTGTACTGGTGCAATGGTGCATCATTTTAGGCGATGTTTATAATATGTTTTGGTTTTGAGGCTCATGGTTTGTCTTACCGTCTATCTGATCCTGCAGTTTTGGTTCCTTCTTTGGACCGTCACAGCCTGTTATCTCTAACAGAGTCATCCAAGAAAGCAAGTCTCTACTGGAGAATCCAAATCTGGCAGCTAAAGTCATGAAATCTAACCATTCGGTATGTATACGAATTTCTCATATCAAGTTGCTGGTACAATTTTGTTTTTGTGAGAAGACCTACAATTTCGTTGAGTCCCATGCAGACTTGGCTAACTAAAGATAGGAACAACGAAAGGGAAAATCTATTAGCTCATATCAACTGGTTAAAAATGTGCTCTAGTCATGGAAGTACTATGTTAATTTAGGTCGATGCTCTTCTAGGTGTATTTTACTCGCATATTAAGGTCATCACAGCTTAAGCTTCCACTTCCAATCACACTAATAGAATGATGTAACCATTATAACATTTTTCCACTAGATATTCTTGTGAGACATCCTCTGCCTGGTGATTGTCGTCATGTTAATTGGTGAAAGTATAGATTCTTTTTAGCACATGTATCCTTTTCCTTTTTGGTCTTGGCTTACAGTTCATCTGATGCTTACCCTTGCCTTTCTAGCAGAGCAATAAGAGTGTTGCTTCAAAACCTGCAAAACCTGCAGGATCAAGAGCTTCCACCAGCAACCATACACCAAAAGTCACAAATGGGGTAATACATCAATCAGTGCAATTTCTCAACACTTCTCTTAATTTTTCTTGTAATGTTCTCTTTATTTTACTGAGGATTTTTATGTCATTTAATTTTCTGTAGTTAAAAAGAAAGATCGATATGGTAAAAAATACAAGGGACTATTCGTTTCTATTATCTGATGATGCTGAACTTCCTGGTCCATCAAGAGGTTCCTTAACTCAGAAAGTGTCTGCCCCTTATTGTGGTGCGCTCTTGGTCACTGTTTATTCATGTTTCTATTTAATAAAATCTGTCTCAACGTGCTATATTTATCGAGAAACTTATTCAGGGTTTTTGGTGGTATTGAAGATGCACGGTTCGGAAAGCAGACTTCAAGTGAGAGTGGGAGAAAGCTTCTAGATGATCGTGAAATGAGAAGAGACAGCCAAAGGCAACCTACAGCTGTGATTCAAAAATCGGTGTCTATTAATAAACCGACTCAACAAATGTTAGACTCTAGGAAACAGTTCGGTAGCAGTAATGGAAGTGGGCCTGGACGGCCGCCTTTGCGGCCAAAAGGGGTGTCCCCCAAGGTTACCGAGGCACCAGGCGCCAAGAGTACTGTGCCTGCTTCCCACAGGCCAACCCCTTCAAGAGTGCAACCCGCTGTACCAAGGCAATCTTCGGTACAGAACAGGCTACCACTGGAATCTGGTAAGTCAAAAGTGATGTCAAAACAAGGTGTGCCTGTCTCCAAACCTCAGGCGGTGATTCAGAAACAACAAGCTTCCTTGGCTAGACCTCAGGTAAGCTGTGCCTTGATTTTTATATAATGTTTTCTTCTTTTCTAGGGTCCTGTTTTTTAACCAATTAAATATATTTTAGTTGGGTGGGGTTAAATTTTGGCTTATTCCCTATTTAACTTTTTGACCTTCAGAATTTACTAATTGAGTTCTGTGATCCGAATAGATAAAACCACCACCTCCTAGAAATGTAGCACGTCCCTCGGACGATAGACGCCCAGCACTTCAGCAAAGAGATGAAAGGCGCCCATCACTTCAGCAAAGGGATGAAAGGCGCTCATCACTTCAGCAAAGGGATGAAAGGCGCCCATCACTTCAGCAAAGGGATGACAGGCGTCCATCGCTTCAGCAAAGGGATGACAGGCGCCCATCACTTCACCAAAGGGATGACAGGCGCCCATCCCTTCAGCAAAGGGATGACAGGCGTCCATCCCATCAACAAAGGGATGACAGGCGCCCACTTCAGCAAAGGGATGACAGACGCCCAGCACTTCAGCAAAGAGATGTCAGGCGCCCAGCACTTCAGCGAAAAGAAGAGAGGCGCCAAGTACATCAACAAAAAGATGATAGACGCCCAGCAAGAAAACCAACGAGATATGATGAAGAAGATGATGGAGAACAAGCCATTAGTATGATTAGGGAGATGTTTGGGTACGTATATATTTTTCCTTTCTTGCTTCCGCTACAGATTTATGTCTTGTTCCTTTAAGTTGAGGTTTAAAGGGGTTTGAAAAGTTCGCATTTCCTTTGCAAATTGCCTATTTGAGTAAAAGTAACTATCCTACTGATAGTGGATCCATCATCGAACTGATTGTTTTTATATTCCTCTGATTGGATTGTGATCTAGGGTTTAGAGATAAATATGTTTTGTTAATGGTTCTTCATTCAGTTAAAAGCTTAGGAAAACATGTTTCTAGTTTGGGTTATTGCTTATGTTAATGTTACCGTATCTTTTCGGCTGATAGAAGTGTGTCTGTTTTCCAGGTATAATCCAAATAGGTACCGTGACGACGACGATGTTAGTGATATGGAGGCTAATTTCGATGAAATTTTGAAGGAAGAAAGGCGGAGGTTGGTAACATGTCTTTTAGAGCAGACTTATTTTCAAATTCATTTTTTGGCTATAATTATTCAACTATGATGTTCGTAGTCTCTTTTTAAGATTGATATAGAGTTTTATATAAATAATGCTCGTGTTTGTGCATAGTTGATAGTACTTGCGTTTGTCAAGACAATGTACTATTGGTTATTGCCAAAGGGATTAAACAAACCTGACCTGCTTTCTTTCCTCTCTTTTTTGTTTCCTCAGTGCAAAAATAGCAAGGGAAGAGGATGAAGAAGAACTCCGGAAGATAGAAGAAGAAGAAAGGCGGGAGCGACTGAGAAAACAAAAGAAGCGCAAGTTGAGCCATCAATGACAAAGATAAATTGTTTTTTGCTTTGTCGATAGGCACCTTTAGAAGGGTGTTGTAGCATTGTTTTTTTTCTCTCTTGCTGGTTATAGGGCAGGATAATGATGTGGGTTGAGGTGGAATTGTACAGTCTCCCCCTTAAGTTTTGAATAGATGTTGTAACTATTGGTTTATTTGTTGGGGCGTAATTGTTCAATTAGTTTATGGGAAGATCTTTTTTCTTATACTTTGCAGCAATAATTGTGGCCCCAAAGCTCAATCTGGTCTCCCTAAGCATTGGAGGCTCTTAGTTATAATAATTTAAGATATCTGATCTTCTATTGGTTGTGCTTGTGTTGCACCATTTTGGGGGACATGATATTTGATATTGTCCATCATGCAAGGTGCTTTTTGTTTCACAAAAAGGTGATTCAAAGTTTGTAGAACCAAAAGTTTAAAGGTCTTATCTTTTTTGTGAATCTAAATGTAGTTTCAGACAGTTACTCCCTACTGTTAGAGATTACAACATGTCCAGTGTAATGAGGATGGTAATGTGCAGGTCTTATGCGGTTGTGGAGTTAATTTCACTAGTGGGGTAGGATGATATGTGCGCTAAGACGATGAATGTACGCTAATTTTACTTTTACCTTTGTGAAACAAATGGAGTATTGTCCTGCTTGCTATCTAAGTTATGTAGGTGTTTCGTATTAGAAATGTAGGGGATTATTAATTGGTGTTAGTTATTTATGTATTACTAATTCATGAGTATTAGAGATTTTTTGGTTGTTCGTTAGGAGTAAATTGTTCAAGTATTAGGATCGCAAAATTAAAGTACTATGTTTTGTAGTATTTTTAGTTGTTAGGTATAAATTTAGCATATCAAGTGTGGTGTTTGGTGACTAGTTTATAAACTTGTACAATGTATAAGTTATGAGAGAATTTATATACATATAACTAAATTTTGCATTAATTAACTACTTCTTGAATTATTAATTACATAATTATTTTTGCATAACTACAATCCATAATCAAATGACCTTTTAATATTTTGTTTTCTACCTTTCATGAAATAATAAGATTGATTTATAACCTATACTCCAGATTTTCGTTATGCAAGATTATAGAATTGATTAGCAAATATCATGCGCAATCGTAAAACTACTAAAATACTAAGTGAAATTTGCAAAAAGAAAAAAAAATTAGAATGTATACCAATTTTATTTTACCTCATAAAAATAAAAAAGTTATTTTCGAAAAAATTGAATTGAAAAGAAATGGAGATTAATTGGAAATTCGCGTGCAACCCACTTTCATAAACTAGATTTTTGTCTACTTTATTTATGCCTTCTTCTTTAATAATGGGAGATTTAAATTTTATTGGTTCGATTAATTTTTATTCATGATGTATAAAATCTATTTTTAAATAGCCGATCTTGATGAACTAATCAACTAGGCATGATTGTAGACGGATAAAAACATTTTAGTAACTTTTTTGCTAGTTTTCCCGATAACTTCACTTTTTTAATTATTTGTGCTCAAAGAGATTCTATTATATTAACCTAATAAGATAAGACATAGAATAGATTGAAGTTCGCCTCAGTCACTAAACCTAGCTAATCAAAATTTAAAAGTGTTATGTTCATAAGTTTGGGTAGAAGTAATGAATGATCAACTTACCAATCTCATTATATGAATATTGCAGGTTCAAATTATATTCTCGTTTTTCATTGAACACCATTTGAGTGTAATTATTTTTAAAATTAAACTCAAATTCTAATTAAGAGAGACAAAATCTATCTCACTATTATTACTTAATCTATCATGGATTATGCATGTATTTTCTTTTTCGTGTTAAAGAACAATATACTATTTTCTTTTTGGGGGTTGAAAAATGAGACACGAGCTATCGAAGAAATAACTCAAAAGTTGCACTTATTATGGCTTTTTAAATAACTGAAGGGTCATTCTGGATACATAATAAGGATAATAGTTTCAAATATTAAAATGTAAAATTATTTTTTCCCACGTTTTATTATATGATTGATTATAAATGTCGATTAATTTTAAAATTATTTTATAATATCATTTATCAAAACAATAAATTAACTAATTTCATATAAAAGATGAAATAGTTAATTCAGTAAAATATCGTATGTCAAACAATCAATTAGAATTCATTAATGGAGGAAAGGTGGTTAAAAGATGAGTTCGGAGCTTAAAGGGTATAAAATATTAACAAAAATTTTAAAATGGTATATGAACTTTATTTTAACTAGAACGGTAAAATCGCTGGAAAAGCAGCGATTTAGTTAGCCGGAAAAGCAAAATCGCTGCTATAGCAGTGGTTTGATAAATTTGATTTTTTTTTTTTAAAAAAAACTTTTGTAAAGAAATCGTTGTCAAGACTGCAATTTTCAAAATAGTTTTTTTAAAATGTTTTTTTATTAAAACGCTGCCTAGGCAGCGTTTTGCCTTTAATTTTTTTTATTATTTATTTGAATTTTTTTTTTAAAAAAAGAAAAATTAAAAGCAAATCGCTGTAGAATTTTTTTTATATTTTTTTAGTAAAATGCTATTGTGGGAGCAATTTACACTTTTTTTTATTTTTTTAAAATTTAGTTAAATCGCTGCACTTGCAGCGATTTTCAAATTTTTTTTAAAATTTAATTAAATTGCTCAACCTGCAGCGATTTTATACTCTTTTTTTAACAAAAAAAAATAATAATTAAATCGCTGCACTTGCACCTATTTTCAAAATTTTTTGTATTTTTTTAAAAAAATTTAATTAAATCGCTGCACTGGCAGCGATTTCCATAATCTTTTGTTGTTTTTTTTAATTTTTTTAAAAAATCACTCATAAAAATAATCATGCTTATTTTTGTGTGGTAAAATTTGTGTAATCTTTTTTTCTATTTTCTCCAATTTTTTTAATCTACTTTAATTTTTTTTAATGGTACAAAATCCTGCCTACTTTAATTTTTTTAAAATGGTAGTTAATCGCTACCTTTGTAGAGATTTTACTTAAATTATTGTCATTTTTTTTAATATTAAATCGCTGCTACTATAACGATTTTAGTTCTTTTTTCTAAAATATTTTTAAATATCGCTTTTCACGTAGCAATTCATAAACAAAAATGTACTTCTATAGTCTACATATACTCACGATCATTACTTCGAATTGAAGTGTGCTATTATGGAAGAGTCTAGCCAAATTTTCGTTTTTCGTTGAAAGCCACTTAAATGTAATTATTCTTAAAATTAAACTCAAAATCTCTAATTAAGAGAGACGATATCTATCTACTTTTATTGCTCAATCTATCATGGATTATGCATGTATCTTTTCTTTCATGTAAAAGAACTACATACTATTTTTTCTTTTTGGGGATTTAAAATGAAACACACGAGATATCGAACAAATAATTCAAAAGTTACACTTATTTTAATAATTTCAAATATTAAAATATAAAATTATTTTATCTCGCATTTTATTATATGGTTGATCATAAATGTTAATTAATTTTAAAATTATTTTATAATATTATTTTTATCAAAATAATAATTAACTAATATCATATGAAAGATTGAAATAGGTAATTCAATAAAATATGACGTGCCAAACAATCGATTAGAATTCATTAATTGAGTAAAGGTGGTTTAAAAATACTAAAATAATTTTATATTATGTCAATCTAAATAGTAGACTGACACTAAAATCAAAACTGCAACCTCATAATTATAATTTTACCTAGCATATAGTTGCTCGTTTATTTTATTAATAATATATAAGTTTAAGTAATCGGGGGATAATTATAATGGGATTACTGGACAAGATTAATTAACATGGAAGAGTCAACAACTTATATACTAAAATAAAACAATGTAGTAATTAGTGCTTCTTCCATTTAATAATAGTCCTCCACTTACCCTTGTAAAATAAAATAATACTTAACACAGATATAAATAATTTTATCAAATTATCCTTGTTAAATATTTTTTTTGTCTCATGCTTTTAGTTGATCAGTTTTCATTTTGCATGATTCTTAAGAAATTATAAATAACAAGATAATTTTACTAATTCACTCCTTAAAAATCTTTTTGAAAATTTACTGGCAAATATATATACTTTCACAAAGAATTAATTGCAAGGGTGATATAGAAAAAAATTAATTAATACTTTATTGATTTAGTAAGATGATTAATTAATACTCCCTTCGTCTACTTTTATTTGTCATGTTACGTTTTCGAAAGTCAAAATTGACTAATTTTTACAGATAAATTAGATTATATTAATTCAATATATTAACAAAATTTAGATATTTAAAAAACTATACGAAAAGTATTATGCATTGCATTTTTTGCATATTCATATGATGAAAAATATATAGTAAAATATTAGTCAAAATTTTTATAATTTGGCTCTAAAAATGAAAAGTATAACAATTAATAGTGAATGAAAAAAATACGTAACAATTATTTTTAATACTACTAATCAACTAATATAAGACAAAAAAAATATGAATCATCTAAATATTAAATATATATATATATATATATTTGCAGAGTTTAAATTAATAATCTAAAATTAGTTGCTATGATTTTTAAAAAAAATTTGTACTCGATATCAATGAAAGCTGATTTACAGCGTGACTTATGGAGTCCAAGAATATTTTTCATTTTGTCCAAATTATGTATATATCTATTAAAAAAATCATTTGTTAATTTAATCTACTTAAAATAAGTTCAACCCACTATTTGGAGCCTAATTATCTAAATTCATAAGTCATAACTTATCTTATTGTATTCTCTAAAATTTTCTATTATTTTAAAAATTTATAAAAATTTTACTTCACGTGATAGATTAGTCAAAGATATCATTTTACGTCATGTATCTATCAAAAAAGTTATTTATTTTAAAATGAAAATAATTTATGACATTAATCTTTTTATACTTTCTTAAATTCCATACATAAAAATGTAGCAAGTTAATTGCACTAGATATTGCTTCATAGGACTCATTGATGGAGTAGACCTTTAATATATTTATTTTATAATTTATCTTTTTGTATATTAATTGTTTTTAAAAAACCTAATTCTTTGAGTTTCTAGGTCACCATCATCAAACTATGTGACATTGCATCCAATAGCGAATTAATGTGATTATTCATATATAATTTCACCTAATTTTGTATGATCATCCATACATCAATCTTAATATTTGCAATGCTCATCTTATAAATATGCTAAACTATAACAACTCAACATTCTATTCTATTAAACATAATTGGTCTTATAAGTTATAACTAGAGTGAAACTTGGATCGTTAAAATTCAATATATCACAAAATGAATGATGTAAAAATATAAAATTTTAAAATAAATGGAGAAAATACATCAAATCCTTCCTGAATTTGATAGCAAAATTCACTTTAGTACTTTAATTATACGGGTATTTAAATATCCTCCTTAACATCTTTGAACTGTATCAAATACAACGCTGAGAGTTGTATACCATCTTCACCCGCCACAT
>NC_028639.1:6908381-6909039 GCF_001406875.1 Solanum pennellii
CCCCCCTCTTCCCCTTTCTTCTTTCTTGAATTTCAACATTTTCAACTTTCGCTAGCTTCTTTTTTTTTTGCTGAATTTTCATCTTTCAATGGTTGTTTTCTTCTCCAACATTCACCAAATACTTACTTTTTTTCTTCGAATCGTCTCTCTTCCACAAATTTTTCCATTGGAGAATAATACTTTTTGAAAATTATTTTTTTTCTTAACAACTTAAATGAAAAATGAAGATTGTGTAAAAAAGTTGATAGACCCACATTTTTTTTGTATCACAACTAATAGAATCCAAAATAGGTTACTTAAAATTCAAAAAAGTTTGCATTCAATATATATGAATTGGATGTTGAATCTTCGTGATTAATGAAGGACGTGTGAAGTGAATGATGAAGATGAATGAAAAATTTATTATGAAAGAAGAAAGGTATAAGGAGTGCTTCAATGGGGATGAAGACATTTGGGGAACATAACAAAATAAATAGGGAACAAAAAAATTAAATATTTTTTAAAAATAATTGAACCCATTAATTCCATTTACTTCTAAAAAAAAATTTCACATTCTTTTAACTTTAACTTGTAATATAAATATATATATATATATATATATATATATATATATATATTAGTTAGATATTGGCTAATAAAAAAATGTCATGTGCATGAT
>NC_028639.1:6909441-6917914 GCF_001406875.1 Solanum pennellii
TATATATATATATATATATATATAATATAATGTCAAAATCAGCTTTAATTATTTGACAAACTTTATCTGCTAATATCCAACTTACCATAATTATTACTCTTAAGATTAATTATTATTATTTTTGAATTGTTACTGAAAAGATGGGTGGCATTGGGTGATGATTTTGCATGGCTCACAATGTCTGCATGGGACAGAATCACACAACTTCAACCCCTGCTTCCACTTCTGTCATTAAAAATATATTAAATTATTTTTCAAATGAGTTGAATTTGTATTTGAATTTTCAATAATCAAACTTATACTAGATATTACTTTGGAGCTAAATATGTTACAAATGTAAAAAAAAAAAAAAACTTTTATAAAAATTGATGTAGTTTAAAGTTTGAAAAATGAGAAGTGACAAATATTTAATTTTATTACAAATTTGTATATGTGTTGAGTATTACTTGAGTCGAGAGTATCAAAAATAGTTTTTCTATCTTCACAAGATTGGACTATATAACAATACTACTATATCACACATTATTTTCCTCGTACTCGAGTTGTGTGTGTCATTCAATGGGTATGTTGTTATTAAACAATTATGTATACATTATTCTCTTTTAACGATATTATTCATAAGATTACACGGAATATGTTATTTTCTGAAAGAATAATGAAAAAGTATTTTAGGGGAAAGGAAAACTAGAAAGTGGAGAGCAGGGTGGCATTAGGTGATGATTCATGCAAGGTTCACATTATATACATGGGCAAAGTGCACTTATAGCACTCCCCACAAATAGAAAGTTTCATTTCTTTGTCTTTAAAAATTTGTATAAAAGAGAGTTGGGAATCAAAATAAGCCATAAAAATATAAAAGTAATCAAAACAAGCCACTATTTTAGTAAGTAACTAAAATAAGCTTAGTGGAAGAAAAAGTTCCACTATATCCAATAATCTAAACGTTTTCCGTTAGTTTCATAACGTTTATTTTTAATATATAACGGAACTTTTTCTTACACTTTATAAAGTGGAGTTTTTTCTTCCACTTTATAAGGTGGAACTTTTTATTCCATTTTATAAAGTGGAACTTTTTATTACACTTTATAAGAAGAATATTTTTCACGTCTTGAAGAAGCTTTTTCAGTGTTGTCATATAAATTATATTGATTTGATATGTCATTAAAACGAAGAAAAATATTTCATTATGTATTTTTATTATTTTATTCTGAAAAATCTATTTAAGGATATTTATACATAGTTGATAGAACCTACAACATAAAGTCTTCTATATTTGTTCATTTCAATCTAAAAAAAATATCTTCTACACCTAACGTTAAAGTTTCAATTTATTGAGATGACGAAATTATACATGACGGAAATACCATTTATTATAATTGTCCTCCCAAACACAATATTAAATATCCAATAAATGTCCGATATCATAAATTTATTTCATCAATTTATTAAAAAATGGGTATAAACAGTACGATTATAATTTGATTATAGCCGGAAAATACCCTACTTCATTTTTATCACAAGGACAAGTAATTTTGGAGAGTGAATTATCTATAATGACGAATCGTTGACCGACTTTTTAAGGATTCCAAATGACTGTATAGAGCAAATCAAGTCAACAATACTTGGAATCTATGTCAGGAAGGAGCCTAAGATTAGTCAACAATGTTCTCCTTTATCACNTCCACTTTATAAGGTGGAACTTTTTATTCCATTTTATAAAGTGGAACTTTTTATTACACTTTATAAGAAGAATATTTTTCACGTCTTGAAGAAGCTTTTTCAGTGTTGTCATATAAATTATATTGATTTGATATGTCATTAAAACGAAGAAAAATATTTCATTATGTATTTTTATTATTTTATTCTGAAAAATCTATTTAAGGATATTTATACATAGTTGATAGAACCTACAACATAAAGTCTTCTATATTTGTTCATTTCAATCTAAAAAAAATATCTTCTACACCTAACGTTAAAGTTTCAATTTATTGAGATGACGAAATTATACATGACGGAAATACCATTTATTATAATTGTCCTCCCAAACACAATATTAAATATCCAATAAATGTCCGATATCATAAATTTATTTCATCAATTTATTAAAAAATGGGTATAAACAGTACGATTATAATTTGATTATAGCCGGAAAATACCCTACTTCATTTTTATCACAAGGACAAGTAATTTTGGAGAGTGAATTATCTATAATGACGAATCGTTGACCGACTTTTTAAGGATTCCAAATGACTGTATAGAGCAAATCAAGTCAACAATACTTGGAATCTATGTCAGGAAGGAGCCTAAGATTAGTCAACAATGTTCTCCTTTATCACTCGATGTTCATCCCTAATTAGAAAATCGTAATAGCATTGATAGATTTCCGATAACTTAATCTACTGATTTTCCTAAAATGACTCATTATCAAAATACTCTTACCGGCCGATATGATTTTGATTTAAACAAAACTATCAATGATAGTGATCGGTAATGCTCAATTATTATATTTCAATTATTGTTTGTTGATTTTGTCAATTATTTATTAATTTATATTATTTATTATTCTTATTATTATATATTTTATAGCGGTTTACCTCAGCAAGATAGGGATATTGCTCCAAGTTATGGACTAAATAATTATTTTGGTCAGTCCTCACACTTTGAAATGACGGAAAATGTTGGGACATCCTCAAATTTTCATGTCTCGCCTACTTTTGATGCAGATGATTATCGCTATGTCTAACACTTATTTTTTTATTTGAGTAAGTTAATTGCATGAGCCAAATATTTATATATATTTTTACATATATTGGAAAAATACTACACAAGATGAGCCCATTGATCCTGTGAATATCGATGACCATGACCTTCCTAATTACGGCTCACCTTCAGCTAGTGATAGTGATGATTTGCCTAATGCTGAGGAATCAGGAGATAATGTTTCATTTGAGGCATCATCTAGTGATGATGATTTTTTGACTCCCAATCGATCACCAAGACCAATGTCCATGAGTCCCTTTCGTAATCATGAAATTCATATCTTGATCATCTCTCGAATGGTCCAGATATCTTTGGTGATACACGTGATGAATATATATCACAACGTACGTGACATGAACCAGAAGATTTCATGAATGATGCTATTTATATTGAAAAAGACATGTTATTCAATTCAAAGAAGCAGTTGCAAAGAGCAGTTAAACTTCTACATTTGAACATAGCAAGGGAGTGCTTTGTTATTAAATCAACAAAGAAATCATGGCGACTTGTTTGCAGGCGTGTAGAACAAGGATGTCAATTTAGGTTGACTTCTTTATTGATAAACATACTAACATGTGAAAAGTTGGAAGACACATTAAAGAACATACTGTGATATGGGTACGTGCCGCGAAGGGCATTTCAACTTGGATGTTGAGATGATTGCTAACATCCTCCGTGTTGGTATAGAAAGAATGCCAAGGTACAATTTTATCCCTAGATAATTTTTATTTAATAAGGAAATATTCATTTTTTATTTGATAATTAATATTATTATTAATTTCAGGTTTCCCATCAAAGACTGTCGAATAGTGTTCTTAAAGCATATGACATTTCAGTAAGTAAAAGAAAAGTCTATCTTGATCACAAGCAGGCTTTTGAAAAAGTTATGGTACTCGGGAGTGTTCTTTTGCCGAGTTGCGAGGTTCATGGAAGCTTTGAAACAATTCAATCCTGGAACAGTAGTCAATTGCATGTTGATAGTCAAGACACATATTGGTGCAGAATTAGTCAAACAATAAAATCCACCATGTGGGAAAATTATGGAAGATTTGTTGATATTTTTTCGAAAAAAATAATTATCAGAAAATGTTTCAACTTAAAGCTAGACAAAAAGATGAATTTTTGTGTACTTTATGACATATATACTTTTATTTTGTTTTATATTTTACGATATTCTGCCTCTTAATTTATTTTATTTTATTTTCATATGATTTTGAAGTAGTGTTACTATTGAAACTTTCATAGGACGTGTAAACCTAAAGTTTTCTATCAATGAATTTAGATGTCTTCCTAACCAAAACTAAATTAAGTCTAAGGTTGAAAGTAAATCAAACCAAAATCACATTCTAAAAAAGATAAAATTTCCCTATAACTAAAAGGCTGCAATCTTACCTATTTTTGTACCTAAAGAAACGAATATGAGTTGTATGTTGTCGGGTTGTGCTACTCCAAAATTTCTATTTGTTTAGTGTGGGGCTGCTTCAAACTGTCGGATTGGGACCATCTTCAAAGTGAATTTTTTTTTTGGAAGCCATGAAAAGGAAAAGGAGAGAAGGTGAAGGTGAAGATGAAAAGGTAAGTTTTTATAAAGTGGAAGATTTTCTTCCACTTTATAAAGTGGAATAAAAAATTCCACTTTATAAAGTGGAAGAAAAAGTTCCGTTATATATTAAAAATAAACGTTATGATAGTAACGGAAAACGTTTAGAAAATTGGATATAGTGGAACTTTTTCTTCCACTAAGCTTATTTTAGTTACTTACTAAAATAGTGGCTTATTTTAGTTACTTTTATATTTTCGTGGCTTATTTTGATTCCCAACTCTATAAAAGAAGATTTCATATATATGGTGCTATAATTATAGGGGTTCAATTTGTATATAGAAATAGAAAACAAACAGATATGGCAGAGATTAGGTAGTTAGGTAGGGTATATATATTATGCTATATGGGTCAAATTTGGATAAGCTAGGGACACTTTAATTTGTATGAACCTAAGGCCCTTCTAATATGAATCATTCTATTATTGATATTCATGTTTCTTAGACAATGTTAGGGGTGGACAACTAATGATGCATATAGGTTCATTGTATTTACCATTTTTCACTTCATAGAATTGCATATATAAATTTGTGAAAAATTCTTAAAAAGTAGTACTCCCACACAATGTTTTAAAAGGTGGGGGCATGAGGCGGGTTCGACGCTCTACTTAGCACAGGTCGAGGCGTAAGCCTTGAGACGTGATGTGTAAACCTTGTGAATATTTAAACTTCTAATTTACAATATAATATAATAATATAATAATATAAAATTATTAAAATACATCAATAGTTTGAAATAACTACAAACATAATTAAAGAAATTCATAGAGAATAAAGGGATACGACATAGGTACCCCTAGATTCTATTTGAAATCTCAGAGACATATTTCAACTAAAATAAGGTCCTATACGCTCCCCTCCCGACCCATTATTTTTTTGGAATTTTGTTCACTTTTTTCGCTTACGTGACATCCAAAAATCTTTCACACGCTTTGTTGGTGTAATATACCACAAAGACAATAAATTACAGTTGAAATAAAATAAACAAAAATGTATAAACAAATCTTTAGGCTAAGACACTGATATCTCGCTCTCTTTAAGGAGTTCAAGTCCACTGCGACATAATCTACACCGATCCAACAGTAATACTCTTGACTTTCCCCTCCAGGATACAACAGCCTAACAACCGTGTATAACTCAAACAACTCCGGGTTAGTTGAAGAATTCAAATCTCCACAAAAGAACACTTTCCTTCGGCATATAATATTCTCTTTTATATAGTGAATATAGTTGAAGACTTAGAATATTTTCTATGTCTCAATTCTTTATTTCACTACACTAACCTCAATATAATACTACTCATCTTTTTCACTCTATATTTTCTTGTACTTCTCTAGTTTCTTTTTTTCTCTCTACCAACAGTTACATAAGTTACAAGACATAAATATAGAATAATGGATGAAATGAAGAGTTTGTGGTTACATAGGTTACAAAAACTAATGACCACTTTGTTCCACAATTGATGATAGTAAAGAGACACAAATGTAATGTCCATCAATAGACATAACATGATATATAATGTGACATATAATTTACTTTTACTAATATTAAAATATCACACCAACACGCTTCAATTACCTGGAATCACAGAGTGTGCTGCTTAAGTCAAAAGGTGTATAAAATTACAAAAAGAAAATGAAGTTAGGTGGTTATAGGACCTTAGTTAATGAGATTTTGGTCATAGTCTATGAGAGAGTTTCTTTTTCTATAATGAACTTGTATTGTTACCCCTTTAATGTAGATAATCTTGAAATCAGTACCAATACCTTACAAACAGTTAGTGAAGATATAACAAACTTAGAGAACAACATGAATCTACTTGTAGCTTCTTAGTCCTGGTTTTATACCACATGATACACCTCAAAGCTCTGACCAGGTGCATGGTATATTAACAAACTGAAAATACTTCAAACTATAGTAGTCAATTTTAATCTATGTTGTTCTAATATTCATCATGAACATTGTAAATTGTACCTGGAACCTTTCAGTAACTTGTAACATTGGTCTATCTAACTCTCATAGTTGGTGTGTTTTGCTTAATTATCCAAATTGATTATTCTTTTGCCTATGCTTGGAACTTCTTGAAAATTGTAAACTGATAATCACGCTTGGAACCTCTTGAAAATTGTTAACTGATAGTTATGCATTGTTTGAACAAAGCATATTAGACTAACTTATTCTTAACTAAGGTAAATCATACTTGTGTCTTGAAAACAAAAAATATATTTGACACGACACATTTTTAGCACGGAATGGCACGATCTTCCTTTTTTTTTGGGGGGGAGGGGGGGGGTGGTGAGGTCATAATTACAGGGGTTGACAAGGGTCTTGCTATAAATTCATTTTTTTGCACCCAAAATTCCCTTTAAAGTTAAACCACTGAGAAAAGTCTTAAGCCACTAGATGGTTTCAAGAAATTACAGTACCCAATAATTTTTCCTTTCAAATCAAAAACACTGCTCAAGAAAGCCTTTATTTATATCCACTCTATTCACTTTCTTTCTTCCGATCTGTTGGTCTTTCATTGTTGTATATTCTTCCATTCTTCTTTCTTTCAACATATTACTATTTTCGTTCATAAATTTTATCTCATGGACAAGTATGTCTATGTTTTTTAAGGGAAAAAACAAGGTATATTTTTATGATTAATTAATACCTCTACAAAATAATATTTTAAAATTTCAATAATATTATATTAATTTAGAGAGATTTTACTGTAATTGTATTCCACGTTGAGGATAATATTGCTAATTTTCATGAAATTCAAAACATTTAATGAATTAATTATTTTTTAGTTGAATTACTTGTTTAGTAGTATTTTCTTAAGAGTATTAATGGTAGGAATAAAATGAGAAAAAAAATTTATTATATATTTATTGTGACCAATTAATACAACTAATATGGGATGGAGACAGTACTGAATAGCGACATAAAAGAAATTGGGAGTAAATTCTTTAGATAGTCATCCATGTTTGGAAATTTGTCTTGTAATATGACTTTTGTTTCTTTTAGACAACAATTTTACCGAGTTATTCTTATTTTCTTAAAATTTAAATCTCTCTCCTAATGAAATGTCATGCCACTTTATTATTATATAATTTTTTTTAACTATATAGAAAAAATATATACCCCACTCTTTAATTTTATAAAAAGTAATAAAATCTTGAATTTAAAATTAACTAATATCTATTATTAATATGTAAATATTTTATAGATTAATTATAAGAAATTTATTAATTTATTTAGTTGAGTACATTGATTCAATATTATTAGTACAAAACTTTTTTTTATGATATAAAAGACTATTAAATGTTTTGTTTGAAGGAAAATAATTTTTCCATGAAAAAATTTTTTCTTGGAAAATTCCTAGAAAATAAGTAGGTTTCTAACTTATTTTCTCATGTTTGGTTGGTAATTAGAATATAACTTTTTGGAAATTATGTTTTAGCGTTTAGTTAGTAAATGAAAAACATTCTTAATCAAATATTTTTTTATTAAAGAGTAAAAAAATAATTTTGAGCCGGAAATTAACCTTGATAATCGATCTAGAACATGGCACCGACATGAAAACTAAGACACAACCCCGACGACACATCTGAAATTCAACCATAAGATCTGACCTAGGACCTAACCCAAACTTTCAACCCGAGACGCTATATTCGAACAAGACCTGACCCCGACATTCAAATTTAAACATGATCCCTCAATCTAGATTTCGACCTCGACACTCGAATCGAAACCCGACTTCTAAATCAGAATTTGACCTCGAAAACTAACAAATGATGCAAAACCAAAGATTCGACTTTCATATTAGAATTCCGACCCCAACTTTCCAATCGAAACCCAACCACATACAACTTGAGACTTCAAACAAAGGTTTAAAAATTTTAACAAAAAAGAAAAACAAAATTTTAAATTTCTTTTGCACGTGGGGTAAAGGGGTAAAAAATGAAATTCTTAAAATTTGAAAATATTTTTTAAAGAAAACTTTAGTTTTTCTTTTGGGTGGGGGTGGGGGGTTATTGCGGGGGTCGGAGTGAGGTAATAAAATAACTTTTTTAAAAATAAAAAATAAAAATTTAAATTTTTTTTTAAGAACAAACTTTTTTTGGGG
>NC_028639.1:6928280-6950955 GCF_001406875.1 Solanum pennellii
TCCTTCTAACTTAATCAGCATTCACAATGTAGTCTTAAGGGCTTTGAGAGTTTTGGTTAGAGGGAAAAGTTATGGGTCACAAGCTTGATACGTTATCACTTGTGTGAACCTCCCATGTATTCCGAGTGAATTGGTTGAGGTTGTTTCCCTCTGTATTTTGTACTCTCAAATTTATAGTGGATTGCTCATCTCCTTTGTGGACGTAGGTCGATTGACCGAACCACGTTAAATCTTTGTGTCTTTTGGTATATTTCTTGTTGTCTTCTTACTCGTGGTCTTTTGAAGTTTGCTTTGCTAGCTTCCGCGTTTACACCTGCTTATTTACGGTCCTAACAAGTGGTATCAGAGCCAGATTCAATGATGGAGTCAGGTTCAGTGGTTCGATAATCGATTATTGAACCAGGTTAGGAGGAGGTGTTCATCTTGACGGGTGTAGTTCTAGCCGCAACGTTTTTGACAGTAACGAAGATTTTGTTGGAGAAATTGTTTCACAGAGGTTCTCTGTGTTGAGAAATAAATTTTGCAAAGGAGATTATGGAGAGGAGAAGCAAGTTGTTGAAGATTAAGTGAAGAAGGTGGACAAATTTATTTTGTCAGAAATTCAGGCCAAGGGGGAGATTTGTTGGGTTTTATTTGCCCTAAATTTCTTAGCATAAATAGGTTTTCCTTTTCGGAAAAGGTTTTGGATTGACTAATCCTTTTCTTGTAGGAAAAGGTTTAGGACTCTATAAATAGAAGAATGTTCCTTCTAACTTAATCAGCATTCACAATGTAGTCTTAAAGGCTTTGAGAGTTTTGGTTAGGGGGAGAATTTATGGGTCACAAGCTTGATACGTTATCACTTGTGTGAACCTCCATTTATTCCGAGTGAATTGGTTGAGGTTGTTTCTCTCTGTATTTGTACTCTCATATTTATAGTGGATTGCTCATCTCCTTTGTGGACGTAGGTCGATTGACCGAACCACGTTAAATCTTTGTGTCTTTTGATATATTTCTCGTTGTCTTCTTACTCGTGGTCTTTTGAGGTTTGCTTTGCTAGCTTCCGCATTTACACCTGCTTATTTCCGGTCCTAACATAAACTGCATTAATAATTAAGATTAGTACCACTAATGGTAATGAAAGTGGAAGTAATCAAGAGATTACATGATGTTGTGGTCATTATTATATGTGATAGTCAAGCTGGGTTCGTATCAGGAAGGAAAATATAATTAATAGAATACAACAATTTAATCGCACGAAGAGGAGTTTGATCAGACAAATATACTTATCTTTGATAAGTGACGAATCCACAATTTGAAGGTTGTGGGTGTTCACTTCTTTTAGCGTAGAAGGACTCAAACCCTCACACTTGAACCTTAGGGCAAGCCTTATTAATAACAGATAGTATTAAATAAATAGTATTAAATAATATTAGTATTTACTGTGTACTAATCCTAGTCTAAAGAACTAAGCTTGCTTTGTAATGCTTGCTACTAGTAATTGATTAAAACCGTTACTTACAATAAAAAAGATAATAGAAGTGTTAGTATACTAAATGAAAATGACATGAGTGAACTTCTTTCGTATAATTTGACAATGAATTGAATGAAATATTGGTTTTTTCTACTTATTGGATTTTTTTTTGTTAATAATGTCTTAAATTATTAAACGGTTATATAATACCGAAATGAGAAAAAATATTAAAAAAAATTGAATTCTCCTCTTTCTTATCTTCCACAAAAATTGAAAAAAAACCCAGCTCTTTTACGAATATATTTTTTCTTTATTTCAAGTATAAAGTTTATTTAATGAAAAAAATATTTTTAAAATTTTATATTTTAAATATATCAAAAATATTATGTAACTATTAAAATATTTAATAACAAAATTAAATTAATTTTAAATACATAAATGAACCATTCTTTTCAAATATCTTTAGACTATGGAAAGAAATTGTAAAGTAATATGATGACTTCTTTTTTATTTTTTGGTACTTTAATTGATTTTTGAGGAACAAAATAATTGTCCCAAAGTTAAAAAAATAAAAAAGAGGTTGGGACCTTTTCTCTAGTCTCCATATGAAAAAGACAATTTAGTACTCAGTAGATCCGAAATATCCTTTGAAAGTTAGAGCTCTTTAATATACAATAAGAAGCAAAATAATCACAAGACTGATAACTTTTTCAATTTTAAACGTAAAATTTTTAAAAATATAGAAGCTTTTTTTTTAAAAAAGGTTTCACTCATAGAGCTTTAAACATATTTTTAAGTTCACATACAACTTCAACTTCTAAATATTCATTTTCAATCGAACTTCAAACATTATATTTTTCAATAATAATTAATTTATGTCCGACACTTATTTTATTGATAATCAAGATAGAATATTATTAATAAATAGTTGAATGTTTTCACATTTTACGTGAAAGAAAGAGTGAGCGGACCTTCTTCTATCCTCTTATATCTTTAAGTAGCAGGGACGTAGGTAAGTACTGTTCAGAGCGTCCAATCATCAGGAAATTACATCTATATATAAGAAAAATAATATATAAAATGATTAAATAACATACTTTAGACATTCTTAACATAATCAGGTGTTGTAGCCTAGTGATTTAAGATGCTTGGAAGAGCCAAATGTTAAAGCAGTAGGCTTTAAGTCTCTTATTTTAAAAAAATTTCATGTATATTTTCAAATTTTTACCTTTTTTTTCAAAATTTTTAATGTATTAAACGTATTTCTTTTCCAAAAATTTTCATGTATATTATGTAGTTAATTTTTAAAATTTCTAGTGCACTCTTTCATCTTTTTTTTTTAATTTTTTCAGGTATATTACATATTTTTTTCGTGTATATTACGTAGTTTTATTTTTAAAATTTATGGTACATTGATTCATTCAAATCAAAAAATATACTCGTATACAATTTTTAAATACTCTTCGTAAAGTTTCTGATTACACCACTGTTAAGCAGTATGATTTAATTATTACGTAGTTAGTTATCTTCCATATATATTGTTACATATTGTATTTAATTTTTTATCTTGCTATTTTGTTGTTTCTTTTCAAATTATTTTACGCTAGGTACTATAGGAGCTTTTTTATTGAGTCAATAATTTTTCGAAAATCATCTTTTTACTTTATAAAGAAGAATCATTCATTTGCATATAACCTATGATTCTTATATCTTATTCATGAAATTATATTAGATATGTTAAGAGACACGAAATATACATGACATTACATATGGATGAAAAACGAGTCAATCTTATTCAAATATTATACACTCATTAAAACAATACAATACAATACAATATAACCAACCAAAAAAAAAGTTGAATATTTTAAAAATTGTTATAGTTTGTAATGTAAATTCAAAAATTTCATATAAATACACATTTATAATACATTTATTTGATAAAGACACATGAACTTTTCTTCTTCTCCACCATTTCTGCTCTGCTCTGCTCACTCCACCATCGAAGAAACATGCGTTTTCTTCTCCTCTTCTTCCTTACTCTTATCCTCCATTTTCATCTCCTCCACTTCACCACCGCAAAACCACCTTACGTGCCGGAATACCGGGCATTACTCTCCCTGAAAACTGCCATTACAGATGACCCACAATCTGCTCTTCTTTCATGGAATATCTCCACAAGTCATTGTACATGGAGAGGTGTCACGTGTGACCGGTATCGTCACGTGACTTCTGTCGACATATCTGGTTTTAATCTCACCGGTACTCTTACGCCGGAAGTTGGTCATCTCCGTTTTTTGCTCAATCTTTCTGTAGCTGTTAACCAGTTCTCTGGACCCATTCCTGTTGAACTCTCGTTTATACCAAATCTGCGTTACCTTAACCTCTCTAACAATATTTTCAACTTGAGTTTCCCTCCCCAGCTTACCCATCTCCGGTACTTGAATGTTCTCGACATTTATAATAACAATATGACCGGTGAACTTCCTGTTGGGTTTTATAATTTGACCAATCTTCGACATCTTCATTTGGGTGGCAATTTTTTTAGTGGTAGTATTCCACCGGAGTATGGTAGATTCCCATTCCTAGAATATCTGGCAGTTTCGGGAAATGCGCTCGTCGGTAGGATACCACCGGAGATCGGAAATATTACCACACTTCGTGAGCTTTACATTGGATACTACAACACGTTTTCCGGTGGGTTACCGGCGGAAATAGGGTACTTGTCGGAGCTCATTCGGTTAGATGCTGCAAACTGTGGACTTTCAGGTGAGATTCCGCCGGAGATAGGGAAGCTTCAGAAATTAGATACACTGTTCTTGCAAGTGAATGGTCTTTCTGGGTCTGTTACACCGGAGTTGGGGAATTTAAAAAGCTTGAAATCTTTAGATCTATCAAACAATATGCTCTCCGGTGAAATACCATTAACATTTACAGAGCTGAAGAATCTAACTCTGCTAAATCTTTTCCGTAACAAGCTTTACGGGTCAATACCGGAGTTCATAGAAGATTTGCCGAAACTGGAAGTATTGCAGCTTTGGGAAAACAACTTTACCGGAAGTATTCCACAAGGTTTAGGCAAAAACAGTAAGTTAACAAACGTTGACATCAGTACCAACAAATTAACCGGAAATTTGCCCCCTAACATGTGTTCCGGCAACAAGTTACAGACGTTGATTACTCTCGGAAACTTCTTGTTTGGCCCAATTCCAGAATCTTTAGGTGAGTGTCAATCACTTAATAGGATTAGAATGGGAGAAAATTTTCTAAATGGGTCGATACCAAAAGGGCTATTAAGTTTGCCGAAGCTTTCACAAGTAGAACTTCAAGATAATCTTCTCACTGGTACATTTCCAGTGACTGATTCTGTTTCAGCTAGTCTTGGGCAGATTTGTCTTTCGAATAATCGTTTCACGGGGCCTTTGCCATCGAGCATTGGAAATTTTACTGGTGTTCAAAAGTTGCTTCTTGATGGGAACAAGTTTTCTGGTCAAATTCCAAGTGAATTAGGTAAATTGCAGCAGCTGTCGAAAATGGATTTTAGTGGTAACAGTTTTTCAGGCCTTATTCCACCGGAGATAAGCCGGTGCAAGGCTTTAACTTATGTTGATCTTAGTAGGAATACGCTATCTGGTGAAGTTCCTACTGAGATCACTGGGATGAGGATACTGAATTACTTGAATGTATCGCGGAATCAGTTAGTTGGGAGTATTCCTGCACCTATTGCAGCAATGCAGAGTTTAACCTCCGTTGATTTTTCGTATAACAACTTATCTGGATTAGTTCCGGGTACTGGTCAGTTTAGTTACTTCAATTATACATCATTTATCGGTAATCCAGATCTTTGCGGACCCTATTTGGGTCCTTGCAAAGAAGGGATTGTTGATGGGGTTAGTCGACCTCATGAGAGAGGTGCATTTTCGCCTTCTATGAAGCTTTTACTTGTTATCGGGTTGCTTGTTTGCTCGATTGTGTTTGCTATTGCTGCAATTATAAAGGCTAGATCGTTAAAGAAAGCGAGTCAGGCTCGTGCCTGGAAGCTTACTGCTTTCCAACGCCTGGATTTCACTTGTGATGATGTATTGGAATGTTTGAAAGAGGACAACATTATTGGTAAAGGAGGTGCTGGAATAGTATACAAGGGGGTAATGCCAAATGGTGAACTTGTTGCTGTTAAAAGGTTGCCGGCTATGAGCCGTGGTTCTTCCCATGATCACGGCTTTAATGCCGAGATACAAACACTTGGGAGTATTCGACATAGACATATTGTTAGATTATTGGGATTTTGCTCAAATCATGAAACAAATCTTTTGGTTTATGAGTACATGCCTAATGGAAGCCTTGGTGAAATGCTTCATGGAAAGAAAGGAGGTCACTTGCATTGGGATACCAGGTATAAGATAGCATTGGAGGCTGCAAAGGGACTTTGTTATCTCCATCACGATTGCTCGCCTTTGATCCTCCATCGTGATGTAAAATCAAACAATATTCTTCTGGATTCCAGCTTCGAAGCTCACGTTGCTGATTTTGGGCTTGCCAAGTTCTTGCAAGACTCGGGAACATCAGAATGCATGTCTGCTATTGCTGGTTCTTATGGATACATTGCACCAGGTATGCTCTCAAATCTTTACTTCTTTGTAGTCTTGGTTTTGATGTGTGTTGTTCGTTTATTATTGTTGCAAGTTGTCAACTAAAATTGTGATTGATCAGTCTCTTCAAGTGTTTATATGGTACTTCTTGGTCCTTTTAAGCTCGTAATGATCTGTTTCTTTGTTATAACACGGAACAACATGACACAAATACAGTCCTTGATTGGTAGTTAACAAGAACAACAACAACAATGATAACTACGTGTCGGATGTGATTGCCTCTGTTCATAGATGAGCCATTAACTCGTGCTTTGATGAGTTTAAATTTGGTTTCTTGCAGTTTGGCGTTAAGTTTTCATTTTGACTTACGAAGTTTGCTTATTGCTTGAAACACAAATCTCTATTTTATTGTATGCGCCTAATTTGGTTTTCATATAAACTGTGCAGAATATGCATACACACTCAAGGTAGATGAGAAGAGTGATGTATACAGCTTTGGTGTGGTTCTGTTAGAATTGGTGAGCGGGAAAAAACCGGTTGGAGAATTTGGTGATGGCGTTGACATAGTCCAATGGGTAAGGAGGATGACCGATGGGAAAAAGGAAGGAGTTGTAAAGATCCTTGATGCAAGACTCTCAACAGTTCCCCTTCATGAGGTGATGCATGTGTTCTATGTCGCAATGCTGTGTGTCGAAGAGCAAGCTGTTGAACGCCCCAAAATGCGCGAGGTTGTGCAAATGTTAACTGAGCTTCCCAAGCCATCTGGTCCAAAATCAGGAGATTCAACAATCACCGAGTCGCCCCCATCATCAGGTCCTGCATCAGAGTCTCCAACTTCGACTCCCGGAGACACAAAAGACCAGTACCATCACCAGCCACCACCTCAATCTCCTCCACCTGACCTTCTCAGCATATGACCTAAAATGTTCACTTGTAATAGAGGGTATAGTTCTCTTCATTAAGTTTTATTAGTATCAGTTTTATTGGGGGGTTGGTTTATTGTTTAGGCTATTAGCTTTTCTTAGGAAGTGTCTCATTGTACAGTAAGATTGGCAGTAACTTTATCCTTCAAATTTTTCCATTTGCTTTTTAGCTTTTTGATATTGAAAGAATCCCAGTGGTCAAGCTCACCACTAGCCACTTTTCATCATTACAAGAAATTGGAAGTCCATCATCTTCCTATTTAAGAAAAATAGGAAGACTTTTGAAATTTATTATCGTCTAGTAGTTGAATGCCTTATATAGTTATTGTTTCTATCGATGCAAAGACTGAAGCACGTCTTCATATAGCTTTGACTACTAGAGGTCGGGATGAAGGGGGTGATTGAGCCCTATTATAAAGTGAACAAGTTAGCGACTTGTCAGCTTGGTAGCAGGTTTTGTTGGGAAAAAATGTTTTTCAGTGGGATATTTGTGTGGTGCTAAATTTTTTAAGGTGAAGTAAAATCATTTCTAACTATATTAAGGTAACATTTTTTTTGAAATGAATAAAAAAAAGAAAGGGTGTCACATAAAATGGAATAGGAGAATATCACATTTTCTCCAACGTTCTTCCTAACGCACACCAGGTTGACATGGGTAGGTTAGACGTGGGATAATGGTAGACCAAAGACGTACCATAGAAATGATTAGATAAGATATGACGTAACTTTAACTTATCAAAGACATGACTTTAGATTGACGGATATGGAGGTTACAAATTAGGACAAAAGATAGTTGAGAATTGTGTTGGTGGATAGATATTATTAGCATTATTTGCATAGTTCTTCAATTATTGCTATCACTTATGTTCTGTGCTTCGTTTGTCATATTATTCTGATGTGTACTATCTGTTATTTTCTCTATTATTTATCATGTCTTTTTTGCTATGCCTTATTCCATCTCTATTTTTGTCTCCAAACTTTCTGTCAAGCTATATATTATTTGAATCGAAAATCTTTCAAAAATAATATTTTCGGCTCTTTGTATTTATTAACTTTTAATTACCGCTGCTAGTATATATTAATGTGATCAAACAGCAAAATAAACGATAGTCTGAAACTGGGCGGCTAGCAGATCTACAACTCCATATCAAACTTCAAGATGAGTTTCTACTTACGGAGTTTCAAATTATTTATCGTAACTTTTAAAAATAATTTGCAATTATTTGTTATTTTAAAAGTTTAAAATAAAATTAATTTTTTTCTTATTTTATCTTTAATAGTATTACTTTTTCTCGAAAGTATAAATATTTTAGTTATAAAATAATAATATATAAATAAAAAAAATAATTTTAAAAAACATATGAGAGAGAAAAACACGATAAATAATTCGAAAAGAAGGGAGCATAAGTTGTGACTACCAATTAGTTGGCTCAATTTTAAATACACATCTGGGTTAGTGAGTAGTAGTAAATGTGTACTGTATATTTCTATTATTGGTAGTAATTACATTAGTTGTTACTTGTTTGGCCCCTAGAAGACTGAGATTTGACTAAAGAGTGCTTTTGCAGTGTTATACAATATCAAGATTAGTTAATATACGTCGATATGAGTTATGGTGTAGTAATAATATTATTTTATTTTTAATTAAAAATTAAGAAATTTAAGTTTTGTATATGATTTTTTTATTATTAAAAGCAATATTTTTGAATATATCTCATAGTATATAATTCAAATTTAATTGAAATTTTATTACTAACTCCTAAATACTAGATGAGAAATCGAAAAATAAATTAATGGATATATAGTTGATAGACTGACAAAGTACTTGGCTTCTCAACTTTCGATGACTTGGTAACAATTTTTTTTCTCCTTATAATAAGGGTTGTTTACTTGTGTTCAAATTATTTGTGCCAATTTCAATTATTTTAAATTATTACTACTAGTTATTAATTAAAATATATTTTAATTACTAGTTGTTTTATTCGTTAATCGAACAATGATGATATTGTTTTTAAAGATTAACTTTATTAAATTAGTAATGTACCTATGTTTGCTAGTATAAAGATTAAATACTTCTTTGTCAATCTATATTTATGCATATTTAAACTTGATAAATCTTTAGAAAATAATAAATAAAATAATTATACCAATCCTATTTACTATATTACTCCCTCTGATATTTTGTTTGTATGGATTTAAACTTGATATAAAACTTTAAAAAGTAAAAAAGATCATTTGAATATTGTAATATTAAGCTAAAGAATGTTGAATGCATCAAAATGTATTTTAATCTTATGATTTTAAACATATCATGTAAAAATTTAAAATTAAAAAAATTACAAAAAGAGAGTGACATTTCGTCTAAATATTTAAAAATGAAAGTAACGTAAATAAATTAAAACAAAAAAAGTATATTGTGTAAGTCGGCTAAAATATTGAAAAATAATAGTATTTATAATAAAGATAAAAATATAAGACAATAAACAATCTCTTAATTATTCAAATTGTACATGTAAATTAAATATTTATTTTTAAATATAATGAATAACTAAAAACAAATGAAGGAAATAGTTATTTTGGAATCAAGAATTAGACATATGAAAATAAGTTGCCCAATGTTTGTTTCTGCTTAGCCTAAAATTTACTCTATCCGTCTACTCTTAGTTGTCACAATTTCTTTTTTTAGAGTAAAATGATAAGAATTTTAACTAATATTTTATGATATATTTTTTCATCATGTTGATATATAAAAATTATATCTTATATTACTTTTCGTAAAATTTTTGAATATCTAAAGTTTTTGTTTGAATATCAAATCAATGTAATCTAATTTAACTTTAAAAGTCAGTCAAACTGACTTTCAAAAAACGCAACATAACAAAAATAAATGAACAAAAGGAATACTTATTTTATTAGTTTAACATAAGCAACATAATTAATTTAAATCTTGTCAATCCTTAACATGAATGTAATGGAAATTAATAACATTATGAACATAACAAACATTATAAAATTGAAATAATAGAGTAAAAGAGAGAATCTTATTGAGTTTGTCATGTGCAATTACGTATACTATTAGCACAAAATCAAATGACATTTTACTGAATTTTACAAATCTTTAATTTAATACCATAAAATTTAATTCTTTTTTTTTTTATCAAACTAAAATAGATTAAGTAATTTGAAATAAATCAATATAGTTGTTGGGGACTTTTTCAGTAGGGGTTTGCTTTAAGATGTTTGCATTTTGTCATACACATGCCTCATATACTGCATAAAAGACCTTCACTTTTCTTGTTTGCAAAGCAAGATTCGACTTTTGGTTGATAATAATTCTTAATTTATGTGATTAGGTACATAATTTTGAAAAATCTAGTTCAAATTTGTGGCAAAAATAATATTATTTTATTAAATTAGTGATAAGATGAAAATTTTAAAATTAAATTATGTCTAACTAAAAAAATTAAGTTCAATTAGACTCGTACCCTTGATTGATAGTTTGTCTAATAGAGTGATCTTTTTAGTTGTGTGTTTAAGTTTGGATATGACAACATACTTATATCATAGGTTTCAAGATTAAATTTTCTATTTTAAAATTAATTAAAATAGTGAGTTACGATATAAATAAAAGAAAATGTTACGACCTTTTTCTCAAAGAGGATTGAGTTGTCAACTGATATCAAGTTGAGATGTTTAAATATTTATTTTTAAAATTACAGGCAAAATCAAATTTGAGTGTTTGTTTTTATAGTATGCCAAAAACTGTAAGTAAAAGTTGTATTAAATAATAATACATAAATTTTTTGATAACTAATGTTTCTTGTCTTAATTTATGTGGTATTTTTTGTTTTTTAAAGTTAAATTATTTAATTTTGATCAGAAATTTGTGTATGAAATTTTTCAAATTTTTAAAAATAAAATTATATATTTATAAATTACGTACAAAATATTATAAATCACAATAATTAATAATTTAAAGTATTAAAAAAATCTATTAAAAACTCACAATAAAAAATAAATTTATTTAAATTTCAAAATCTAAAAAACATCATATAAAATAAAATAACAAAAATATTTATATTATTAATATCCGCGTAACTCGAATTGATTCATTAATGTTTTGACATGACAAAAGAAAAAGTAAATGAATAAAGAAAGCATGCATGTCGGATTAATAATAGAGAAATGTACAAACATTTTGATTGATTTGATTCCCTTAGTAGGACATGGCACCCAACAAATCAGATCATTTGTACTGTTTTATTTTGCACAACACTATTTGTTGTTTTCCAGTCTGTTTGCAAATAAAAAATAAAAATAAATTCCTACTTATATATTTTTTTCAAAAAAGATTATATCATTGTGATTTTCTGATATTTTTATCCCTTAATAACATACTCTTGGGCTTATTTCACATAATAGTTGAGTGAGAATTGTAGTATAGAAATTATTTATTTATTGATTACTAATGAAATATTATTATGTTTCATGAGAAAAAATGTATTCTATGTAACTTTGACATTCAATAATTTAATAACTTAATTTTGATTAGAATTTAAAATTCATAAATTCAAAATTTCATTTTCATGTTAATAATCAGGAACGAATTATATGTAAAAAATGGATCACGAAAATCTATGGTTATCCAACTAAATTCGATATATTATTTGTATAGTTCTTAAAGACTTTAGAATGAATTCATGCTCAATATGATCAGATTGTTCATTGGTCTGAGCGTTTATTTTAAACAATTGGGTCTTAAGTTCGATTCCTTACAATAACTTGGATCTCTAAGCCCTAGTAACAGTAAGTAATGATGCTATTACAGATCGTTTTAAAAATATGAAGTCTCGTTAGGTATAATTATAAACTAATAATATGTTTTATAATAATGTTATTTATTATCTTTTGTTCGTCAAGTTATCATCATTATAAAATTTTGGGATAATGCACAAGTATTCCCTCAAACTATGTCCGAAATCTCAGAGACACACTTATACTATAATAAGGTCATATTACCCCCTGAACTTATTTTATTAATAATATTCTATCCCTTTTTGGCCTACGTGACACTATTGTATGGGTCCAACGCTGATTGACTTTTTTTTTTCAAGTTAGTGCCATGTAGGCCGAAAAGAGATAGAAAATTACTTATAAAATAAATTCAGGGGGTAATAGGACCTTAGTATAGTATAAGTGTGTCTCTAGGATTTCGAGCATAGATTGAAGGGGTACTTATACATTTTCCCTAAAATTTTAGATCTAATCTTTAAAACAATAATATACCTATTTTTCTGAAATTCTAGATTCACCTCTATCGATAATTGTACATGCAGTAAAAATTGTGTTGCATGCTAAAGATTTGTCTGGAATATTCGAGTACTACAGTGTGAGGTAAAAAAAAAACAGAATTTCACAAAAAATGGCTTTGTGAGTAGTGGTTGGCTGGCTGGTAATTTGTTCATCCTTGTTGGAGAAATAAATGCATGTTTTAGTAATTTAAACTCACGTTTATATTGAAATTTAATTAAATAAATATAAATAGGTACATTCAAATAAATATTCATATTAAAATTTGATTAAATATAAATTAGATAGGCACATTTTAATTATCAATATATTAAAATTTATCTAAATTAATTCAATTCAACACATCTCACATTAAAAGATAAAGTGTTCCAAAAAAATGGAAATTAATTAATTTGTACGGTGAAAGAGTAAATAAAGAATATATAGTTGTCTTAATGGTCAGACATGTCCGGCCAAAATGGGAATCTAAATAGGTCACAAAAAAATAAAAATGACCAAAATAAGTTTCCATTTTAAAAAGTAACTAAATAGGTTTAGTGGAATAAAAAATTTCACTTTATTCAATATTCTAAACGTTTTCCTTTAATCCATAACATTTATATTTTAATATATAATGAAACTATTTCTTACATTTTATAAAGTGAGTTTTTCCTACACTTTGTAAAGTGGAACTTTTTCTTACACTTTATAAAGTGATTGAAAAAATCTACACTTTACATAAAGGAATATTTTATTTTGCTTTCTTTATAAAGCTTTTGTTGTATTTGTTATATAATTGAGATATTTTCCCTATATATGCAAAAAAAATATAAATATTTATCACATGCAATTAACTTACTTAAATAAAAAATCAAGTGTTCAACATTCTGATAGTCATTTGCATAAAAAATAAGCGAGGCATGAAAATTTGAGAATGTCCCAACATTTTCTGTCATTTCAAACTGTGAGGACTGATCAAAAGGATTATCTAGTCCATAACTTGGAGCAATATTCCTACCTTGTTGAAGTAAACCACTACAAAATATAATAATAATAATAAAATCATATAATTAATAAATAATAAACAAAATGAACAAATAATAATTGAAATATAATTATTGAGCATTACCAATCACTTTCATTGATAGTTTTGTTCAAATCAAAATCATATCGAACGGTAAGAATATTTGTTAATGATTCATGTTAGAAAAATCAGTAGATTGAGTTATCGGAAATCCATCAACGCTATTATGATTTTCTAATTGGGGATGAACATCGACCAATAAAAGAGAACATTATTGGCTAGTCTTAAGACTCCTTTCTAACATAGATTTCAAGTATTTTTAACTTGATTTGATCTATTTAATCATCTGAAACCCTTAGAAAGTCGGTCAACGATTCGTCATTATAGATAATCCACTCTCCAAAATATACTTGTTTTTGTGATAAAAATGAAGTAGGTATTTTCCTACTATAATCATAACAATACTATTTATACCCCATTCTTTTATAAATTGGTGAAAGAAATATATGATAATGAATATTAATTGAATATTTAACATTGTGTTTGGGAGGCCGATTATAATAAACGGTATTTCCATCATGTATAATTTTGTCATCCCAATAAATTGAAGCTCTAACTTTTGGTTAAGAAGACATTATTTTGTGATTGAAATGAAGAATAATAGAAGAATAAAGATGTTGAATATGCTATGTTTGAATGTCCTTAAATAGAACTTGGATGGACTTTCAGATTAAAAAAAAGTAAAAATACATAGTGTAATAATTTTTGTTTTATTTTTATGATATATCAAATCAATATAATTGTATGACAAACACTACAAAAAAGCATCATAAGAAGAGCAAAACTTGAAAATATTCCTCTTTGTAAAATGTAAGTTTTTCTTCACTTTATAAAGTGTAAGAAAAAATTCCACTTTATAAAGTATAAGAAAAACTTATATCTTATAAAGTGTAAGAAATAGTTCCATTATATATTAAAATATACCTGTTATGGACTAACAGAAAACGTTTGAAATATTGGATAAAGTGAAATTTTTTCTTCCACAGTCTATTTTAATTACTTGCTAATTCACTTATTTTAATGTCTATAAAATTATTTTTAATATTTTGTATATATTTTCTTTATTTACGAAGTTATAATTTTAAATTTTGTATTTTACACGCTCTCTTTATTTAATAGTGTATATAAACATGCAAGTTATTATTCTTGTATACGTTCATAGCATTAGATCAAAATTACAGAAAAAAAACATCACCAAAAACTATATCAAAATTCTATCATAAACTATGTTTAGGGCATATACACAATACGGAAAAATTAAATCCAAAAATATAATAAGACTAGAGGAGTATTTATGCCTTATACTAAAAGTGTAATAATAATATTCGTAGCTAATTTTTATCTTTTAAATTTAGATATAATAATATATAAAAAGGATAAGATATTACTTTTATAGTGTGATAATCTTGATGATCGAGTGCTCTCATCAGCCATTACCAATGCTATATGCTTTTCTTCTTTTGACACTTTTTAGGAGAAAAAAAATCATGCTTCATTTTTTCGAAATTTATTATTCGATCCTCTTATCTTAGTTTACGTGATATTTTTTGAATTTTAAAATTAAAATGAACTTTTTTTTTATCAAAAATATTTTTCATGCAAAATATTATTCCATACCAAATGACACACATGTATCTTAAGATACTCTTTGTCTCGATAAGAATCATTTTCAGAAACTCAAAGACAACAAAAAATATATTCCCTCTTCCATAAGAATCCTTTTAGAACATCATTTCTTTCTAAACAATGATCGAACGAATTCAATTCACTTTTTTTATTTGGATTTGTATAATTTCATAACCAAATGCATATTATAAATCTTGTTATCTACTTTTACTAAAGTGTTTTAAGGGTGTAAAAAGTTATCTTTAATTGATAATGGTGAGAAAAGAATCAAAAAAAAATAAATTTTGTAATTTAATTTGCACAATTAATAATGAAGAAATCCTCTAAAGAGAGGAAGATTGTTTCTTGCAAATAAAGAAGAAAAGATTGAAGAGAGAAAACTACTAACTAGAGTTCATATTCTTCAATCTTGATTTAAATGTTGTTTTATTTAAATAAATATGAATCATTAAATTTTAAAATTACCAGATATCATTAAATTAATTAAATATGCAGCGGATCAACCATAGAAATTGATGTAATGCAGTGGAGCCTCTTCCTGTTTTAATTATAATATTGTAGTAATCAAGTTAGGTTGAAACTTTATTGGTTTCTTAGTTTAGGGCAGAAACATACTCAAGGAACGCAAAGCTAACCCTCAAAATTGAATATTACCTCAGCTCAAAGGTATATCCTACTTTCCTTTGACTTGATTTAAATAAGAAAAAGAGATTAGGTTACGTTGGAAAAACAAAAAGATTGATGGATAAAATATATTATGACTTTGTTTACAAAAAGAATTAGTAAAAGTAAACAAAGCTGCAAAGGGAAGAGACATATTTATACCATATAGTACAAATTATGATTCATAATGGAGCATAAAGTTGAGCGTGTGATGGAATATGTGGGGAGGACTATCAACTTTATTTTTATGTTAAAGTATTTGTGTCAAGTTATTTTTATTTAAAAAATATTAATTATGAATTTTTTGATTAATTTATTTTAATTTCTATTTTAAAAAGTCATTTTTTTTATTAAATAGTAATTTTACTGAGACATTTCTAGTATTAAAGAACAATTTTACTAAGAATAAATTGAAAGAGACATTAATTTTATCTTAAAACTGTTGGAATAATAAATATATTGAGTCAATTATTTTAAAAAATTACAATAAATAATTTGAGCAGTAATACATTCATGCAAGTGCGACCATACATAATGAAAAATGGGCTCCATTATGAGTGTACAAAATCAAACCAAAAATCAAATTAAATTGTAATTTGAGTCAAATCGAAAAAAATTTGATTAGTTTGATTTGATTTGATTTGGTGTTGTAAAAAAAAATTCAATTATATTTGGGTTGGTTTGATTTCAACTAAAAAAAATCAACCCGAAACCAAATCAATCCGACATTATATATATAATTTTAAAATTTTATTTTATACGTAAAAATATTTACTTTGATATAATTTTTAAATATCTCTTATATTTTTTGCGTAGTTTTTATCTTTTAATATATTTATTTCATGTTTGGAAGTTAGAATTCTCAATGATCTAATAAAGATTATAGTCCATACTTGTTGGTAATTATAATAAAGTTTAAATAAAAATCAAATTAATATTAATGCTAAAAAAAAAATCAATTCAACATTAAGAATGACAATAATATGAATATTTATTTTTTAGTTTTACATAGATTTAGACAATTAAAATACATGATCTAATTTTTACTTTCTTTTAATATTTTGTCATGTAATTAATACCTACTAAACTTATTTTAGCATGATTTAGTACTTTACATTATGATCAATTTCATTATGACTTATTAATTTGTAATATTTGTTTTACGCGATTTTATTATTATTATGTTGTTGGATATTTTAGTGTCATAATTAATCATATCATATTTTGTGTTATTTTCTTGAGAAATAACTTAGATAATTGCATTTTGGTAGGAGTAAAGAAAAATGTGAAGTACAAGTAAATTATATGTTTGTACGAATACTTTACCGAAAAACCTCGAAAATTCGAAAAAACCCGAAGTTGAAAAACCCGAGTTTTATTGGTTTGGTTTGTGAATTCAAAAATCCGACACAAATGATTTGATTTGATATTTGAAAAACTCGAACCAACCCGATCATGTACACCCATAGGCTCCCTGATCCATCCCTTCCTGCACCAAACTTAATTACACAACTTTACTTTACCTATTCCCAATATTTTTCTACTCTTTTTATTAAAATTCAAATTTTTTTTTGATACCCAACGAAATTTAACCGATACTTTTTAACTTTTTACCTAAAAATTTGACCTTTTCCATTCCTCCAAACTTTGCCCAAAATTTTTCCCACTAAAATTTTCAGTTAACAATTTCAAGTAAATTTGAAATTCAAAAGAAACATATCCCTATTCATCCGGATTAGAGGCCAAAATAGGTTTATCATCTTCTCCATTCTGATTTCTTTATTTTTTTCCTTTTTTGTGTATCTACTGTTTTTGTTTACAATATCATTCTAACTTCTAACAAATCTCTAGTTTTTGTTTCAGAAGCGTAAACATCAAAGTCACATGATCTGATAGTCATGACAAATCCAAGTTCTAGTAAGAGAAATCTGCAAAGAACAAACATGCATCAACTTCGAAAGATTCGATAACCCCAAAGAAAAGGGATAGAAAGGTGACACCTCCAATTATTCGACCAACACTACCCATGGTATGTACATTTTCACTCATATTCGTATCTTTTTCTTTAGTTTGATGATTCTTATTTTTTCATTTATGTATCGTTTATTTCAACTTTTCATTGCACACATGGAACATTGAATTTTGTGATATTTTTATGTTTTGCACATGAACATTGATGTATCTTAGATATTTTTTTAAGTATCAGTTTGATCTGTTTATTTTTTGTCACTTTATATAACGACTAATGAAATTTGTGTATTTGTGTACCAAACTAAAAACATTTTTGGGGAAAACATTCAATACATATAAGATACATATATTCATAGACAGAAATTTTTGAATTTATGCATAAATAATGCATTATGAAATTGTTGGATTATGTGTAAAGGCTCGAATTATACTAATGATTTGTTAAGTCTTGTGTTTACTCATACTAGATTGTCAAAGCCCGTGCTAAGCACGGGCCCAACACTAAAATAATTGTGAAAAAAATTACGCAGTTGAGCAAATTTATACTATTTAATTACTCATCATAGCTATAGTTTAATATAATACCAGTCGCGACTAACAATTGTTGATTTCATTCGGAATAATGAAATATTGCATTAAAGATAAGCGTTCACATAAAATCTGTTAATATTGTGAGTAACACAAAGAAACGAGCTCCATTGCATAGACAAATGTTTAACACCTTTTGAAATAATTTATTCATTTTGTCCCCTCTTTATGAACAGTATTCTCCGCAAAAATTTTTGTTTCAGGTTCATCTTTCATAGAATTATGTAATTAGGCTTTAAATTTCACCATTCCCTTGAGAACTGTAATTGCTTCTATTACTGTAAGTTGTGAACAATATGAAACTTAATGTCGCCAATCAAGAGTATACTAAAGAAAAATAATCAACTATTACTCTACAAAATAGTTATTAGATTGTCAAACAATCACAAAATTGTGAAGTACAATAGAAGAAAATTTTTTTAAAAAGGCAAATGGATAGTATAACTAAGTACATTTGTAAAATTCTCATGTCACTATATCAAGCTCAAAAGAACCATACCTTTTTGACATATAAAAACAGAGATAAAGGAGTGTGGGTAAAATGTTTTGACTTACTTCCTTTTACCCCATCTCACAGAGAGTTTAAAATCAATTGACTACTTCACTTGTAAGAGAAGATGTTTTCAACAAAGAATGTTTTAGAAAACCTTGTGTTCATTTGTTACAGATTTATCTGAGCAATTAGTCTTAAAAGGACCTTCACCCAAGTGCAACGACTACTATTCATGCGCATTTCACTTTCTTTTTCATAAAAAAACAATCCATCCTTTCTAATGTTCTATTATTGTTACCATTCTTATAAGTTTACTTGATTCACATGCCACAAAAGAAAGATCTTATAGCAAGAATACATATTACCAATGGAGATATAGTAGCATTTACTTACTTCAAATAGATGTATGATTCTAAAATCAGCATGTCTTTTTCAAGTCTTACTTTCTCTTTTTGATTGCGAAAAGGCTGAGCAACTTAAAACCTAAAAATACATTTCAACTTATTTATCAGCTGGTCTTGTAATAAGCTCTCAAACTAGTCAAACGAATATGTCCTTCTACTCTATAAAAATTGGTAGGAAAAGAGAAAGTGTAAAAACATCTTGGTACATAAAAAAAATGATCATTATTTTATCAAGAGTACATAAAAATAACTAATACTCAATTTTTTGTGGTAGATTACCATGGTTACTTTGTATGTCATTTATCAAGAATTCTTAATATCATAACATATTAGGTATTTTTGATCAAGCATTTTCTCTTGTTACAACAATAACGTCTCTCACGTAATAAACACTTCTTCATTGTGAGAAAGATACAGTAAACACCGAGATTTTTTTTTTTTTAAAAAGACCTAAGGTTTTTCCTTCATTATTAAGGCAAGGTCCGAAAGTAAATTGAACTTTTTAAGCTCTTCCGACTATGATTTTCATGGTAGCTAGAAAATGTTCACGTCTATATCTAAGTATTCTACTTCCTGGTGTTTTAGTAAGGACTTCAGGAAAACGTATAACTGCTAGTCGGGAAGGCAGGGCTCCTATACTATATCGTAAAGATAGAAAAAAAATTAATAGAGTTTTATTACTACGTGGAAAATGGTAACCTGTGTGAATTTGTGCAGGGAGTTTCAGCAATAAAAGCTTTCTATGAGCTTCTATGTTTTGCATCCTGATGAAAATTATAAACAAACATGTAGCTCCTGTTGAACTTTGTCCTTTGTTGAAGACATTGTACAAAATAATAATAATGAGGTACATAAACTTAATGCCCTGCTTCCATTTTATGTTTGCAGTTCTTTTATAAGTAGGAATGTAATAATCTGACTGTTGTTGCATTGAAACATACAGGGAGGTTTCATCAGAGGCAATTCTTCAGGACGTAAGAGACGAAAATGTGAATGATCCATGTGATCATATTGATATTGCACAAAGCCATGCCATCAGACCTTCATCACTTGGGCAGTAGCACAACAACATCACATACTATTCAAGTTCTTCCCTTGGCAGTTATGTGAAGTTGCTATTGAAATTAGGTGTTGTTTGTTCAGTCAATTTTGTAACATGGTCTTTAGACAATATGACAATTGGATGAGCTATCTTGTAGCATGAGAATTGATGTTGTATAATCTTCTTCAATTTATGCAATCTTCCACACAGTACAATTAAATAGTATTATAGTGATATATTTCCACTATTCATTTCATAATCTCATAAAAATAGTATAAAGTAACAAAAGCATCCACTTTCACTTATGCTTAGGGTTTACTTATGTTGCTCGGACTCTTCAAAATGCGAACGGGTGCGTGTCGAATTCATCAAAAATAGTGTATTTTTGAAGAATCAGATACGGGTGCGGCATCAAAAGTGAAGAGTCTATGAAACTAAAGATGAAACTCATAGAATGATTAACATGAAAGTAGAGAGAAAAGAAGAAAGAAGATTTTTTTTATTCTAGAAAATTCAATCACAAATGTTTACAGTACATGTATATTTATACACCTTTACACAGCTTACTGTTTACTCATAACTAACTAAAAAATTGGCTAACTAACTAACTGTACAATTACTGATCTACCCCTAACAGTTATACTACTCATTCAAGTAATTCCTTATATTTCATCACTCCCCCTCAAGCTGGTGGGTACAAAAACATTTAACTCACCTAGCTTGCCTACCAAATATTCATGTTGTAGTCTAGGGAGACCTTTAGTCAATATGTCTGCCAATTGATCCTTAGAATTCACATATTCAGTCTTCACCAAACCTTCTTGTATCTTTTGCCTAATAAAATGACAATCAATCTTTATATGTTTTGTTCTCTCATGAAAAACAGGGTTGGCTGCTATTTGTAATGCTGCCTTACTATCACTGAATATCATCACTGGTTCATCAAGTTCACTTCCCAATTCCTTTAGCAATGTTGTGATCCACACTACTTCTGACACTGCATTAGCCATACTTCTGTATTCAGCTTCTGCTGAACTCCTAGAAACCACACTTTGTTTCTTTGATTTCCATGATATCAAAGAATTACCATGTTTTACCAAGAAACCTGAAACTGACCTTCTAGTATTAGGACATGATGCTCAATCTGCATCACAGAAAATTGTCAATCTGTTTGTTCTAGTACTACTCAATAATATGCCAAGACCTGGTTCCTTTTCACATATTTCATCACCCTAAGTGCTGCTTTCCAATGAGATTTTTTGGGTTGTTGCAGAAACTGGCTGAGGGTCTGAACAGAAAATGCAATGTCTGGCCTTGTTAATGTTAAGTATAGCATTTTTCCTACTAAACTTTGATACTGTTCTTTGTTCTCAAGAAGCTCCTCATCTGACTCCCCAATCAAATTATCCAATTCATGTGTTGTTATCTTTGTGTTTGTCTCTAGTGGTGTCCAGGATGGCTTTGCACTTCCTATTCCTAACTGTGAAATAATCTCCAATACATACTTGTTTTGATTGATTAAAATTCCCTTTCCAGATCTACTGAATTCCATACTAAGAAAAAACTTTAGATCACCAATATCTTTGATCTTAAAAGTCTTATGTAATGAAGCTTTTGTCTGTTCTATGAGTGTCAAACTACTTCCTGTAACTAACATATCATCCACCTAAACCAAGATCACCACAATATCTGTTCCCTGCTTCTTAATGAACAATGAATGATCCAAACTGCTTTGCATAAAACCTGAGTTTAATAATGCCTCACATAATTTCAAATTCCACTGCCTACTTGCTTGTTTAAGCCCATATAGGGATTTTATAAGTCTACATACCAGTCCATTAGACTCCCTCTGACTGGAAAATCCCTCAGGTAATTGCATGTAAACTTCATCATGCAAGTCACCATGTAAAAAAGCATTATACACATCCAATTGATGAATATGCCAATTGAACTGAGCAGCCAAAGACGAAACAGTCCTTACAGTAGTCATCATAACTACAGGAGAAAATGTCTCATGAAAATCCAAACCTTCATTCTGAGTGTAACCTTTTGCAACTAGTCTAGCTTTGAACCTATCAATATCACCATTATATTTCAACTTAACCTTGTAAACCCAACGACAACCAATGGGAACCTTTCCTGGAGGTAAAGGAACTAACTCCCAAGTATGATTATCATGAAGAGCTCGTATTTCAGATTGCATAGCATCAATCTATCTGCTGTCTTTAATAGCTTCCTGATAGGTAGAAGGCTCTATGATAGCTGAGAAGACACCTAGATAATGTTGATGAGATGGGGACAAATTTGTATAAGAGACATAGTTGGACAAGGGATAAAGTGTGGAAGTGGGAGCAGGTCTGGTTACATAGTCAACTAACTGTCACGACCCAAAACCGAGCCGCGACTGGCACCCACATTTACCCTCCTATGTGAGCGAACCAACCAATCTAAACCTTAACATTTCAATTTAATATCAACATAAAGCAATGCGGAAGACTTAAACTCATTAATAAAAGACAATTCAATAACTTCTAAAATTCAACATCTATT
>NC_028639.1:6952030-6973754 GCF_001406875.1 Solanum pennellii
TGGAACGAGACACCTGCGACGGTCCGTCGTGCCCACGACGGTTCGTCCTGCAGGTCCGTCGCCAAGTTCAGAGAGTCGATTTCAGTACCCAAATTTCAGAAGTCTAAGTCTTTTGGAACGAGACCCCCTCTACGGCCCGTCGTGCCCATGACGGTCCGTCGTTGGTTCCGTCGACTCACACAGTTTTTCCAGAAATAAAATCTGCTGCTCAAAACGACTAAACAGGTCGTTACACTAACCATACAGGAGGATGAGAATTTCTATTAGATCTTCTGATAGGTACAGAAGTATGAGAAACAGGAGGTAGAGGATCATAAGATAAAGGAGTATGTGATGAAGTAGCAGAAGGAGAAGAGACAGAAGGAGTAGAAGATATGATAGGAGAATCAGGAGTGGAATATGTGATAGGGTAAGTGAAAATATCATTAACAATACTAGCATCACCAGTAGCAATACTAGCATCTAAAGAGGAAGATTCTTTAAAAGAAAACTGATATTCATGAAAAACAACATCTCTGTTCAAGAAAAACCTTTGTCTCTCAAGATCAAATAATATGTATCCCTTAGTCACATTAGAATACTCCATAAACACTGCTTTCACTGCCTGGCTGCAAATTTATCCACCTTGGGCAAAATGCTAGCATAGTATAATCAACCAAATGTCCTCAAATGTATAAGAGTAGGTTTGATGTTAAAGAAAACCTCATAGGATGACTTACCTGCAAGTACTTTAGAAGGAAGTCTATTGATTATATAGACAGCAGTAAGAATGCAGTGGCCCCAGAACTTAAGAGGAACACCACTCTGAAATCTGAGTGCCCTTGCCACCTCTAATAAATGCCTGTGTTTCCTCTCAGCAACACCATTCTGCTGAGGAGTATAAACACAAGTTGTATAGTGCACAATGCCTAGATCCTTAAGAAGAGCCTGTAATTGATCATTGCAAAATTCTCCACCATTATCTGTTCTAATACCCTGAACTGAGGCATTACATTGAGTAAGCACTAGTTGAAAAAATTGTTTGAGAACTATCAGCACATCATGTTTGAACTTCAGTAGGAAAATCCAAGTGATTCTGGAGTAATCATCAACAATTGTAAGAAAATATTTGTTCCATCAAAAGTATGAGTATTGTAGGGACCCCATACATCCAAATGCAACAAAGAAAAAGCTCTATCAGATCTAGTATCACTGTTTGTAAAAGGAAGTCTAGTTTGTTTAGCCAATGGACATATTTCACAATTGTCTACAACAGACTTACAATCATCTATTGTACGTCCACAAATATATTGTACAGATTTTATTGAAGAGTGAGCTAATCTTCTATGCCATAACAATATATCTCTTTTATCATCATGAACTGTGAACCCTTTTGTATCCACATCTCGAGTACTTTCAGACTTGGTTGAATTCTGTGGCACCATCCAGTAAAGCCCATCATGTTCCTTACCAATCCCCTTCAGTTTACCAGTTGAAAGGTCCTGGAATAAGCAAAATCCAGGATAGAAAGATACAAAATAATGAAATTCTCTAGTTAACTTTGATACTGACAACAGATTATACTGAAAATCAGGAACAAATAGAACATCTTTCAACTCTCGTGTGTCAATAATTTTACTACTTCTAGTATGTGTAACCAATGTAACTCCTCCATTCGGCAAGTGTACTCTCCTATTGTAATCTGATTTAACTAATTTCACATCAGTTAAATTAGACAAGCTAAAAGACATATGATTAGTTGCTCCACTATCAACAATCCATTTCAAATCTTTTATTTTAGCTATTGGAGTATTTCCTGCCATACCTGCCATATTAGCCATCATACCATGCTGTGAATTGTCATTGTTGATCATACCCAAAATGCTATCATGTTGTGTATCTGTCAAGTGAGGAGCCCTATGAAGTTCTCCAGATGCCATCTTATCCAGTATTTCTCCTGTGTTCCTGACTTCAGATTTCATGTTTTGTTGTGTATTTTCAGCTTGAACATTGTAAGCAGTGTTCAAGTTCTCCTACTTCTTAAATTTCCAGTCAGCTGGATATCCTATTAGCTTAAAACAATTCTTCTTCACATGTCCCTTTATCTTGCGATATTCACACTGCTGATCCCAATTCTTCTTCCCTTTCTGATATTTTTGTCCTGAATACTGTTGACCTGTTCCCTTATAATGTTGAGAACTATCACCTCTACTTATCATGAGTGCTGCTAGATCTATATTTTCTCCACCATTAGAATTACTAGATGTGCTACCCAGACTTCTTTGACTTTCTCGTTCAACAAGCATTGCATATGCTTTATTTAGACTAGGAGTAGGTTCAGTCATCAAAATCTGACTTCTCGACTGATCATACATCTCATTCAGTCCCATTAAAAACTGCATCAATTTCTGTCTCAACATATGAGAACAAAAATTCTTAGATCTAGGACAGTCACACGGTGGAGGAACAATACTGGAAAACTCATCCCAACGATTTCTTAATTTCGAAAAATAAACAGGAATACTATCGCTTCCTTGCACTAAACTAGTTATGTCCTTGTGTAATTGAAAAATTCGAGAAGCATTCACCTTATCGAAACGTTCACGTAAATCATCCCAAACTGATTTTGCACTTGTAGCATATACGATCCATGTGTGTAATTCTGGAATTACCGAGCTCATGATCCACCCCTGCACTGTAGCATTACATCGATCCCATTGATGACTTAGATCTGTTCCAAAATCTCTTTCTTCCAGGTTCCATCTACAATTCCAGCTTGTTCTTTCCAAATAATTGAATCTTCATAGCCCTGCTCCATACAGAGTAGTTGTCAGATCCTGGTAGCTGCATCGGTATGATCGAAGCTCCAGTAATGTCAGAAGGATGAAGAAACAAAGCATGATTATGATCAAACTTAGCCATTGTTGATCTGTAATCCAGGATAAACTGAAATCACAATCGTGATCAATGCTCTGATACCATGATGAAACTCATAGAATGATTAACCTGAAAGTAGAGAGAAAAGAAGAAGAAGATTTTTTTTATTCTAGAAAATTCAATCACAAATGTTTACAGTACATGTTTATTTATACATCTTTACACAACTTACTGTTTACTCATAACTAACTAACAAATTGTCTAACTAACTAACTGTACAATTACTGATCTACCCCTAACAGTTATACTACTCATTCAAGTAATTCCTTATATTTCATCAGGTTTTACCACTTAAAGAAGATTTTCTCTTGTCATTTACATCTTCAGCATCACATTTATTTCATTTTGCACACCTCAATTTTTGTGATTTCTTAATTTGGTATTCATAGTTTTACATGTGTTCTGTCAACAAGTTATTTTACTTGCACATAGTTTCCAAGTTAATTGACATTTTTTTTTCGTCCAGAGTTGTTGAAACTTGATAGTAAAGTAAGAAAAGTCTTATTAATGTAACCTATTCCTAGGGAACCCTTTCAGTTCATTGTCACCAAAACATAAAGATCATCTAGAGTATCTCACAAATATCTCTATCTTTGCACATTGTTGTTTGACATAGACATATATTTACCTTGCTACTCAAACCAAAAGCTCATGTGCGACACAAAATACTGTTTATTTTAGGTAGATCAAGTATGTGAAAGAAATTAACAGAAGAACAAAACATTATGTCATTATAACCAAATATACACTTATTTAAAGTGATAAACACAAATATCTTTAAGTTACAGACTCTAAATTCAAGGAAATTTGTGCAAAAAAAAATATATAGAGAAAATAAGACTTGTTGATATATTTTAGTAACCTGCAAATTAATAGTCCAAAGATTCCAAATGTTCTTGGAAACTCTTGCTCCCATTGGACCATTTGTATTTATATGCATCAGGATCTCGATTAGAGAAATCAAAATATGAGGCTCGAACCTTTTTAGCTTTACTTCCCAACAAATCCCAAAATAGCATAGTAGAATGCAGGCAATTATCAATTTTTAAAATTGAAAACCCAATAAAAAAAGTGCTAAATGAAAGACGAATTGCACGTTACATATATATTAACCTTTTCATAAATTCATAGAAAAATCTAATGGAGTTGGGCAATAAATATACTCTCAAACCCCAAATATGAGCGGAAAAGGTACACAAGACGAAAATAATTTATTAAAATGATTAGTACCAACTAAACCAAAATTGTCGGTTCAATTAAACGAAATATTACTTACTAATATCGTCCAGTAGTGCTAAATTAGATAAAAGTCCTGTTTTAAAAACAAAAAAAGGGAAAAGAAAGAGAAACTTCTTTAAATACATTAGTAATATCAAACATAAAATTAATTCATAAGAAGTGTTTAAAAAACAATTAATCTCCTGTAAGTAATTAACAAAGAAGCATGACGTAAGATAAAAAAATATATGTATCATCCATTAAAATTATTAACTGATAGATTTGATTGAATGAAAATTAAGAAGAACGGCTCAAATATCTGAACCGATATATTTTGAGTACTTTTAGAAACTTTCGAACAAATTATAAGCAAGAATTGATGAAACACGTACACGCAGTAACTTTGAATAGCCATTTCATAATCTGAGTCTCCTGACAAATACCCAATTAAAGAAACTTCAAACTGTAAGAGGCCATGAAAAATGGAGATACATTAATAACAATGAGAGAAGTACTAATTTATCAACAAAAAAAAAATGTTCCATTACTCTTATACGGAGCGAAGTACTCTCATCGCATCAAAAAACATAACCAAAAAGTTGATTTATATCCATTATCAATATAAAATTGGATAGACGGAAGAATTCATTGTCGGAGAGAAAAGATACGACCTAGTGAGGGAATAAGAGAGAAGTTGGAAGAAGAGTATTTGGGGTTTAAGTGAAAATGAATGTGGAGACCAGTTGTTGCCCACAAAGATGAAAAATAAATACGTGTCTGCGAAAAAAAGGGATAGTAAATTCAAATGCATACATGTGGTTAAGTAGAAAATAAAAAAAAAAAAGTTCAAATTTATGTACAACTTACGGAACGTTTGGTACAATTATTTCATGCTGCGTTCGTCCNAGTAAACAACGAGTAAAATATCTCAAACACTAAGTTCTTCATAAATACGAAATGCGAAAAGCTAAAATACTATCCAAGATTTGGTGTCACAAGTACAATAACTTCTAAATATGATGTAAGTCTGAAACTAAATGAAAAGTCTAAACATAATACTAAAACAATAAAATAAATAGATAGAGGAAGGTGTGGACCACGAAACAACCAAGCAGCTCACCACAATTCCAAGATACTCCAAACTCATACTCAAAAAGGTCCATAAGATGTGCTCGTATGCGGAATCATAAAGAGTGCAACAAGTGTAGTATGAGTACGAAACCACGTGTATGAGTATATCTCATAGATCGATTGACAACAAAGATGTAGTGACGTGAGTTTGTCGCACCTGGAATCTAGACCCCAGACGAGACTGGCATCGTTGACCTCTCAGAGGTCGCAAACAAGCCTACTTACGTTATCCTTACTTTACATAGGTGAATTTTGGTGGAAAATTTAAAACTTTTGATTATTTAAACATACTTGCTAAACATTCTTAACATTTCATAATCGTTCATCATCAACCATCTAACATTAAAGAGATAAGCAACTGAAAAAAATAGTTCATTAACTCTTAATTGTATAATTGCCAAAATGGCACCAATACAAAGTCAGAATCAAAACAAGAAAGAAACGCTAGTGGACCATGCTCCACTAGCTTAACTCTAAAACTACGCTAGAATGTAAAACAGTAGCATCCTCGAAAGCATGAGGACCAACCAAACTCAAGATGAATGCTAACGTCCGGATAGCTACAACAATGATCATGTAGCTCTATCGCCCACCTGTGCCTGCACCTAAAATAGTATAGATGTATAAGGTTAGTACACACTTGTACTAAGTATGGGTATATGCAAGCACACATTAAGGACATGCATGAGAAAAAATAGCTCTTTCCTAACGACATGATTTTTGGAAGCCAAGTCAGTAGATTTGCCAAATTGAGATTAGGAAAGTTAGTGAACTTTCCAAATTGAGTTAGGAAGGTCATGCCATGAGAGTAACATACATCATAATAAATATCGTATTCCATGAGACCTTGGAATCATGGAATTGACATTAAGACTTTCCAAAATGAGAGCTCAACATATGAGACCTCAACTAGGGAGTCTTCATTAGCAAACACAGAGTCTGCTTCATCCATTCATACGTACTTCATTTCATTTCATTCATAGGCCAGTGTAAACACTAGCTATACCTAGGATGTAGTTTAATACTTTCATCGGGTTTGCTTTGCAATGATCAGAAATAACCTAATGTCATTACCTGAGTCTAGCTCACCTCTTGATTATCCTATCCTAAACCTTCGGTATCATTCATTTCTTTATATGCTTCATTTGAGGCTGGCCTCATTCATTCATTGGGAACTTTAACTTTAACCGACATAGATCATGTGAGAATCATGAAATCCAGTGTCTCTCCCACACCAAAAAGAGGTGGAATCACCGTCCAAATTGACCCAAAGCATGCTAGCGTACATGGGAATTGAACACCGCTAGATCCCTATATTGGCAGTATAGGTTCGAAGACTAGGAGATATAAGGAGACCCATACCCGGCATGCCGGACAGTCTCATCTAATGAGAGTTACGTGAACTTCTGTCCTTCTCGAAAGAAGGCATCACCGCTCATAGCTAGCCTATCGGTGCTCAGTATAAAGTTTCATTACATTCATCTCGTACGTCATGGAAGCTGACTTCTAGTATGAGGACATCATAGCTCATTAGATGATTTCTCATCTCATCATTAGTATTAAATGTGTTAAGCTCAATACTTTCTTTAGAGTGTTCATAGAGACTGGTCTCTTCATTATTTTACACTCTCATTGGTGAGTACGTATTGGTGACATTTACTTAGGCTCATTTGAGACTGCTCTCATCATTTACATTAGCCTCATGTCATGTTGTCACCACCTTCTTCATCATTAGCACCTTTACTTTTCATAGTTACTCACCCCTTAATACGTGAATGTTCATTTCACCATCTCATAGTTCATCTCATCATGTGCCAATGCACTTGGCCATTTAGTGTGTTTCACACTCTTACTTAACCCTTCTAGGTTTTCATCATTTCATTATGCATTTAATCATTTCTTTGTTCATTTCATCACTTCATTGCGTACATCTTAGGTTCACTTACCTTTAAACGTATGCTAGGCTAATGAGTCTATACATACAAGCCATGAGGCTTCATTCATAGTTCGTTAAGTGATCCATACATTCCTAGTATTATGTAGTACAAGACTTGTGTATCTTGTATATATGCTAATATCTTGATTTGATCTAAGTAGGTGTCATCATTCTTGGATATTTGTTCACGTATGACTTATGTATCAATACAGAGTTTGGGCAAAGGAACCTAAATTCGAATCTCTTGGATGACACTTTACATTTTTATTATTTTATTTTTAATCTCCATGATATTGGAACTTTAGATTAAACCCCATCATTAATAATATATCTTTAATTCTCTACTTTGTTTTCCTCTTAAATTGGCCGAAGGGTTGTGGGATCAAACCCCCACAACTTTTTCATTTATTTATTTATGTATTTATTTTTTTAATTCTTCTTGTCAAATTCACATAGACCATGAGGTTGTGGGATCAACCTCTCTTTCTTTTTCTCCAATTTCGCAGCCTACCTGAAGTAGTGGGTTCGATTCCCACGCCTCACAATTCTTTTTATTTTCATTTTTCCTTTCTTCTTGAGCATTGCTACAACTCACGGAGGGGCGTGAGATCGATTCCCCACGACCCATAGTTTTTAATGATTTTTTTTCCATCCTCCTCCTATGCTCCTAGTTCGCTACTGACCAAGGGGTTGTGGGATCAATCCCCCACAGCCCCTATTTTTTTTATAAGGGTCTTTCGTGTTGTGGGATCGAAACCCCACAACAGCAATTCATTTCATCCCTTTTTGCCTGGCGAAATTCGCTGATCAATGCCCCAGTTAGAGCCCCGTCTAACACTCATTTTTTTCCGTTTATTTGTTAGGTAAGCTTTAGTGAGGTCCCGGGTTCGATCCCTGCAGGCCTCACTTATTTTTTTTAAATTTTTTCTACGTCCAAAATTTCCAGATTCTTTCTAAAGCCTATTTTGCAGGTTCTGGAAATTTATTCCACGATTTTTCTGCACCTTTTTCATCAAATTACACATTAGTTCTTAGGAAAATTTCATGGTTCATTTATAACGCTTTAGGTACATTTTCATAGATTCGTTTAGACAAGAATTTCTCCCTCAATCAATCCACATAACATTTCATATGAACTTCACACCTTACCTCAGTTTATACACGAAAAAAATGCAACCATAATACATTAAACTTTTGGAACATTACACAGGAAACCTTATTCACTGTACCTTACTTACACACACACACACTTGCACATAATTTCGAAAACATGATTGCCTTTCATACGATTTCAAGTACACAAACATAATCATATTCGTCACAAAAACATACTATACACCTAAATCTACCAGCAATCATACCCAACCTACAATTTATTGGGAGCTAGTGACAGAGGCATGCAACCGGAAACAACCTTAGTTTCAGAGTGAATATCTTGAATCGTAAGGGGTCTCTTGGGAAAGGACCCAAGAGAGAAGAAACCCATACCTTAATTTGCTTGTTCAAACGTGAAGTTGCTGCCCAAATCCTTCTCCAAAACCACGTCCAACTCACCTAAAGTTTCACTACTAACTTGACGGAATCTTCTCTTTGCCTTAACGTTTTGGTTACTCTGTTTTTTTTCTTAAAATTTCATGTGAGTTCTTCAAGTGTGAAAAACAATTGTTTTTAAACTGTTCTTGAGCTTTCTTGTTAGTCAGAGTGTGAGAGAATGAGAGTTGAGAGACGTGGGAGAGAGTTGAGAAACGCGAGGGAGAGAGTTATTAGTATTAGGAGACTAAATTCAAGACTTAGTCAAAATAGGATTTAATTAAATTAATATAAAATATGATTTATTTTAATTAATACGTGAAATGACCATTTTACCCTTAATGAATAGATTTTAATTAATAAATAAATCACCTTAAGTATTTATCCTATTTATTTTTTTAGGGTTGTTACAGAGTTCATATAAGAAAATCATCTTTTACTTATACAAGTCTATAATATACTTACCATTCAGGTTTCATCAAATATTAATTATTGTTAGTTAAAAAACTTACAAAATAATAAAATTGCAAGATTACAATTGAAAATAAAATGAAGAAATTAATCTCTTCAGGCTGAGGCGCGGATATCTCGCTCTCTTTAAGGAGATTCAAGGTCACTACAGCAAATGTTTTCACCGGTCCAGCAGTAGTCCTCTTTGACTTGTCCCTCCAGGATACAAAAACCTTCACAAAGTATAACTCAACAACTCTGGAAAAGAGTTGAGTCCAAAGTTTCACAAAAAAGAACACCTCCCTTCAACTAATAAGAACTCTCTTTTAGACTAACTCTTTCACTCTTATTTTTCTCTTGTGTTTTGTGTGTACCAAACCAAATGAAGACCACCACCATTTATACTACAAGAAGTCTTCCTAGCAATGAATAGGAAGATAATGGAGGTAGTAAATAGTAAAGATAATGGTCTTAGGAGTTTCCATAGGTTACAATAGGAGTTACATATGTTACATAGGTTACAAAGAGTAATGGAGGAATTAAGAATGAAATAAAGTGATGGATAATCAATGCTAATAGATGATGTAGAAGTTCCATTCCAATGTTTATTGGAATGTTTTTATATCATAATGAATTCAACCAATAAAGCCAAAAGTAATGGCATTACATGGGTACCAAGTCAAAGATGAATAGCAAGATTAAATTGATAGTTTAAAACACAAATGCCTACCAATGGTCATTCTTATAACTCCAAAATAAAGCAATTTAATATGTTAAATATTAATATTAAAATTCTAATAACCTAACAATCCCCCGCTCATTTTAATATTTAGATAAGAGAGTATATCAGTTGAAGGAAGACTACTATGCATAATGAAGGTGTGCTCTGCATTGAACCTCCACTTAGTGAAACAGTAAATTTTACTCCACAGTCGTAGTGATCTCAGACTTGAAGTATGACTGTATAAAAGAAATACAATATCACTGCTCACACATAATAATCAAGGTGTTGACATGAGCTTTAACAGCCAGCACGTTATGGTCATGTGCTATTCCAGTTTCATGAGTGCATTTGAGAATAAGCCCCATTCTCATAGGAAGCGACCTACTTCCACACATCACATAGGTGAAATCTGTCGAAAGTGCTCCTGTAAGATTAATACTCCACCCATACAGGCTACAGATATTGATTAAGAGTTTTATCAACTCAACCTTCACAAACTATAGGAAACAATGCACTCACATCATAGGGAGGAAAAAAATAGTGCATTTTTCACAACAAGTCATCATATGATTAGTTTTTCCCTTTGAACTTGGTTATAGGATCTCTAGTCCCCAGGTTGGGTTTCCTCATATATGACTCAAGGATTCGTAGGCTTCAACCTCATCCCCTCGTTGTGCTCCAAACCTTTTCTCTTGTTAAGGCCTTCGTAAGAGGATCTGCAAGATTATCACAAGATTTGACATAATCAACATTAATGGTACCTTTGTCAAATACGATCTTACATTATTGTGTTCCTCCTTATAGGTCTGGATTTACCGTTGCATTAACGGTTTTGAACTCTACCAATTGCAGCGGTGCTATCACAATGAATTAAAATAGGAGAAATTATTTTTTTCAAAATAAGTAATTTGAAACAATAAATCTCTTAACCAATTCGCTTCCTCACTAGCTGAAGTTAAAGCAATTAGTTCAACCTCCATGGTAGAGTTAGCAATTATAGTTAGCTTTTTTGATCTCCAACTAATAGCACCACCACCTAAAGTAAAGACATAACCAGTGGTATAACAGGAATCACTTGACAAAGTGTTCCAATCTGCATCACAAAAGCCTTCAAGTACAGCATGATATTTTTCAAAGAACAAATCACAATTTTTCGTTCCAATCAAATATATCATAACTCTTGTTAAAGCATGTCAATGTTCATTACCTGGATTGCTTGTAAACCTGCCAAGTACTCCTACTGCATATGCAATATCAGACCTAGTGCAATTAGTCACATATCTCAAACTTTTGATTATACTAGCATATTCCTTTTGATTTATTACATCATTTTCACTTTCAACAGGAAATAAGTGAACACTTGAATCAAAAGGAGTAGCAACATGCTTGCAATCATGAAAGTTATATTTTTTCAAAATTTTCTCAACATAATGTGACTTTTCAAGGAAAATTCCTTCACATGTTCTTGTTATTTTTATTCCAAGAATAAAATTTGCCTCACCAAGATCAAAATGGCTTCTAAGAATATTTTTAGCTTCATCAATAACATTCATGTTAGAGCCAAAGATCAACAAATCATCAACATATAGGCAATTGATCACATGTGAATTATTCCAAGACTTATGATATATGCACTTATCACACTCATTGTTTTAAAACCATTTTCAATCATGCAGGAATCAAACTTTTCATGACATTTCTTTGGTGCCTGTTTCAAGCCATATAGGGATTTAGTAATTTTACATACTTTGCTTTCTTGGACTGCTTCAACAAAACACTCGGGTTGGTCCATATAAATTTCTTCATTTAGGTCTCCATTTAGAAAAATAATTTTTACATCCATTTGATGAATTTGCAAATCAAAAATTGCAGCCATAGCAACTAAAAGTCTAATGAATGTAATTCTTGTTATCGGAGAAAAAGTATCAAAAAATTCTAGGCCTTCCAGTTGTTTAAAACCTTTTGCAAGTAGCCCAACTTTGTATTTATCAATAGAACCATCAGGTTTCAATAAGATCCATTTGCAACCAATTGTTTTACAACCCGGTGGTAAATCACTAACTTCCAAGTTTTATTAGAAATTAGAGATTCCATTTCATCATTTACAGCCTCTTTCCAAAAAAATAGAATCATGTGAAGATAATGCTTCATTCAAAGTTAGAGGGTCATTTTCAACATTAAACACATAAAATCCAGGACCAAAATTTTTTTCTACTCTAGCTCTTTTACTTCTTCTTAACTCAAAATCACCAACTTCTTTATTTTTTAAAGTTGAAGTAGAAGAACTAGGTAGTGACAAAATATTTTGTTCAATCCTTTGACCCCCACTATTTTTAGTATCAAAAAGGAAATTTATTTTCATGAAAAATAGCATCACCAGATTCTATTACAATATTATCTTCAAGATTAAAAAATCTATAGGCTGTACTATTTGAAGCATAACCAAGAAAAGCACAAGTAGTACCTTTCTTACCAACTTTGTAATCTTGGGATCCATTAGCCTCACAAAGGCTAGACAACACCAAACTCTTAGATATCTCAAACCTGGCTTGTAACCTTTCCACAATTCAAAAGGTGTCAATTTAGACTTTTTATGAGGCACACGATTCAACACATAACAAGCAGTTAAGGTAGCTTCACCCCAAAAATTTAAAGGTGCATGTGACTCAATAAGAATGGGATTAGTCAAATTAACCAAAGTTCTATTTTTCCTTTTTTGCTACTCCATTAGACGAAGGAGAGTAAGGAGGAGTAGTTTCATGAATTATTCCCAATGATCTAACAAAAGAATTAAACTCATTTGATTCATATTCACGGCCTCTATCACTTCTAATTCTTTTTATTTTTCTTTCGAACTGATTTTCAACTTCATTGAGATAAGTTTTGAAATTTTCAAAAGCATCACTTTTATTTTTCAAGTAAACATATGTAAACTTAGAAAAATCATCAATGAAAGTGATAAAATATCTATTACCTCCACGAGTTAGAATTCCACCAAGTTCACAAATATCAGTATATACTAATTCTAACAAATTGATTTTTCTTTCAACTTGAAAATGAGGCATTTTAGTGATCTTGGCTTTACTACAAGTCTCACACTTTTCAAAATTCTTTTTAACCATTGGGATTAATCCTAAACTACTCATAATTATAACATAACGATTATTAATATGACACAAACGAGCATGCCAAAAATTAGTAGAAGAAAGCATATAAACAGAAGTAGAAGTTTTATTCATTTCAACATTCAACTTAAACATCCCATCACATGCATACCCCTTTCCCACAAAAATACTTTTTTTCACTATTACATATTGATCAGATTCAATAATCTGTTTAAAGCCTGCTTTATTAAGAACAAAACTAGACATCATATTTTTTTCTCATAGAAGGAGTATAAAGTACATCTTTCAATGTTAATATCCTTCCAAAAGTAAAACACAATTCAACATCTCCCTTTCCAAGCACTTGAGTAGTGTGAGCATCACCAAGCATGATGGTTTTGGGCTCCTCAAAATGAGTATATTTTTTAAATCAGTCTTTGTTATAACATATATGACGGTTTGCACCAGAATCAGCCCACCATCCATCAACATTCTCAACCATGTTTATGTCGGTAATCACCGCCACAAAAGGTTCTTCGGTAACGTTTGCCTGAGGGTTAAGACCAGATTTCTGAAATCTGCAAAATCAAGCAATATGCCCACTCTTGCCATAAATAAAGCATGGTCCCTTTTCTTGAACTTGTTGATTTTGTGCTTGGTGATTCTTACCATTATTTTTCTTGGGAGGTCTACCATTATTTTTCTAGAATTTTTTCTTCTTAGGCTTTAAAGAAGTATTTTTGTGAGTTTCAGGAGTAGCATTATTCGAAGTAATTAAATTTACCTTCGACGTGATGTTGTTCTCTTCTGTTTGTAAAAGTGCGTCTTGGCCCATTGCTTCTTCTTCCATGCGGTTTTTCATTATTAAGGTTTCAAGAGAGGTTTCCTTTTGTTTGTGACGCATAGTTTTTTGAAATTCCTTCCAAGAAGGTGGAAGTTTATCCACTATGCCACAAACAATAAGGTTATCTCCAATTTTAACCTCTTCGGACCTAAGCTCTCCAACAATCATGATGAAGTATTGAGCTTGATCTACCATTGATTTGTTGTCCACCATTTGAAAACGAAAAAATCTACTAGCTGCAATGCCTTCCAAATTTTCTTTACACTAAAGTAAGTTCTATCATAATAATCATAAAAATTATCAGATAGACAATTAAGAAGATAATACCGACATTTATAGGAATCACCATCATACTTTTCCACTTTCTCTAGATGAGAAATAGTTTTATCATCATTCATAGTAGTGATGTCTTCTTTATTTGAATTCTTCTCGGTTAATACATAAGAAACATTGAGAAGACTTAAGTAGAAAAGTACTTTACCCTTCCATCTCTTGAAATGGTTACCATTGAACCGAAATGGCTTGTTAAGATCTCCCATCTTGACATCCGCGATTTTTTCAATTGTAGCCATCTTTGAATCTCCTTAAAATTGTTAGTTAAAAAACTTACAAAATAATAAAATTGCAATATTACAATTGAAAATAACATGAAGAAATTAATCTCTTCAGGCTAAGGCGCGGATATCTCGCTCTCTTTAAGGAGATTCAAGCCCACTGCAACAAATATTTTCACCGGTCCAACAGTAGTCCTCTTTGACTTGTCCCCTCAAGGATACAAAAGTCTTCACAAAGTATAACTCAACAACTCTGGACAAGAGTAAAGTCCAAAGCTCCACAAAAAAGAACACCTCCCTTCAACTAATAAGAACTCTCTTTCAGACTAACTCTTTCACTTTTTGTTTTCTCTTGTGTTTTGTGTGTACCAAACCAAATGAAGACCACCACTATTTATACTACAAGAAGTCTTCCTAGCAATGAATAAGAAGATAATGGAGGTAGTAAATAGTGAAGATAATGGTCTTAGGAGTTTCCATAGGTTACAATAGTAGTTACATATGTTACATAGGTTACAAAGAGTAATGGAGGAATTAAGAATGAAATAAAGTGATGGATAACCAATGCTAATGGATGATGTAGAAGTTATACATTCCAATGTTTATTGGAATGTTTTTATCTCACAATGAATTCAACCAATAAAGCCAAAAGTAATGGCATTACATGGGTACCAAGTCAAAGATGAATAGCAAGATTAAATTGATAGTTTAAAACACAAATGCCTACCAATGGTCATTGTTATAACTCCAAAATAAAGCAATTTAATATGTTAAATATTAATATTAAAATGCTAATAACCTAACAATAATCAAATATCACGCAATATCCAACTACCAATAAAACACATAATAAACAAGAATGAAAGATGCAATGCAATGTAACATAATGAAATGATATGCCTCAGAGGACAACTATTCTCTCAACCGTATGTACATGATACTCCTAAAAAGTACATCGAGAATTCATAACCCATGGGGACTTGAGAGGTCCATATATCAACACAAGCGATCTCCACATATTTGTGCGGACTATCTCAATGCACTATCATAAAATCAAACAATTATCGCACGAACGATCTCCACGTGCACAAATTATAATCTTACCATCCCACAATGCACGCACAAACAATCTCCATGTGCCCAACTTATACTCAATCTATTTCAATGCATGTGCACAATATGATTTCAATAAATGAGAAAGATGTTGCATCTCAATCAATCAAATATCAACAGAATATATAATCACCTTAACTATCACAAATATATGGGTACAATAAAGAAATACAATCACACAAATGAATTCAAGTCAATAATACATCAGATAATGCCTACAAGCTTTGGCATTCTCGGATTACAATCCACATTCTAAAGTAATACATTTTCCCTTTTATAATAGTGGTACTCGTACCAATGCCCGTCACACCATTGATAAGAGACCCCCATCTTCTGCTCTTACCCATTGTCTATTCCCGTTTTAATCTTTAATTAGAAAAATGTCCTTCAACGAATTCTAAAGTCTTAACATACCTTAAATAACGAACACGTGTCACAAATCCTCAAAATTTTCTTTTCCCTTTCATAGGACTTTCGAGTGTTCTCAATCTATCAAAATACACATAATTCGTAAGCAAATGAGTCCCTAGACACCCATGTTATTATATCACTAGCCTAGACCTACAAATCACTCTAATTTATAACTAAATTCATAACTCTAGCTGCCAACTAATATGTCAAGTCTCGTATTCCTAAATTTTCAAGCTTAAGCTTAAGTACAATTCCAAATATCATAAATCTAATAATATTCATATAATATAATACAACCAAAACTTAAAATTATATATATATATATATATATATAGGTACTTAATCATTCCAATCATATCATACATTATACATTTGATTAGTGGGGCTTCCAATTACAATCTCATATTTGAAAGATATAACATCAGAAAAATAAGAAAATTTTAAAATCAAATGGTGGAAAACAAAGATTTTTTTCAATAATTCTACCAAAAAATATTAAACAAAAATAACAAAAGGATTTTTGACAAATAAATAAGTAAAGGAAATTCAAAAATAAACTTGTAAAAATTAAAGAATAATAGGGCCTTACAACTTTAATTATTTTAATTCTCAACACATACGAATCTATAACATTTTTTATTCTATAAGTGAGAGTTAAAGTAGCTGCCCGTTTGACGTATCAGCTTATGGTCAGAATAATTGTTTTGAAGGTATTTTATTTTATTTCAGCTTATTTTCGTTAGTAATTGTTTCAACCATATCCTGAACTTGAGAAATGTTAATATGGTTGTCTGTTATCTTTTGAACAAACACAAAAGTCCCCTTCTCAGAACTTGTAATTCTGTTTGAGTTGGGTGAGAGGGGTTAGTTTAGAGTTCAGTGCCCTAGGGGGTCGTTTGGTGTGATGGATAAAAATGAATTAATTTTGGAATAACTTTTAAGTGGGCTTTAATCTGTACTTGTTTGGTTACAAAGTGTAACGACCTGTTTTTGTTGTTATAGAAAAACCAACAGTCGAAAAAAAACTTTTTAATAGTATCTTGAGATTTTCCAACCTAGTTCAGATCTGGACGAAATTGTAGTCACTAAAGTCTTTCGAAAAAATAGGGTAATATTAGGGTGTTCCCACAATTTTCAGGTATATGTTGGCTAATTTCTTCTTATTCTTTAATATATATATATATATATATATATATTGTAAGATGTGACACAATCTAAAGCCCAATGCCAAAACATTTGTACAGAACCTGAAAGCATTTTTAACCTTTACGAATAGGCACTAACTTTCTTTGCCAAAAGCTAATTACTTGTGTTGCAAATTCTTGCTGTAGTTTGTATGTTATATGAATACTAACGCTGACTGCATTATTAATAGGTAAAAAATTGATTAAATTCGTGCTTTTATTCACATGCCAAAAAAAGATTAATTTTGGCTGAATGACCTATTTTTTGGCTTCACATAGTAGACCAAAAAACCCATTTATTACAGTTTACTTCTATATAGTAAAGTAAAATTACATTGGTTATATCAATACATTTTTATAAAATTACATATTCGAATAATATGTAATATGTTAACATTAATATTTGTAAATGCAGGAACCAACCAACATATACAAATAAGGAAAAGATCAAGATATTGCAGAATTTTCAAGACACTGTGAAGAACAACTACAAGTCACAAATATAAAAATTTAATATACATATTTATAAAATCCTACATTATACTTACGGGCTACTTTACTAGTAAATACATCAGTTGCATATTGCGAATTGCACAGGGAAATATTGCCACGTGGCAATAAAGGGAGTCAAGATTGCAACAGGTGGCGTAGAAAACTTCTTATTTCCCTCGGTTTTGGTGTCCTAATTTGTTTTGAATTAAATTATTTTATTAGGATTTTCTATATCTATAAATAGTCCATAGAAATAATTATTAGGGGAAACATCAATCTAGAGGTGGAGAGATGAAGATCAAAGTATAAGGTTATCAATATTTTTTAGGATTTTTTTTTTTTTTTTGTTTCTTCTTAGATATTAGTAGCTAAAGCCCTTGTTCTGGGATTGTAGCTATGAATTCAATATTGATTATTTAAGGCTTTTTAAATTAATTTTTGGTTGTCAACACAAGTTACTTCTATATTCTTGTTTTACTATTTCTATGCTTGCGCACCATAAGATAAATCTAGTGTCTAATTTTTAAGTCGACCCGAGTAGAGGTTAGATAGACCAGAGAATATAGAGAGCTCAATCGACCCATTAGATTGACGTGATTTGTATTTAGGAGTGACACCCGAACAAAGAACTTGCTTGGTTATGAAATAAGATAAAATGTAAATGCTCGCCAATTAGCTTACTTATCACCACTCAACAATGTATTTAGGTATCTAATTGGGGTAGGCGATAAGAGTTGTGTAGCCCGACTCAGACAATTAACTCTATAAATCGATAACTTGACAACCAAAGCTAATTTTAAGCCAAAAATATGATACATGAAATCTAATATATGCTGCAATCAATCCTGAAATTTTCCAATTATTGTAAGTAATTTTATTATTTTGTTCTTGAAATCTTCTTTTTTGGCTCTCTTATGTAAATAACTAGACCAGTATAATTTAGTCAAAAAAGATAATTGACAAGTCCTTTGGGATTAATAATTTGATTCTCTTAAGAGACACTATATTACTTGCGCACCATGTACACTTGCGTGTGCAACTGGGAGCAACAACCGCCATAGCGGGACGGTCGCAATTTAAGTAGAAAATAAACCCCAAAATCGTTTTATTCTACACTTTTCGATTTTGAGAGTTAGGAGACGACCCTAGATTTTTTCTTGACGATTTCCACTATTCTTAGGGCTAAAGGTAAGGTTTTAACTCTCCAAATTCGTTTTTTTGATCCATAGATTGTAATTTAATGGGTAATTATCAACGAGGGAGGATTTTTATATGGAAATTAGGGTGGGAAAAGCTCTAATTGGGATATGGGGGTCATGGGTTTGACGTAGAGTTGATAATATTGTTGGTAATTCGGGTACTTAGTTATTGAGTTATTGATTCTCATATTATATTAATTGTTTGTAGACCGTGAACAAGCGAAACGAATTCGGAAAGGGAAGAATCAAGTTTCTTAGGGGATTCAAGTATTGTTCGAGGTAGGTGATGGTTGTGACTTCATGTTGTGTGATGTATGTTTGTTCTTGCTTCATTATAAGACATTGTATGTATGTGAATATTGCATTATCGATCACACTAATTGTAAATGAGAACAGATGAATGATGGATGTATTGAATCATAACTTGATTGTATGATTATGAGAATGAACTTTGTGATTGTGGCTTGTTGAATGGATTGAGTGTTGCCGACACACTAATAGTTTGAGTTTGGGTTCCATGAGAGGACCATTGACTTGACATAATTGTATAATTGAGAATTGTGAAATGCTCCGTTGTTTTTGAATGTTGGTGAAATTGTATATATTTTGTATATGCATGTTATTATTATGTTGTGATTACTTATCTACGTTGCACTTAGTGGGATAGCCGTGAGATTCTACCAGTACACTACACAGTATCTTCCAACGGCTATATATTGACAAACCTCGCTAAGAAGTTCAGTGATCGTTCGAATCAAGGGTGAACCAGTTCTTCTGGGTGCCATGAGTTCTCTTTTCAAATATGCCCACCATTTCAGACTTAGACTAGGACTTTAATTAGTCTTATGTTTGGTTTAGGGATGTATCCTTTCTTGTTTAGACTTGTTGAACTATAGATATTTAGGTGCATCGAATTTTAGGTTCTAGGCATTACTTCTGCAATTTTTGTTTGATTAGACTTTTAGTGGAGTTTATAGAAACTCTTTATCTTTTCTTAGCACTTAAACCTGATCCTGTAACCTTAAATGCCTTAGTATTTTAATTTAGTTGGTTAGCCAGTTAATATAAATGGTTCTCATATCGGGGGGTTAGTGTGGATGTCAGTCACAATGGTCTGGGTCGTGACTCTCACCCCCACAACCTCCGCTTCCAATAGCTCATCAGGTAGCACGTAGAGCTGTCAAAACGACCTTAGCCCATGGGCCGACCCAACCCAACCCATTATTGGGGTATAGAGTTGGGATAAGATTTTTCAAGCTCCTTTAACATTAGGGATTATAAGCTCAGCCCATATAAGTCATTGCCCCTTGAGGCTTTATCAGGAAGGGGCCAAGATCGACCCATGAGCCAAAACTTTTTATTTAAGGTCAACTTACAATAATTTAACCAGTGTATAATCTAATTACTCAAATACACGATATATTATGATATTATGAATCTTACTAGATTTTGGTACGTTCAGATACATGTACCCCGAAATATATGAACGAAAAATTAGATTAATCTGTTCTAAATATACACTATCCAAGTAGATTCACATGTAGATAGGATGCATAGACAAATATCGTGTCATCGCCTCCCTTCAATCTTGCTTGTCACTCTCTTATCTCGCTCGCTTATATGTATGCGAGATACATTCTAATTACACTAGACTTTTTGTTAGTATTATTAAAAGAACACCATCATTTTCCATATTTAATTTGAAAATCTTCTCATTTTCTTGATGTCATAGAATTATAAGTTTGAAAAGAAAAAAAGAAAAAAAAAGAATGAAGGGCTAGCCCACCCCATCCCTCGGGCCTTCTAAAATTGGATTGGATTGAACATTTTTAGGCCTTTATGAAAAAAAATTTAGCCCGCCCTATCCCTCAGATTCCTTGGCCCGCAAGACTGGGGCTCAGTGGGATTAAGCGGACCCTTTTTATAGCTCTAGAAGCAGGGCACATTATTGAGCACCCATTTGTTTATTACGTTTGTGAAAGCAATAGATATGGTCAAAATAGTTTTCCAACCTTGGCAATGATTGAAAAACATAACGTAGACCGCATAAAATCAACACATCTGAGTGTGACATATGCCACTGCCGTTTTGCAACTGGAGTGGATCTGTCTGCACACAGATGAAAACCAACTTAGTACAAATTAATGGAAGGAGTGAATCATTGACGTAATAGAATGAAGGTAGAAGAACAGTAGAAGTTTGTTTAGTTTCTGTAAAAAAATTTTCATTTTAGTGTTCTAACTCTATGGAAGAGCAGGAAGGTAGAAGAACGGAAAGAGGTTAGTTTAATTTTTGTGTTTTTTTTTTTTTTAGTATTCTTACTCTACTGAAGGTTGAATGTTTCTTAGGTATCTTTAGGTGCTAAACTTTTAAATTATTACATTAATGAGTACCAAGGTGTCAAATTTTTTTTTTGAAATTCTACTGTACTTTATAATAACAGATAGTATTAAATAATATTAGTATTTACTGTGTACTAATCCTAGTGTGGTATCAGAGCCAGATTCAATGACGGAGTCAGGATTAGTGGTTCGATAAGCGATGATTGAACCAGGTTAGAAAGAGGTGTTCATCTTGACGGGTGTAGTTCTAGCCGCAACCTTTTTGACAGTAACGAAGATTTTGTTGGAGAAATTGTTTCAGAGAGGTTCTCTGTGTTGAGACATAAATTTTGCAAAGGAGATTATGGAGAGGAGAAGCAAGTTGTTGAAGATTAAGTGAAGAAGGTGTACAAATTTATTTTGTCAGAAATTCAGGCCAAGGGGGAGATTTGTTGAGTTTTATTTACCCTAAATTTCTTACCATAAATAGGTTTTCCGTTTAGGAAAAGGTTTTGGATTGACTAATCCTTTTTCTGGTAGGAAAAGGTTTAGGACTCTATAAATAGAGGCATGTTCCTTCTAACTTAATCAGCATTC
>NC_028639.1:6976244-6977220 GCF_001406875.1 Solanum pennellii
ACACCAGAATGAAGCATGTTGATACCGATTGTCTCTTTGTTCGCGATGAAGTTCAGGCCGGCACCATGACTGTGCAGTATGTACCCACTGAAGAACAACCGGCTGATATTCTCACCAAGCCTCTCCCGAGCCGACAGCACGATTACCTCAGTTCCAAGCTTCCGTTCGCTTCCGCTCAGCTCAGCTTGAGGGGGATAATAACAGATAGTATTAAATAAATAGTATTAAATAATATTAGTATTTACTGTGTACTAATCGTAGTCATATTAGGATTAGTACTCCTTAATCCTAGTCCTACTAGAATTAGTACTCCTTCCTATATCTCCTATATATATCTCCCATGTATTCCCTTATTAGGAAAACACTTCAATACAATCAATATTCTTTCACTTTAAAAAGTTAAGATTATAATTTGATAAATTATTTTTTAAAATTGACCGTATAATATTTCTTATTAATAATTTGTAAGACATAAATAAATATATACTCGTATAAATTATTGTATGTTACATAACACCACAAATGTTATATCATAATTAAGTTCTTATTGATTATACTTTTAAAAACTTTTTCAATTGAGAAAATTATTATATTAAGTATGAAAATTATTCTAGATGTAGATACGTAATTTTTGACCAAACATAAAATTTTATACTATTTTTATTCCTTAAATATTTTTTTTATGTCTAAGTTAGATATTTTGATTTTTGTTTTATTTTAAAAATTTTGTTTAAAAGATTATAGAACTACAAAAATAATAAAATATACGTGATCTTTTAATTTAAATTTTTAGTTTTCCTTAATTATTTTTTTTAAAAAAAAATTAGCTATATAACTTTTCTTATATTTAATTAGTTCAAATAACTAATTAATATTTTTAGTTTTCATTATTATTATTATTATTAATTTAAAAATAAATTAAAACTAAACTAACCATTACCACATTTCCACTCGTCACACTCACCCCCCCCCCCCC
>NC_028639.1:6977503-6984553 GCF_001406875.1 Solanum pennellii
CCCCTACTACACCATTATCCCCTTCACTCCACTCACCCCTGCACCTATATACTACTTCACACATACGGAAAACAAAAAAGAAAAAAAACAATACACACAGAAAAAGAAAGAAAAATCACAGAAAAACTGAAAAAAAATTCAGTAAATATACTTGCATTTTATTTTATATTTTTCTTTCACTCACAAATATAAGTAGAAGTTGAGGTTTCCTTTCGTGATTTTCGAGTTCATGGTTCCTTATTCAGATTGTTTCCTTTTGGTGGAATTTTAGCAAGAGGTACTATTTAACTTATATTGTATAATTTAATATCATGATTATATAAAACTGGATTGCAACATATTGAAATTGTTAAATTTCGCATGTGTTTAAATCATTAATATTTATTGATGTTATAATATATATATGTTCAGATCTTTCATCTCAACTTTATGATTAGATCTTTTATATAGTCATATTAGTGCAAAATTGTTATAATAAATCGTAATTTATTTTTTGTTCAGACAATCTATAATTTATTTCACATTTATGGAACACTATTGTCCAAGTCTATTCTTATTATTTTATTTAATGATGATATGCATAGTAATAGCTTAATGATGTTGATTTTAGTTAGTAACAAAATTAAAGATGTAGAAATAATGTAATTAAAAAAAAAGAAGAGAAAGTTAAAAAGGGCAACAATAAAAAAAAAGGCAAAAAAGAGGAGAACAAAAACGTACAACAAAATAAATATATGTAATGTTTCTTTTTGGAAAGGAGGAACAATTTTTTTTTTCTTTTTAAAAAAAGAGAAAAGTAAAAAATAATTAGGAAAAAGAGGAATAAAACACGTGTCAAAAACAGAAAATAAAAATAAAAACAAAAAATAAAATAAAATAAAATAAATGAATAATAATAATACTAATACTAATAATAATAATGAAAAGGTAAAAAGAAAAAAAAGACACGTAATAATAAAAATAATACAAAAAAAGTAAAAAATAAAAGAATCTCTTAGTTTATTTTGTTTGATTTAATTTACTCATGTATATATATTTTTACTTAATAGATATATATTAATAAAATGGAAAATGTAACCTATGCTTCAAATTCGAAAGACACAGTTATACTATAATAAGGTCCTATTACCCCTAAACTTATTTTATAAGTAATTTTTTATTCCTTTTCGGTCTACGTGAAACTAACTTTAAAAAAAAAGTCAACCAATGTTGGGCCCACAAGATAGTGTCACATAGGCCAAAAAGGAATAGAAAGTTATTAATAAAATAAATTTAGGGGTAATAGGACCTTAATATAGTATACATGTGTCTCTGAGATTTAAATACATGTTTCTCGAGCATAAATTGAGATGATACTTGTGCATTATCACTTAATAAAATAAGATAATTTAAATATATTTAAATAAATCAAAGAATGAGGATAAATAACATTTTTATTAGCTAAATAATATATTATTCAAAAATTAAGCCAAGTCATATAAAAGTCAATAAAGCGACAATACTAGAACCACGAGACATGAGGGTGCCTAATATCTTCTCGTCGGTCAACATAATTTCTTATCCGATTTTTGATTTTGCAATCATAAAATAAAGAGTCTACTTCTTTTTTATTAGTGATTTAAATAACTTAAAACGCCACAACTCAATTTCAAGTGACAACTCTAAATAAATAAAATAATCTTTTTTTAAAATATCATTTTGATTGAACATAACTCTTTGCTTTCAAAACAATTCAATTTTTGAGAGGACCACACCAATCATTTCTGCAACACAAACTAAATACGAAAATGGTGAGAGAAAGGATAAATAATCATTTCAGAATTAAAAGCAAATTCACAAAAAATGAAACATTGCATTAGTGGCAATAGTGAAATAGTATAAGGTAACAGTTTTGTGGTACTAAGCGAATTTTGTGAAAGCTTCTCGGTCCGTTTGATTACATTAGCTAGTTAATATGTTAAATTTGTGATTTGAAATTTATACTCGGATTGTGTATATTCTCATACTAATTTCCGTTCAAAATATATAAAAAGAAAAATAAATAATTCAGAATAGAATTTTATAAAAGTTTCTGCAAGTTAATTTTTCTCAGTTTATTTTTATTACATTATATTGTTGCTATGTTAGATTTGTTATTTGAACTTTATACTTTCGTTGTTACATTTTCATACTAATTTTTGTTTAAAATGTATAAAAAGAAAAATAAATTATTTTATATAAGCTTTTAAATAATTATTTTTTGTTGATAGTACTAAACTAGGTCCAAACGAAATGCATATCATATATGATCATGTTAGTTTGCAACATCGTATATGTGCTAAACCATTTGTTTTGGTCCCAAATAAATCTTACCATAACAAATATACCATTACAAATATATTAGATAGAGAATAACCGTTATTTTAGTTCCTCAGATATAGTGATTAAAGTAAGATATCACAAAATTTTAAAATGACAGAAAATAGTATCAAAAATAACAGATAGTAAATTTTTTAAACGATTAACTTATAATATCACAAAATTTTGAAATGAAAAAAACTAGCATAAAAAATAGCAGATTACAATTTTTTTGAATGGTAAGGTATCTTAGGTGCAAGAGTTTTTAACTTTTACACTAATAGTACCAAAGATTCAACTTTTTTTGGAATTGTTAAATGCTCTAAAGAGTTAAAGAGAACTATTATGCACTTAATTTATATATTGACATTACTTTATTTACATGTAATAAATACTAACTTATAATTTGATGATTTTTTAATTGATAATATAAAATTTTTATAATTATCGTAAGACAAGAATAGACATATATAAATTATTATATGTTGTACAACACAACAAATGTTATATCATAGTTAAGCTCTAATTGATTATAGTTATTAAAACTTTTTCAATTGAGTAAATTATTACACAAACTATGAAATTATTCTAGAAATAATAGAAGTATTTGAAAATAGAATTGATAGTTCACATTTGAGTAAGCCAATAAGAGTATCACTTTTACTTGTATAAGATTTTGTATTACTTTTAGGTACAAAAATAGGTCTAAATCAATCCTCACTATTGTAGTGAATATCTTTTTAAATTTAATTAGTTTAGTTAAATTGTTTGACAAGACACCTCAAAAAATTGAAGACAATTTTACAAAGCCAATTTCAAAAGGTGGTGGAGATTTGGATCGATTCCTTAGCATTGGGCCACCTTTTTGAAACATATGTGGAAGATGATGACTCAAAGTAAGGAGCCAAATGCCTTCTATTAAGGCTCAAATATGACAAGACAAATGCCTTCTATAAGGCCAAACACACTTCCCCCCTTTCTTTGAGGAAAAAGGATATATGTTAGTCATTTGTATAACATTAGGGTATATATGAGTCATTTTTATAACGAGGGTGATATCAGTATTATATGACAAAGTTGAGTGATTTATCATATTCGTTTTCCCAATTAAAAAAAGAAATTATATTGAGGAATGTTTATGGCTTTTATTATCACCCATATTATTTGTTGCAATTTGAATAAATTTTTATTTATAAAAAATTTATGTTTCACATTATTTTTTAATTGAATGATTATGTTTCACATTAAAAGTATAATTAGATTCAAGATAAATTTGACGTCTCAACTTTACTTTAGCCTCTTTAACAAAAATGTTACACTTTAGGATTATAGTGTTTTCTATCGAAAGTAATTTTTTCTCAAATATTTCAAATTTGAAAACATATGATTAAAAATAGAAGGTACTTATCAATCACCTACCACCAAAAATGATAGCAATATATACTTCAAATATATGAAGTAGAAAGCTAACACAATTAAAATTGTTTGAGCAATAACTAGAACCAACTTGGGAAAACTTTTGAAATTTACGTATATTAAAACGTGTTTCAAAATTTTCTTTGTATAGTTATAGGCTTATATAGTAGTTTATGTTTAAGATTGATTTAAGAAGCTCTTTTATCAATATTAGAGCAGTAGTTTGTGTTTATTCCAAAAAAAAATGTTAAAGAAAAACAAATTACATAAAAAGTATGTACAAAATTTATATTATAATAAATATATTAATAATTGTTCGTTATTTATTACTCTTAGGAATTTTAGTAAAGTATTGAAATTATACTCTAAAAATAATATTTCATCTTTTGTATGAGATTCACTCTCCATCTCAAGAAAATATTTTGATATATGCTTATTTTATTTTTTAATTGTAAACAATTATTTCATTTAGCGTACATCACAAAATGCAGATAAATATTAGTGCTACACTATCTTTTTTTTAAAACAAACTAAAAATATAATACAAATAAATTGAAACAAAGGAAATATAATTGATATGTGGTGCTTAGGCAAGATAAGTGATAAGTGACCGTTTATTAATTTCTAATACATTGAATTTTTTTAGTATAAATATAATCCAAGGTTGTATCAATTTCCTCATCCTTTAATTAATATAACTAAGTTTTAAAAAAGAAAAAAAATGATTGGTTTCAAGGCATTTTTGTTTCTTGGTATTTTTTTGGTTATTTTTGCAATAAGCTCTAAGGTTGTAGCTAGGAGTTGACTGAAACTTGTAAGTTTATTATTTTTTTCCTTTTATTAACTATCTATTTGAAATAATGGATTTCTTATATAATTATTTGACATTTATTCAATGTTAGGCTAGTTTTTAAATTTCACATTTGATATTTGCAGCAATGATATCGGGATGATGTACACAATGATGGATATAATGACATTGACGGATATCTTGGAGATGAACATGACGAATATAATAATGGATATAAATTTTGTGGTGGCAGATATTATTCTCCATGTGATGGTATAAATCCCTATATACGATTATAATAGCAGATATAAATCTCTTGGTGGTGAATATAATAATGGATATAAGCCTCCATGTGGTGGAAATATACCCTCACATAGTGGATACAACCCTCCAAGCGGCAAACACAATCTCCCATATGACAAATATAAACACCGATATGGTGAATATAACCCTCCAAGTGGTGAATATAACCCCCCACATGACGAATATAAATCCCCTAGTGATACGTATAAACCTCCAGGTGCATATGACAAATATAAACCCCCCTAGTGATGAATAAAAACCTCCAGGTGACAAATATAACCCCCCACCACATGACAAATATAAATCTCCTAGTGACGAATACAAACTTCCAGGTGACAAACATAACCCTCCACATGACAATATCAACCTCCTAGCAAAGAATACAAACCCCCAGGTGACAAATATGAACTCCCTAGTGATGAATACAAATCTCCAGGTCAGAAATATAACTGCTCATATGACAAATATAGATCTCCTAGTGATGAATACAAACCTCCAGGTGGCAAATATAAACCTCCTAGTGACAAATACAAAGCTCAAGGTGGCAAATATAACCTCCCATGTGACAAATATAAACCCACTAGTGATGAATACAAACCTCCAGGCGACATCCTCCACATGACAAATATAAACCCCCTAGTGATGAATACAAACCTTCAACTGACAAATACAAACCTCCTAGTAATGAATGTAAACCTCCAGGTGACAAATATAACCCACCACGTGATAAATATAAACCCCCTAGTGATGAATACAAACCTCAAAGTAACAAATATAAACCTCCTAGCGATGAATACAACCCTCCAGATGACAAATATAACCCTCCACATGACAAATATAAATCCCCTAGTGATGAATACAAACCTCCACGTGACAAATATAAACCTCCTAATAATGAATACAAACCTCCAGGTTGCAAATATAACCCTCCACATTACAAGTATAAATCCCCTAGTACTGGATACAATCCTTCAGATGAAGGCCATGAATAAGTGATCGATTACCCAATTGCTCACAATAAATCATCGGTAATATTATAAAGTCGTTGTACGTAGTGGCAAGATCTATAATAGTAATTGTCTTGCTACTCGATCTAAACCTTGCTAAAAAAAATTGTATGAATAAAACATCATTGAGTTCATATGTATGGTTGATCATGTAATATTATGTTGTTTAAGATAACACATATATTGTGCCGATATATTTTTATAATGAACGTTTCTTATATCTCTAGGGGCTTAAAGTTATTTATGCTGAAATCATATGAATGTTTACCTTTAACCTGCACAAGGTTCTATCAAGTTAGATTCTTGTATATACTTTAAACAAAGCTCATGAATTATGGAACAAATATCCTTGCTAGCAAGTTATTCAATGTTAACAGGCTAACATTATACTTCTTTAGATTAGACACAACCTAACTTAAGTGTCTCACTCACATAACTAGATGGTTTTAGATGCAAACAAGCATCACATGGATAGAACATAATTTTTTGAGAAAATAATCAAATTAATTGTTAAAGTTTCACTTGTCTAAATTTCAATAGCCCAAACCACACTTGGTGTCAAAGCCCATCCAATTGAGCCCAACATCATTATATTCAAATCCATCATCGATAGGATCGATATAAAAATAGTTTCGCAAAATTATTCCCATAACTTATATAAATGGAAATATGTCGAACAGTTCGGGCCAAATTCTGAAGAAAGCTAAAAAGCGTTGTTTGATGAGTCTGCGTAGTATTAGGTAGTTGGTCATGTAAAGGATGATCAAGCCAATGATGCTTAGCTGGTCTTTTTGGATGATAAGCCACATTGGGACTGAGACACAGCCCGAACTCCAATTGAACATGTTGATACACTTATTTTATGTGACATCTTACATGATAATTCATATCCTATGTGACATTTTACATATATTATACAATATATGTGTCTATTTTCTTAACTTTTTATATATAAGTATCTACTCATAAACAATCAAAATTAAAAACATAAATATAAGTGAGGACAGATTAAAGAGTAAATTTATGTATTATATTTGTTTATTTCCCTTTTTATTTGGTTGTAAAAATTGAAGATAGTGGTGAGTTTCTAGAAAAAGGGTTTTTTCCATTGTGGGAGATTTATTTCAAAGCAGCATTTGATGGTGTTCTCTTTGGATGTTTGGAAATAATTGAAGTCTAAGGCAACATACAACCCCC
>NC_028639.1:6984688-6985115 GCF_001406875.1 Solanum pennellii
CCCCCCCCCCCCCCCCTCCAAACACACACATACAACACCCAAACACCATGCTTTCGTTGTCAAATAAGATGGCTGTCGTCTATAAAAATTTAAATTTTTTTACCATATATTGATTGACTTCAAAGGTAATATAATCGATTAAAGAAAAACCAAAGTTTAAATCAAATTATAATATTGGTAGCCGACATTTAGAGTGTGTTTGGTATGAAGGAAAATATTTTTTGAAAAATGTTTTCCAATTTTCTCATGTTTGTTTGGGACAAAAGTCTTGGAAAATGTTTTTCAAATTAACTCATTTTCCTCAAAATTAAGGAAAATGACTTCCCTTAAAAAATTAAGGAAAACATTTTCCAAAACTCTTCTCCAACTTTAAATTACATTTTTTTGGCAAAAAATTCAATTTTAAAAATATTTTCAATTCCAAAAT
>NC_028639.1:6985160-7036943 GCF_001406875.1 Solanum pennellii
CCCACCCCACCACACCCCCCAAAAAAAAATGTTTCTAAAAAATATTTTCAATTTCATAAATTATTTTCTACTCTAGTAAAAATAAAAGATGTTTCTCAAAAAACATTTTCATTCATAAATCAAACACTAAAAATCATTTCTAGAAAATATTTTCTACTCACTAACCAAACATGAGAAAATAAGTTTAAAATCTACTTGTTTTCAGTAAAACATTTTCTAGGAAAACATTTTCCTTCATACAAAACACACCTTATAGGAGGATATTTTATAGATTTCATGATACAAATACTTGATTTACTTTGAATTCACATAAACTCGTATCATATAAGCTAGAATATTCGTTTTTTTATTCTATGAGTTCAGATGTGCTAGTTAAAATATAAATTCTTAATTTGAAAAATGTAAATAAGCCTAGTAATAGAAATAAAGATGGAACTCATCAAATTCAAATTTGGCATTTATTTTTACTATATAAACGTCACTTGTTACAAATTTATATATATATATATATATATATATATATATAAAAGTTTTTAGAAGATGTAAATTTGCAACCTAAGAAGAAGATGTCTCACATGTCATGATCAACACTTGCCGCTGAAGTAGTTTAAAGTTTTCTTTTGGTTATGAATTGTCTTTTTGAAAAATAACTCATTATAAGGCCTGTACCAAGTAATATTAGTAGAAATTTGAATTGCGGTGAGACGATTGAGATCATTCTATTTTTATTAAATATTTATGGTACAATATATAAATTATAAAGAGAAAATAATATACTATAACAAATTATTAATCAAATTAAATTTATATAGTTTGATTTAATTGAACTATTGTTATTTCGCCTCTCTCCTGGTGAATCTCGCTCGTCACTCTCGTTCTTTCCCTTGCCTCTTTCGCTTTTTATACAAACACAAATGTATAAAATGCGTTTGTATTTGTATAAAGCGAGAGAAAATGATATATGTACATATATTTTCGTTCCCCTCTCCCAAATCTCGTTTCCCATCCTCGCCTCTCTCGCTTATACAAACATAAAAGAAATGTATAAATTGTGTTTCTGTTTGTATAGAGCGAGAGAAATTGTATATAAACATGCAAATACATATATTTTCGTCCTATTCACTTATAATTATACAATACAAATATTCCCCTGCTTAGTTTTTTCTTTTGTCTTTCTCTCTTTCTCGTTTTATACAAAGACGGCTTATACAATTGATCTTTTGAATATGTATACAGAAACAGAAACAGTTTATATAAAACTGTTTTATGCAAACTATAGATATAACATACAAATATGATTTTTGTGTTTGCTATATGTGAAAGTTGCTCAATTATAAGTATGTCATTTAATTTACATTATTTCACATTTATTTCCTTCAACTTTGGATTTTCACAAACAAAAACACTTAAACTTGTATAAATTTGCACACGTAGATACACACGTCCTACGTGATATCCTACAGACAATTTGTGTCCTACATGATGTACTACGTGTATCATGCCACATAGGACTCATGTATTTTACTTGTTAAACTTTATACAAGTTTGAATACTTACTAGTGCACAATCAAAATTAGAGGATATAAATATAAAATGAAACTAAGTTAAATGATACATTTACGTATTATATCGAGATATTAAATTTAAGCTTTTAAAAATGAATAAGAATTTATTAAGAGTATTACCGTAATATGAAAAATGGACATCAATGGAAAAAACACAAAATAAAAGTAATGTTTGTAGAGATAGATTTATGACTGATTTCTAGATTTAATTGAATTTATTACTTTTGATTTAAGCTATATCTACATTTTAAAAAGAGATATATAACAAGATTGTGCTAATCTGAGCTATTCGCCCTACATGCAAAAAATAAAATTCTAACAAATTCCTCCTAATATAGATGTATGATTTTCTTATAAAAAAAGGGTGAAAAATATCTTTATTTTACGAAAAAATAATCACAACTACCTTTCTTCTACTTTTGGATTAAAAATAATATAACTTACATAAATGACTTTACTTTGAGTAAATATAGCGATAAAATATAAATGTAATATAGTATAGCCATATTATTTTAATAAAAAATATAATTTGTCATTTTATGTAGTTTTTCTTTAAAAATATCCCTAACATTTTTATTTTTTTGACTTAAAAATATTCTTAACTAACTGTCTAAATATAAATGTCAAATGATAATGAATTTTTTTACGATAAGATATAGCCACATGATATATTATAGTTTCTCACAAGGCAAATAATGATTTGGCTCATAACCTAATAAGCATCAAATTTAGGCTATCAAGTTTTGGGCATTCTTGAGTCAGAAAAAGTATTAAAATTATTTTGAGATCCAAAGATTCTTTTAAAAAAAGAAGAATATTTATGAATCATTTTTGATATGATAAGAATATTTTTGACTTTTTTTTTCTTTGATTTTCTTATTCATGTTTAGGTTTGAATGATTAGATTCCCGAGGTAATAGTACAATAAAAATCCAACAAGAAGTGAGAAAATATAGACAGACATAAAGAGGACAAGAAAAGAAAAGAAAAAGTCCACATTCAAATCATTAAATAAATATCCCCTTTTACTTTTTTGGATTGAAAAAGAGAGGGATGATTAATTTAGAGAAACTTTTAGGTATAAGACTCGTGAAAATTATATTTGTATATTATAATTATAGTTTGTATAATTTTATTCTATAACAAATTTATATCTGCTATTTCGCTAGAAATATTTAATTTTATATAAATTGTTCAGTTTGTATAAATTCATTTATATATTGTATTTTATATAAAAATATCATTATTTGTATAATTATAAGTGAATAGGAAGAAAATATATGTATTTATATTAGTATCTATAAGTTTCTTCCACTTTATACAAAACGCAAACACAATTTATACTGAAATGTATAAAATGACTAATTATATACCGCAAATGGCTAATTATACATCGAATAATTAGCAAAAAAAATGTTTTCTGCAAATTACAGTTAAAATAAATTATAACTATAACATTTAATCTGAATTAATAATTTGTTATTTCATTTAATTTTTCTTAATTTATTTGTACGGAGATATTAGTCCACAACATTATTATTTTTTCTAGTATAAAGATAACAAAATATTAAGACTTTGAAATTGATGAATTTGTTTCTAAAGTTCTAATATACACACTAATTAATTAATATTTATTTAATAATTTTTATATAAAAAAATTAAATTATCAAGTTCGAATCATAGGTTATGATGGCCCTGCAAAAAAAAATAATACTAGTTCACAATGTTGTAATAGTTGGGAAATTATGATGATTGATGTGTTGAATGAGGCCACGATCCAAAGCAACCTCTAGTCATTGTGTCTTTTACTTGAAAATGGACATTATAAAGGTCATGTTGAAAATGGCCTTTCACCACCCACCCCTACCCCACCCCATATATTTAAGGGGTGTCAACCGACAATATTTATTGCGTTATATAACTATATGGTATAATCAAATAAATTTTTTTTTTATATATGCATATAACATATTAACATTTCTTGACGTCTTCGTAAAATTACTTTTTTTTTATATATATTTTAACACAATTTTTAGGCCAAACCCTCACACTTGCACAATTCTCTTCACCACTTTCTTAACCTAATCTTTTTCTTTTAGTACTATGTTTTTCCCTAAGAAGTTTTATTCATAATCGTTATTGTACTAAATTTTTTAAAATAACATTCTTTGACAAAAACCTATTTATTCATATCATAATTTATATATTTTACATGACTCTTAGAAAAAATAAGTCTACCCATTTTTTGGAACGAACCAAGACTCTAATTAGAGATCTTAGGTTCGAGCCCTAAGAATATATTCATTATGCCTATTTTTTATTGTTATATTACGTTTTCCGAAAGTCAATTTGATTGATTTTCAAAGTTAAATTAGATTTTATTAATTCAATATTTTAAACAAAAAATTTAAATATTCAAACACTATATGAAAAGTATTATAATTAAAACTTTTATTATATCAATATATTAAAATATACATTATAAAGTATTAGTTAAAATTCTTACAACTTAACTCTAAATAAAGAAAACATAACGACTAAAAATAAACAAAGGGAGTGAAATTATTTGTAGCAAGATTTTCCTTTTAATGAGATTATATGAACACAAATTCAAATTAGTCAAAATCTTAAAATATTTTTATCACATCAGATGGGAATGCAACTTTTTTTTTAAAAAAAAAAGGTTTCCAAGACACCTTTCATTGGATTTTGTGTCATATTCAATCTTTCAAACGTGCACTCGCCGTGTTTCCTTACTCCTTCCGAGTGCCTCGTTTACTATATAAAATGTGCAATATAATACATTAGTTTTACTTGATTTCTCATTTAATATTCGATATTTGTATTATGAATAATTATTTTTTTATTTTTAATTTCTTATTAATTTTTAAATTAATATATTTATTAATAAATTAATTATTGATATAGTGAATTTATTATTTTATTTCTATTAATTATAAAGTAGATGAATTAAAAATTTAAGATTCCTTTTTCAAAGAATTGAAAATATAATAGATAAAAAAATTATTCTTTCTTGATGTGTCAAAATAGATAGGTAACTAAAAAACAACTAAAAAAATGGACAAATAATTAAAGACTATAGAGAGTAATATTTATTCGTACAAGATAAGGCCCCACACTCAAGAATTGAATCCAAAACCACTACTTAAAAAAAATAGCTTCATCCACTGTACCACGTCCTGGTTAATATATTAGTTTCGTTTAATATAAAATGTGGCCGACTCGTAGCCGAAACAATAAACGTAAAGAAACAAACTCTATGGACAAAATTCTCTATTATTTTTTCTTCTCAAGCCATTTCTTTATCTATCTTCTCCAAAACATTAGAGATATTTAGTTTTCTAAACAATTGATTTGGTACAATTTTTCAATTTTTTCTTTACACCTTGTTAGAGATCGATATGATGAAGAAGTTTCAAGAAAACGAGTTGTTTCTAAATTATATGAAGTTACAAGAAGGGTTGATATTAAAGAAAAAGAATTGTGAATGATGAAATTTTCATCTCTTTTTAGTCACATTTTCTATTATGTATGGTGATCAAGAAGTGGAGTTTTTTCTTTATTCTCAAGATGAAGGATAACATATCTTAATATTATTATAACTTATGAAAGAGGCAAACATTATGGAGCCAGGCAATTTCTTTTTTTTTTTTTAATTTATTTTTTGCTTTCTTATTTAGAGATTGATCATTCTCAAGCTCTATGTTGACTAATAATTCTTGAACATGAGCCAAGAGTTGTACTGAAGAATATTTTTTGCTGATAATTTTTATGTTGATTATTCTTATTTGCTAATATTTTTTATCGAGAATGAATATGATTTTTGCCCCCTTTTTTTTTTTTTGAATTGTGTGTTATATTAATAGATCATTTCTTGAAATTCTTCAATGAGCCATCTTGAAGACAAGTACATATATCCTTGATTATTTAGTTTAATTTTGATAATGATGAACTCTTAACGTCACTTAACTCTATAAACATTGTGTTCTCCTCATTCAGTACACTTCATCTTCATCCCTAGCCTTAAGAAATCTACTTATTTCTCTTTGTATATATTTTTCATAAAAAAAAATTATTTTTACCGAACATACCCTTAAGTTGGGTAAGTTTGGTGTAATTAACATAGGGATAAGGTACACGTTTAGTGTAATTAAGGTGCAAGGCCAAAGTCATAAAACTTTCTTGTCCCATTCCCGTTCATCTTAACTAAACTAAAATTCTATTGCCTCCTGAATTTATCTTTTTTTTTAAAATATAATTTTGTAAATCTTTTTGGCTTACGTGACATTCAAATATCTTTCACGCGTCACAACCGTGTGTGTCACGTAAGCCAAAAGATTTACAAAATTACCCAAAAAAATAAATTCAAACTGTAATAGAACCTTAATTTAATTAAAGTGTTTCTCTGAAATTTTTATTATAATCTAGAGGGTACTTATACCTTATCCGCATATATACTTCATAGTTACTTAAGAGTTTTCGTTTCATCCTTAATTTTTGTTTTTGTGTTGTCATGTCCGTTGAAAGTCAGAATAGTAACATTGCCAATATTCTAATGTCCATAGGTTAAAGATATAAAGGTGCTTGCGCTTATTGGATTTAACTTATAAATTTGGTCTAGATGGGATTTTTAAAATAGCAAATGTTATGAAATTTGTTTGTTTTTCTAAACTTTGTTATGAAGTTCTAAATTTTACGCATGAAATTTTAGAATACTTTATTGTGAAATATTACTTTTGAAATTTGAAACTTTGCAACATAAGATTTACTGAATACATATATATATATATATATATATATATATATATTGGATTGGAGATGCTTATTGGTTTAGGTGTGAATGATTGTCTCAAAATAGTTCCGTACCAAATCAGAAGAGGCATCTGGTTAATTAGAGTAAATATTATCTAGGGAGAATATAATTTGAGAACTCTTTGGTATAAATATTCAAATTATGACATATTTTAATTGAACATCTGAATACATTATAAAATACTTTTATTAAATAGTTTCGTTTGAATTTTAAAATTATTTTATGCTTTTTAAAGTGTCCACTACATAATCACATATAATATGTTACTTTCTTTATTACATACATTAACATTAAATGAAATGGGCGTGAGGTTTTACACCTAATTGAAACTAATGTGCAATAATTAAAGGCGGGAGATATATATCTTAAATAATTAACTTATTTATATAACGAGCACTCGAAAACACACGTTTCACCAAAAAAATCAATATTAATGAAATTGTAATAAGGTAAAAAACACGCGGATTAATTTAACTCCTTACCTACTCTTTTAGCATGTAATAGGTTGATTAATGAGCTTAGTAAAAACAATACTCCCTCCGTCTTTATTTAGTTGTCCACTTTAGAAATGACACACATATAAAGATAACAATAATTAACATAGTGAAGTTACAATTTTACCCTTATTAATTATGGTTTCAAAGAGGACAAATTAAAACTTGAAAATTTTCAAGAAATTTAAATGAGGGTATAATATAATTTTTTTTTGTCATTTCTTGATTTATCAAAATGAACAAGTAAATGAGAACAGCTAAAAGAGGAAGTACAGACAAATAAATAGGAACAGAGGGAGTAGATAATATAATGCATGCTAACTAACATTGCCATGTGATTTACAGGATTTTGTACTATGCCCTTAATGAAAACGTTTAATTGAAATATTTTATTGCAAAATTAAGCCATAATTATTTAAGTTTTTCTAAATAAAGTTCAATGACAATTGATAGAGATACCAATGTATTAAAGGTTTGACTCATTGTCTAAAAAGGTGCCAAAAGGGATGTAACAACCTCTTTGGAAGATACCTTTTGACGTAGATTGAAATATAGAAGAAGCAGACATATTTATTAATTAATTTTATTAGGTTGTTATGCTGTGGTTTCCTCACCATATTTCAACCTGCCAAATTGATATTTAAGGGGATAGTTACTTTAACTTTTTATTTTGGTCATGAGATGTGAATATCCAATGAGAAATGTGGTTACAGAATTTGAGTTTGATGGATTCAATTAGGATAATAATTAATTGAGCTTTAAATTCATTTTTCGTAATTTGAATTTGATGGATTCGATTAGGATAATAATTAATTGAGCTTTAAATTCATTTTTTCATATAACTTTAGTGGGATTTCTCTTCTCATATACAAGATTCGGGCAAAATTATTAGGTTTCGTCTAACTCGTAAATTAATGGGAAAGCTATCTTATTAGACACATACCCATATTATAAATACTAATTCTACATAAACTTTTATTTAATTACACATTTTACTATTAATTAAGAGTTTCTTATCATATATTGAGGAAGATATACCTAGATACATATGTTTTTTGCTATCAGATACATTAATAGGGAGAGAGGGGAAAAGATGAGGAAGGAGGCGAACGAGATAGTCATGTATTTCAGATTCATATGATTCACACTAGATACATACTAAATACATGTATCAATATGTATTTGGTGTGATTTCCATGAATCTAGGATACTAGATACATAAGAGAGTGACGAGTGAAATGAGAGGGAGGGGAGATAGATTTGTTATATATCCTAGATGCATGTGATTCCACTTGGATAATGTATCGAAAACAAATTATACATAATTTTGAGCTCATGTATCCAGAGACACATGTATCCGAACATATCCTGACGCACCAAAATTTGGCAAGTCTTTGTAATATTGCAAACTAATATATATTTAAGTAATTAACTTCTAAACTTGTAAAATTTTTATAAGTTTCCCTAAAGTAATATTACATTCTCCACTGCAACTAGTAGCATATCATATTTTTAAAATAAAAAATCAAAATATAAAGAGGTATGCATATGAAGAAGGTAAGGTGATTCAACATATGGGTCACACAATGATACAAGTTTAACACTGAACTAGTGTCATGCTTCGAACCTACAATCTGGACGTGACCAATATTCGAAAACCATTGTTGATTCTCCGGTGAATCCTTGACCGGACTAATCCTTAGCTAAAGACTGACTCAAGTAGATTTACATTTTAAAACGTAATTTTAATTCAAAAGTCTCAAAACTTCTCAAACTCAAACTATCTCAAAATAGTATACTCAAAAGTGTCTTGAAAATACTCTAAAAACAACAATAGTTTGTAAAAAAAGTTCAAAGGAAATACTGAAATAAATTCAACACTAACTATCTACGAAGTCTTTATAGTTCAACATGGATGTTGAGACAAGACCCACAATATCTTAAAATTACTAAAATGAAAGACAAGGGTGGAGTCCTCTGGAATGCAAAGAAGACTCACAAATAACAAGAAGTGCAAAGTGATCTCAACGGAGTGCACGTTCATGATCCCGAACACCAATATTTGCATTATGAAAAGATGTAACTCAAATGACATCAGTACATTGAATGTACGAGTATGTAGTATAGTTGAGGAAAATTAATAACTGGACTTACGAAGCTGAAGCAATATATTCAATTGAATATAACAAAATAAAGAAGTGAAATCATTTTGAAATTTACAAATACTTACTATCAAAACTATCTTGTACCTTGCCGCAATATAGAACATCTCAACTAAGTCAATTCACTAAAGCTCAGCTCGAAAGAAATAAAGATTCATCTAAAAAGTATAACCCTTTATCCATATTGACTGCATAATTTATGAGGAATGTGACTTGTCTGAACTTAGCCCCATATTAGAGCTCAATACTACTCCCAATAAATATATACTCATGCTCAAATGTATAAAACATAATCTTTCTCAATTTGAGGTAATTACTCAAAATATCCTCTTTAAAGAGTTAACTTCTCTAAAATATCTCCAAACTCATTAACTCATTTAAAAACCAAAGTTTCTCTTTTCTCAATATAAAAAGTGATACCACTGGAAATGCTTAGTTCCCTTATACTCTTGCTGAATTCATATTTGAAATTTCTTCTTAAAAATCATCTTATGCTCTCTTCATTAATCAATTTAAAGACCAAACATTTGTTTTGAAATTTTTTTCAAATTGAACTCAATAATAGGGTTCATGCTGAAATATAAACATGAACAAATAATATCAATAATTTCAATACAATAATAAATAACTTAATACTCCGAAATTAAGAACTCACAACTCAACAATATAACTTGTCTCAAAAATACTCAAAATCAAGCTTAAAATCCCATATGAATCTTTTACTAATTTATACATATGTACGGCGTGAGGATGAACTAATCCAACACTATAATAGCCTTACATATCTGATTATGAAGCTATTAAACTGAAAACATTGGCGGAGACTTCATTTATCTTGAGCTTAAAGAAGAACATAAAATTTCTTAAAGGAAATTTTTGAGCTTGGAATCTTTGGGCTTGATCTTTCAAGAAGAAACTCTTTTATGAAGTTCTTGTAATGGAAGCACTTGGGAAAGCCAGGGACGGAAAGTCTCTCTTTGTAGCTTGAATTTCTGACTTGACGTTTTAAGGCTCTCAATAGAGAAAAGGAATCTTATGTGAGTTTTAAGAGAATTTCTAAATACTTGAATGTTTAGATAGATTATTTTGAGAGGAAACTAGTTAGTTGAATGCTATACTAAGTTAAAACTGAAAAACAGTTTATAATAGAGTTAAAAACTTGGGAAAGGACAAAAAATAACCCTGGAACACGTGCAGGAAGTTGCTGAAAGAAAGTGCAACAAACTTTCACGGAAGATGAGAATAGTGAAAATTACCTTATGTCACTTTTGCTCTTCCCAAAATTGTTCTTGCATAACAATGATCGGTTTTGAGGAATTTTCTCCATTTACAATGACTTACCCCATCATAGCGCTTCAATCCCTATATAGAGACACCCCATAGCGAAAACTTCCTGCGCTGGAATCCTCCCTCTCAATTATCTCCAAGCTTGGACAATCCTAGGAGGATATTTGAAGTAACCCTCGTCTCTTTTCCAACGGAAGAGAAGGAGCCAAATTATAAAATTTGTAGTTGCTAGGTTTTAGTCTCATCATCCCGGCTATAACGACCTAACAACCACTACAATAAGTGGTAAAATTCCCACTATGGCGGGGTGACATATCATCCCAAATCGAATGTAAAGTTTTGATATTTTCGTCATGTCATCCCCAATAAATTTGACAGTGCATTTTAAAAAAATAGGTTTCCATAACGAGATGCCTTTTGAATAATGATAGCACATGTCATTACAATCATTTTCCTTTAAGAAAAAGAACTTGCCAAATATGGAGACTTTGTGCTTTTATTAAAAAAAATTCAATTATGGTTAAAAATTAGGGTTAATACCCAATGATGCTCTCCAATAGCATGAATTTCTGACAAAATAAATTTATTTCACCTTTTCAAATATTTTTCAATAGATTGAATCTCCTCTAATAAATATGTCTCAACATAAAGAATCTCTCCGGAAAAGTTTCTTCAACAAAATCTTCATTATTGTCAATTAGGTAGGGCTATAAGTCTAGAACTGAACACACCAAGATGAACACCTATTTATAATTGACTTTGATACCACTTGTTAGGATCAAAATAATTTGGTATTATGCAGAAGCTAAAAAACAAACCTCAAAAGTCCATTAGTAAGAAGGCAAACAAAAAGTATACAACAAATGAGACACAAATATTTAATATAGCGATGAGAAGTTCACTATATAAAAGAGAGTACACAATATCGAGATAAATAATCTCACATAATTCACTTGAAATACAAAGAAGCTCACACAAGTGTTAACGTATAACCCGTGTCTTACAAATTCCCTCTCCTAGATAAAACTCTCAAAGCCCCTATAACTACATTGTGAATGATACCAAATTAGAAGGAATAAACCTCTATTTATAAAGTCATTACAATCATTTTACTACAAGAAAAAAGATTATCCATATATGAAGACTCTATGCTTTCCTTTTAGGAAAAGAAAACTCAATTATGATATGAAAGTAGGGTAAATACCTATCTGTTTATACCTATTGAACACTGTTTACTAGGTTATATGCTTAAATGTATGGATTGATGATAAATTTCATTGACTAGAATAGAAGAATAGTGAATGTATGTTTTAATTTACTTTTAAGACATTATACAAGGTCTTACATCATTGTAAAAATTATCTATATCGAAGAATTGCATGTAGTAGTAAGTTACTTAATCAGATGATATTTAAGAAATCGAGTAAACATAAACTTAAACTCATTTTAAAATAATATTAAGAATTAAAGGATCCATACAGATCACCAAGTACACAACATTGTTTTCGATAATCTGATAATGAAAATTCATAACTTCGACACCCGTCACCCCCCCACCCCCCCAAAAAAAAAAAGATAAAACCTAACACTATCTCAGAGAAAAGAAATGATTTAACAAAGATAATATTTATTGACACCCAATATTGACCTAACATTTTCATATGCCGTCATTCTTGGGTGGGGAAAAGTTCATGTTGTCAAAGTTGAGATACTGGTCCATTTCCATATACTTTTCATCTTCCTCAGCCTTTGTAGGTTCCTTAAGCCTCTTCAACTCAACTTTCAACTCTTCATTTTGGCAGTGAAATCAAGGTGAATAGAGTACTAAGTTGTGAGAAAATTTATGTACTATAATATATATATATACACACCAGCGAGTAAATTAGACTTGTTAGTGATGCTATCCAATTGTACTTGCAAAATTTGATTCTCCAGCTGAAACTTCTTTTTGTTGTCTTTCTTATTTTCTATTTTTCGTCTCACAAAAGCTATTGTTTCCTGCACAAGTAAATATAAGAAATACTTTTTAAGCGCTAATAATTATAATGAAATAATCAACAACTCCTATTCATCATACCATCATCATTTTATTTATGTGTGAAACATAAGAAATGAAAAGAAATTATGTACTATTAGGTATCCATAATCTAGTATATCAAAAATAACCTTTGTACCTTACAAAGATAGGATTGTGATTTGCATGCGTATATTTTATACCTTATTAAGATTTTATTTGTGTATATATTGGGTATGTTGTTGTAACTGGTCACTTAGATCTCGTTTGGATTGACTTAAAAAAAAATAGTTTTAAGTGAAAGATAAAAAGTCAAACTGAAATGACTTTTAAGTCAAAAAATAAAAAGTAGGGGGAGACCTACTTTAGTCATTTTTTGACTTATTTTAAGTTATTATATTTACAAACACTTCTAAAAGTCAAAACCAAAATTGAAAATAGGTTGACCAACTTTTAAGCCAATCTAACAGCTCCTAGACAGGGGCGGACCCATATGGTGTCCGCCGGGTGCTCGAGCACCCATTAACTTCGTTACGAAATATATATGTCTATGTAGAAATCGATAGGTATTTGTATAAAATTAACATAGAGCACACAATGAATAAATCATATAGTTGGCACAGTTGTTCTAGGATGGGTGTTTAAGACTCTTTTTAGTGTTGTTGTACCAAGGTTCGAATCTCATTGTTAACACATATTTTTTACAGTTTCACTTCAGAGCACCCACAACCTTAAAATCCTAGATCCGCCACTGCTCCTAGACTAGAGATTAATTTAATTTATGTCCAACTATGATCTCACGTTGAAAAATGAAAAAACATGCACTTAATATTTTACATTTAACAAATGTTTTTGAAACAACATCATTTTAATCAAAAAATTGGATGCACAAAAGATTAAAATAATTATATATAAATGAATTTGAGTAGCAATTGATATAATTCGATTTATTATTGTTATTTATTTATTTATTTACTTACTTTTTTATATGTTAGGATTGTCTAATATATTTGAGCACGCCATTGAATTATAATAGAACCATCCAAGAAAAAATTTAAATAATGAAACAATATTCTAATAAAAACTTTTCACCTAAATTTTATCACCTCAAGATATTTGGCCTCTTTTTTCAACTCATCAATGTACTCACTCTTCCTCGTCCTAGACCTTTGAGCAGACAATCGATTTGATATCGTTTTTCAAAGCGCGATTCCATAAGAATATTTCATCAGAAATTGTGAAATTATATCTTAGGCCTAACTCACACCCCAAAAGCTAGCTCAAAGGGAGGAGGATTGCCCAAGCTTTATAAGGAGTCCACCCATCTCATTAACTACCGATGTGAGACTTTTGTCATTCTTTAACACCCCACCTCACGCCCAATGCTTAGCATCTGGTGCGTGGGCAATTTTGATTTTGGGGACCCCAACATCGAGTGAGACATGCCCTGCTATGATACCATGTGAAATTAGGTCTTAGTTCTAACTCACACCACAAAAGCTAGCTCAAAGGGAGGAGGATTGCTCAAGCTTTATAAGGAGTCCACCCATCTCATTAACCACCGATGTGAGACTTTTGTCATTCTTTAACAGAAATTCACATTTTTTAGTAGCGTCAATAAAAATAGACATGTGTATACCTTCTCAACTTCTTCATGTTAACATTGGGGTCTACTTGACCATTTTTTAGCTCCAAATTCACAGCTTCTTCCACAATTGAAATTTTATTAACTGATTCATATTCAATTGGAGTTTTCAAAGACAAACTCAAATTAGGCTCATCAGATTTGTTTTGTTTCTTATTCATTTTTGTCAAATCACCTAAGGAGCATTGAATAAAAATCCCCCAAAAAGAAACATTAGCAAAAAGGAAATAAAATTGATAAAGAAATGAATTAAGAAGTGAAAGAACTTATGTATGTATACCTCTAATCGAAGAATGCTACTTTTGTTTTTTTGTGATTATGCAAAGGCATAACTAGACATCTATGTATAGAGATGGGAAAATGATTTTTTTCACTTAGAAAGTATGAAATCTTGTAAACTAGATTTATATAATTAGAATCATTTATAGAAGGTACGTAATATANGCTTATGTGTCAATAAATATGGTCAATCTATATAAATATATATATATATATATATATGTATGTATATATATATATATATATAAATTTCAATAGTTTATGAGGTTATTACTTGGTTCATTCTAATTTACAATATTATAAATATGACTAGATTTTGATGTGTCCATATATATGTATCTCGGAATATATGAAATCAAAATTAGGTGTAATTTGTTCTACATGTACAGTATCCAAGTGGATTTGCATGTATCTAGACATATGATAAATCTAACTCACCACTCTCCTCCGTATCTTGACAAATACATGCGAATCGCACCACATACATGTATCTACTTTAATTCACATGTAACTGTGATACATGACTATCTCCCTCCCCATCTCACTCACCTCCCTCTCCTTCTCTCTTGTCTCTCTCCTTATTTTTGAGTGTCTGGTAGCAAAAAAAATATGTATTTAGGTGTATCTTTCTCAATATATGGTAGAAATTGCTAATTAGTGATAAGATACATAATTATTTGAAAGTATAGGTAGAACTAGTATATATGGTATGGATACATGTCAAATAATGTCGTTTAAACTTAAATATGTCACAAGACTCACACGTCGTGAGTGACACACACTAAATCCCCATGGGAGAATCAATCACCAACTAACACACACAATTATACAACTAGAAGTAACTTTTTTTATAGATAAAATCAAGTTTCATAACAAAAATCCATTATTATTAAACAATTACAACTTCAAACCGTAAAAGCTAAGGTTGTGCACCAGAACATCTACTAATCTAGAACGTGGAGATGAAACCGCAAAAATACAAGAGACCCCAAGTCTGGAAGATGGAGTAGAAAAGTAAGACAGATCTATGGAATCACAGACAAAGTAGCTTAACATTGGATACAAATAGCGTGGAATTCATCGTTCAAGTCACGAAGCAGCCGCCTAAATATACCATGTAATGAACAAAGAAAGAGCAAATGTTGTATCAATATACAAAATCACAGTGTACTGCTAGTATCATGTCTAGCTCCAAATATACGAATCTAAAAAAAATAATTAAAGCATAGTAGAGACAAGATAACACACAACAACCAAAGCAAAAATACAACACGATTCTTAGTCCCTAATTACGACTTAACAATTGTATGAAGCATCTCCCATATGATTGCAAACAACCCCCATTCACTCAATGAACCAACATACAATACAACAATCAAATGTGTAATGACCCTCATGATCGTTATAAGTGAGTTATTATTGAAAGAAAACAAAGGATAAAACTTTTGGTTTGAAGAGTTAAAAATTTTAAGTTAGGCTAGGCTTGGAAAAAATTTGAGTGACATGAGGTATAGGGAAATTCAGAGAACAGATTAGGTTAAATTTCTAAGTAAGTTATAACTTAGTTGTCGCTAAGACATTAAGGAGTCCATAGGGCTCTTTAGAAGACAATTCAGGTAAGTAGAAATCCTGACATCGAACTTGGGGTGAAAGGGACGTTAAGGTTCAAATGTATGTTTTAAAATAGGCTATTTTTGGGAATTTTTGACCAAAATATGCCATTCTATAAATCAATTCACCAAAATAGTATGTTTTTAATTTTGTTTACAAAACTAGTATAAACGTGGTTCACAGTAACGTTTTATACTTTATTTATTTTTTTAAAAAATTATTTTATTTTAAAAAATTTAATGAGAAAAGGGACGGTCTGCTAACGACGTTAAATAATAATACGTAACTGGAAATTACGTTTTAACTCTAATACGTTATTGGGAATAACGTTTTAAGCATATATAATTTAATAATAATACGTAACTGGAAATTACGTTTTAACTCTAATACGTTATTGGGAATAACGTTTTAAGCATATATAATTTAATAATAATACGTAACTGGAAATTACGTTTTAACTCTAATACGTTATTGGGAATAACGTTTTAAGCATATATAATTTAATAATAATACGTAACTGGAAATTACGTTTTAACTCTAATACGTTATTGCGAATAACATTTTAAGCATATATTGCCTGAACTAGAACAAAAAACCCCAATTTAGTTATATAAAATTGGGGAAGAAGCTCCTTTTTCCATTGAACCGTAAAACATAAATTAGCCCCTTCTCCTCTTTCTCTCTTTTCTCTGTGTTTTTTTTTTGAAACGAGAAAGATAAAAGGTATTATCGCACTCGATTGCAACCCATATTTCCCCAAACTCGCCGGCACTCGGCTGAGACCAAAACGACAAATTGAGGAAGAAAACCCTCCAAGAAAAAACCCACTTCATTCTCCAAACCTACCTTCAAGTTACAAGGGATGCAGAGAACTAGCATCAAATCTCGCTCCAAAGGCACAATGGAGTTTATGAATGCTGTATCTGAAGAGTGGAGGTGAAATTTTCAAAACTTTGAAAACGGCTGCAGATCTGCTTTAAAAAGGTAAAAAAAACTTTGATAATGAAGAGTTCTTTTTGTGATTCAGGTAATTTTGTCATACATTGATTTAGTTTATCTTATAGTTGATGAATTTGTTATTTTCCTTTAGGCAACCACCGAAACATTCGCCTTTCTCCCTGCTTTCGATCTCTTCGTTGTAGCGATCCAGCTCAGTAGGAGCATTCACTGCTTAGAGGTAAGCTTCCATGTCTTGTGATTCTTCATCTCCCTACCTTCTTCATCTTAAACCTTTGAAATCGCTCATTAGGAGGCAAGTAATCAGCCACAATTGTGTTCGCACTTCCGTGCTTCCTAGGTATTGATGATGCCGATTGTTTGGTGAAAATTTTGTGTGCTAACTTAGATTAGCAATTACTTAACTATCGAAGTGCAATGACCCTTAACAGGAATACTCTGTTACAATTATTGAAGCTGCTATGTCCTTTTCTTATAATGCATGCTTGTGATTTGCTGTTATATGCATCTAGTTTTATGCTGTGTAAATCATACATAATACATTGATACAAAGCTTGCTTCTATACATATAGGGAGGATGCATCAGTTTACAGCACAAGAGTTTGTCTGTAATTAACTAAGTGAGTAACTGCGTTATAGGTCGATTTACTCTGTTATTACCTAAGTGAGTGAGTGGGTTATAGGTCGATTTGTTGTAGTACCAGTTGCTTAGTTTGCTTAAGAAGGAAGGGAATTCATTTTCCCTCGCAAACAGAGTCTCTGCTTTGGTCAAAGTTTTGTCTGCTAACATAGATAGCAAGTACTTAACTATTGAAGCTATAATGATCCTAAACAGGAATAGTCTCTTGCAATTATTGAAGCTGCTCTGTCCTTATCTTTTAATCTGTGCCTGCGATTTGCTGTGTGCATGCATGGTTTTATGTTGTGCAAATATATCATACATAATATATTGATCTTTAGTTAGAACCTGCCTAGAAGTACTCGGGTTGCCTCCCCTACAAAATGCATATAGAGAGGATATATCAGTTTACAGCACAAGGGTATATCTGTAATTAACTAAGTGAGTGATCGGGTGGGTGATTGAGTGGGTTATAGGTTAACCCCTGCCACTCTTACCAAATCTTTGGTAAGTGAAAGCAGTAAACTGTTGTGCTTTTGATTGTTTCTGTCATGTAAATATAATTTACAATCACTATATATTTAACAACTCTTGCACTCGTAGATTGAGAAAAGCTTCTAAGTTACGTTGTATTCTTACTTCTGTATAGGTATTTATTTTATGGCTGCTAATAATGCATACCAATTGGATCCCGATCCACTTGATCCGTCTGTATTAACTGGACAGCTCACTCATAGGTCACGAGATATATGGATGGGGAATGATAATATGATTTTGAACACAAGAAAATGTGATGGGAAGTTTTGGGACCTAGTAAATGAACATCCCATTAATTCTCTACAGTGAAATGTTCACTAACAAAGTTTCTAGCTAACTCTCCCATTCTATCAGTACCTTCATGACATGTGAACATGGGAAATGTAAATTAACCCATTTTCCACAATCATATTTTCTTTCATTCAGTGAAACACAATGAGGATTACCACCAGTACCATCAACTTGAATAGATCTAACCTCAAATACCCCTGTGGGTATATTCCAATCAAAAACAAAGTGCCTTTTTGAACTTTCATAGTTCTTCTCCCACTTCATTTTGAACCTTTCGATCCACAATTCATCTTGTTCTAGGAGTTGTTGCGCTTTTTTAGACCTACGAGTGTATCTTTCAACAGTTTGCTCTAATGAAAGTCTGACCATAGAAGTGACCGGCAAGCCACGTGCTTTTTTCAACACTCCATTGAACGACTCTGAAAGATTTGTTGTCAACACTCCCCATCTTTTACCACCATCATGGCTAACCGTCCATTTCTCCAAGGGGATTTCCATGAGATATTCATATGCATCTTCATTTTCTTCTCTAATTTGCCAAATCAAGGACTCAAATTTTCTTACTTGATGGGTTGAAGCAGCCCTCCACATCAGCCTACTAAGATCCTTGTTTGGAAATCGAGATTGAAAATTACTCTTAAGATGCCTTATACAATATCGATGGAAGACTCGAGGCTCCTGAAATCGCCGCAACTCCTGCAAACTTGTCAATATTCCTTTTGCCCTATCAGATATAACACAAATATCTTCTCTATCTTTTATGACATGTGCACTCAAATTCTTAAAAAACCATTTCCATGCTTCTTTCGATTCTTTGTCTACAATAGCAAACGCTAGAGGAAGAATATTATCATTTCCATCAATTCCAACAGCAATCAATAATTTAATCTCATATTTTCCATACATATGAGTTCCATCTACTGAAATAACAGGGCGACATGTTTGAAATCCATCAATGCATGACTTGAAAGCCCAAAATACATATTTAAAAGTTTTTACCTCTAATGAACTCATAGACTCTTCGTGTTTCCATTCCACAATTGTTCCATGGTTAAAGTGTTGAAAAGCTGCAAAAAATTTGGGTAGGTCACTAAATGATTTCTTAAAGTCACCATACACCAATTCAAATGCGCGTTGACGCCCAAGCCACGCTTTTCTGTATGTTATTTGATGACCAAATTTTTCGTGAACCTTGGAAATGACATCTACCACCAAAACCTTGGGATTTTTTTCAATTTGATTAAGAATCAAAGATGCAATTAAATTGGTATTTAGATTGGCATGACCTCTAGAAAGCCCCTCAGTCTCACATCTATGATTTTCAATATATTTTCCTATTTTCCAAAGGTTATCTCCAACCTTTCGTCCTCGGAGAAACCACAAGCAACCCAATGAAGTATGAAACTTGCATCTTGCAACCCATAAACTCTTGTTTGATGTCACCACCTTGAATTCTTTAATTTTTTTTAAACTCCAAATTGTCACAGCTCGTTTTAATTTTTCTTTACTATTAAAAAACATACCTTTTTTCAAATCTTTTGTGCCATCTTCAGACCAGACGGAACAATACTCCATCTCAGATTCACATGTAGACATGAAAATGTCTTCCTCGTTATCTAATGTTCTAAAATAGGGTACATCATTTTGCACTTCAGACACATCCTTTTCAAATTGATTAGGAAGATTTATACCAATGTCATTTTGAGAAAAATCTCTAGCATTATTGATATCTTCATCTGATTCACTTTCACCATCATCTTTTGAAGGTTCATCTTCCTCCGAACTTTCTTCACTAATTTCAGCATTTACATCACTATATGGATCAACATTGTTCTCATTTTCTCTGTGGAAAAAGAAGTTCAATTAAATTTTAGAAAATTATGATACATAGAAGCTTGTTTTAAAATCAGTAATTTATTCTCCATAAGGTTATTCCTTAAAAAAGTTAAGGTAATTAATCACAAAAAATATCACTATCTATCTATATATGTATATTTATAATGAGTAAAATTGTGTTATCAACTAATTATATTAAAATTCATTAAAACATAAATTTGTTGTTTTACCTGCCCTCATATTTTCTCGAACTATTGTCAACATGTCTTTGGCTACTTGAACCTTCGCCAAATGATCCTTGGTCATGCATTAACAATTGTTGAAATGGTGGTTGAGCAATCGGCTCTGCATAATGAGGTTGACTAACCGTGGCAAATCCATAATTTTGAGACAATAAATTCATGTGATAACCATGTTGACCACTAATTTGAAATATATCATTTTGATTTGTTGATTTGGTCTTTACATACATTTCCAAAACATTTATGTCAATCTTATCCGCAAAGTTTTGAGGTATAACAAAAAATTGTAGCAAAGATTGATCATCATCAATTTTAAACTCAATGAACCTTGTATGGTTACCTTGAATCGAACAAGGATATTTTCCCGAAATATCCATTTGAATATTTTCACTAGTTGTACCCATTTTCTCATGCAATAATTCAACCAATTCAACATACTTCATTGAAGTATACATGTTAATAATCATTCTAGCACATTCAGTATACCTGCATCCGTTCATTTCAGTAATTATTTCGCCACCCCAGTACAAAGCAACCATCACATTATGTTCAAAATTTGCCATTTTTATTCCTACACATAAAAATAAGTCATCTTTCTAAGTAATAAATTAGAAAAATATTTGAAAGCTATGGTAAAAATAATAACACAATATGATACATTGACTTGACTTATTTAATTCATACCTTTGTAAATATTGTTTCAAAATTGGGCTACACAAACAAAATTATGAATGAATATTGTTGGAGTGTTTAGAACATTTGTTTCAACAAGGTTCATTTTATAACCATTTGTCGTCAGTAAAAAAAAGAGAAAATTAACTTTAACATAGTGTCGTAATTGATAGTCACGATTTAATGCAGAAATGTGATCAGCGATAACGTTTTATGATCTGTAAGATTCCAATGTAGCAGGATTTTATTCTTAATCTGGTGCCCCGTGATTAAATAAACATAAAACGTGATTGACAGTTACGTTTTATATAATAAACGTGATTGTCAGTTACGTTTTATAATCTGTAAAATACAGGATTCGATTCTTTAATTGCAGAGCCCGTGACTGGATAAAACGTACTAAAATATAAAAACGTTACTTTAAGTAACGTTTTAGCTCTAAAACGTGATTCTAGATAACGAAGTATAAAACGTTATTGTCAATAACGTTTATTTCTGTTTGCTCCGTGAACTTTTGTTTTTTTTTCCATTAAATTTTTTAAAATAAAATAAAGCATAACACGTTACTGTGAATCACGTTTATACTAGTTTTGTAAACAAAATTAAAAACATACTATTTTGGTGAATTGATTTATAGAATGACTTATTTTGGTCAATTCTTCTATTTTTGGTCCAAGTTTTTGTCCGTAGAAGCCGCTATAGAGGGTGACACACAACTATACCAGTGGAATGGAATAGGTTCTTTTAAAATGGAATAAGAGATTTAGGTATGATAGTATGAGCCACAGTTTAGTCTCTTTCCCAGTTTGTTAGCCCTATATGTCTTCTCTCCCCATTTCTACCGCGCCGATATGTTACCAGAGGTTTTGCAATTTCTCAAAATCGGTGTATTCCAGGCTATGATCTATTTATGATCATTTACGATTGGACTTCGATCCACAGTGCCTTGGAGCCTACTTGAGATCCTCTACGAAGTCGACACGCCCCCTGTCACTCTTTCTAGTTGGACGACTTACATATCTCCGAGTGGACCGTCTTGTTAGGTGGCTGAGATTGATTGACTGTATTTCTATTTGGGCTGAGATTTGACTGGTTCTTGGTTACGTTGTTACTTGGGCTGGGAGCCAACAAATGTTTTAGGATTCATATTTGGGTTACATTTCATTTTTGTAGCCTTGACTATTTTGTGCACTTGTCGGCTTATGATGTCTATTGCGTAACTTATTTTGGTACCCATGTTACACTCTACATCTTTTTCGTTATGTAGATCTTAGGACCATCTACAACGATGATTATTCGTGTCATCTTTTGTAGCTTTTGGATATCGGAGACGAGGGTGAACACTTGGCGTTCTTGATCATCATGTCTCCTTTTGTACTTGTGTCAACTAGTCTTTTGTCTTTGAGGCAACTTGTTGTTGTCGACTTTTAGGACTTGTATTTGATTATATTAGACAACTTTGTCCTCGTGACTTCCAAATTCTGGAAGGACTTTATTATATACAGTTCTTAGTTGCTTCAATTTCTATTTTTTCTTATTATTAGTGTTATTTTTTTAATTAGCTCTACACTTATACTTATTATTTGTCATTTTTTGGTAACGGTTGACTTACCTACTGGTGTGTTATAGTAGGTATCATCATGACTCGGATAGTCAGGTCGTGAGTATCATAGTTCCAGTTTCACTGATCTTACTTGTATAAAGTTAATACCTAGTAGAATCCTATGTATTTCAATTTTCACTAGCCCCGTTGAATTAATGAAATTTGAGACAGCCTTAAACTTATGGACAACACATAAATATTCTGAATTTTAGTATGTTATCTAATTGAAGCACTCTAAGAGTTTGTTGGGTTGACTTATTCTGGCTTGTACACGTGACAATCAGATTTTGGGGATATTTTTGATTTGATTCTAAAATTTTCGCATTTGTTATAATGGTTGAATTTTAGGCTGACTTGTCTTGGTTGGATAAGACGAGAGCCATCACGTCCATTTTTGGGTCGTGACACCAACAATGGTCTTAAACTAATTTTCTGAGAAAGCAAAGATTAGTGTTGAGAAGAGTTCCATCCATGATTAAGAAAGAATATAAAGGAACTAAGTATTCCCAAAAATACCTCTTTTACATTGAAAAAGAGAAATTTTGGTTTTTAAAACGAGTAGGCTAGATGTTGTATCATCACATAGCTCAATTGATGGTTATCGGTTTGAGAATCTCACAAATAAGATTAAAGAGTAATTTATTGTATTTTATATACATCCTTGAGTTAATATCTTTTATTTATGAAGCTTTAAACATTTCATATTTTGTTATTGCTTTTGTATTCAGTTGAATTTGTATTGAGTTGAATTGAGGTGAGTATTCTTTCATTGTTATTATTGTTGAGTTTTATTTGCCCTGATTTTTATCATAAATAAGTTTTCCTTTTAGGAAAAGGTTTTGGATTGACTAATCCTTTTATTGTAGGAAAAAGGTTTAGGACTCTATAAATAGAGGAATGTTCCTTCTAACTGAATCAGCATTCACAATGTAGTCTTAAAGACTTTGAGAGTTTTGGTTAGGGAGAGAATTTATGGGTCACAAGCTTGATACGTTATCACTTGTGTGAACCTCTCATGTATTCCAAGTGAATTGGTTGAGGTTGTTTCTCTCTATATTTTGTACTCTCACATTTATAGTGGATTGCTCATCTCCTTTGTGGACGTAGGTCGATTGACCGAACCACGTTAACTCTTTGTGTCTTTTGGTATATTTCTCATTGTCTTCTTACTCGTGGTCTTTTGAGGCTTGCATTGCTAGCTTCCGCGTTTACACTTGCTTATTTTTGGTCCTAACAAGTGGTATTAGAGCCATATTCAATGATTGAGTCAGGTTCAGTGGTTCGATAATCGATTATTGAACCAGGTTAGTTAGAGGTGTTCATCTTGGCGGGTGTAGTTTAGCCGCAATCTTTTTTGACAATAATGAAGATTTTATTGGAGAAATTGTTTCAGAGAGGTTCTCTGTGTTGAGACATAAATTTTGCAAAGGAGATTATGGAGAGGAGAAGCAAGTTGTTGAATATTAAGCCAAGAAGGTGGACAAATTTATTTTGTTAGAAATTCAGGTCAAGGGGGAGATTTGTTGGGTTTTATTTGCCTTGATATCTTACCATAAATAGGTTTTCCTTTTAGGAAAAGGTTTTGGATTGACTAATCATTTTCTTGTAGGGAAAAGGTTTAGGACTCTATAAATAGAGAAATGTTCCTTCTAACTTAATCAGCATTCACAATGTAGTCTTAAAGGTTTTGAGAGTTTTGGTTAGGGAGAGAATTTATGGGTCACAAGCTTGATACGTTATCACTTGCGTGAACCTCCCATGTATTCCGAGTGAATTGGTTGAGGTTGTTTCTCTCTGTATTTTGTACTCTCATATTTATAGTGGATTGCTCATCTCCTTTGTGGACTTAGGTCGATTGACCGAACCACGTTAAATTTTTATGTCTTTTGGTATATTTCTCGTTGTCTTCTTACTCGTGGTTTTTTGAGGCTTGCATTGCTAGCTTCCGCGTTTACACCTGCTTATTTTTGGTCCTAACAATTAGTTCAATTATCTATACATTTGTTGTCTTTACATATTCATACATTCTATGTAGTGATGTCATTCCACCTTCATCTTATTATGATGAAGATAAAGGTGTTCACGATCATCAAGAAATGCTTCATTGAGATCATTTGCCACTCCAGTTAGTTTGCATTCCTGATGATTTTTCTTTGTTCTTTCAGTTTAGCCCTTTTAAGGTGTTGTGGGTCTTGTCCCAACATCAATGTTGATAATATAGATGCTTCATAGATAGTTGAGTTAAGGAGTCTCTCATCATTTTCTCTTTTGTTTGAGATATTTTGAGACTATTTTGTAAAGTATTATTATTATTAGTATTGCAATTAAGTATTTTTCAGATAGCTTGATTTAAGTATTTGCTTGAGTTTGAATGTTCTAAATTCTATTTTCTAAGCTTGTTATTGCTTGAGTAAATCTTCCGCTAAGTATTCAGCCATGCTAAGGGTTCGGTTGGAGACCAAAAATGGTTCTCGAATGCCGGTCAAGTCCAGGGTGTAGGCTCGGGACGTGACATATTTTGCAGAATAATAAAAAAAGAACAATTAAATATTTTTGTCTCTCAAAAAAGATATAATATTTATTGAAAATGTAAACATGTAAATTTTAATTTAATAAAAAACATTTACTTATTTTTTTTATAATGTATATTTAAAATTGTTTCTCCCCTATAAGATAATTTTAATATTAGAAGTAAATTAGTAATTGTCCCTTTTTGTAATTTGACTTTCAAAAATATATATTTTTAAAATTTAGTCACACAATTAGCTTATGAAAGATACTCTTCAAATGAATAAGCTAAACACAAATTGTTTTTTCTTTTCAAAAAAACACTTTTCTGAAAAGTCTTTGAAAATTGTTTCTATAAGAATAAAATAGATACCTACCGATTTTTAACTTCCAACTTTCAACTTTTAACTTTTAAGTCATTTGAAGAAATTTTTCCAAACACCAAATTTTCTCTTTGATGTAGTTATGATCTAAGATGATCGAATTGGGATATGGAATTATATATCGTATTTTTTGTGATCTTTGTTTTAGATTCAGGGATATAATATATGGGTCTAAAAATTCGACAATTATGAGGCATTGTGGAAAACTTACATGGTAAGTCTCACTTCTAAATAGTAGGAATAAATAAATATCATCATATAATATGAAAATTTTTCCAAACACCAAATTTTCTCTTTGATGTAGTTATGATCTAAGATGATCGAATTCGGATATGGAATTAGATATCGGAATCTTTATGATCTTTATTTAGATTCGGGGATACAAATGTGGGTCTAAAAATTCGACCAAAAATAGGGTTATTTTTCTAAATTATGAGACATTGTGGAAAACTTACATGGTAAGTTTCACTTCTAAATAGTAGGAAAAAACAAATATCATCATATCATATTATATTATAATCACATCCACACCCACACGCGCACGCGCACACACAAACACACAACACAGAGAGATATTGTTATATCTTTCACACACAGATATTGTTATATTTTTCATCTTTAGTAGTTTAATATTGTTATATTTTTTCTATGATAGAAATTTAGAGATGATCATAGTTAAATGTTAAAGTTATGTGTTAGGGATAATAAGAATAAGGATAATTGTATAGAATGACAAACTAATAATATAAAATAAATATAGTGGCTACTGTTTGATTTATTTGTGTTCCATAGCAAACTGTTTGTTAGTCCCTCTCTTCCTCATATTCTCGCTCGCCACTCTCCTTCTCTCGCTCGCTTCCTGTCGCTAGCCTCTCTCGCTTTATACCATAGAATTGTATAAATTGTGTTTCTAATAGTATAAAACGAGAGAAAATTGTATATACACATGCAAATACATATATCTCCGTCTTATACAGTTATAATTATAAAATACAAATATTTTCCTGCCCAAGTCTCTTTTACCTTTATCTCTTTCTCATTTTATACAAATTCAAATTGTATATAATTTCTCTCTTTATCGTTTTGTACAATTCGATTCAATTATATATTCCCTGCCAAGTCACTTTTGTCTTTCTCTCTTTCTCTTTTATACAAATTCAAATTGTATATAATTTCTCTCTTTCTCGTTTTATACAATTCGATTAAAGTTTATATTCCCTGCCCAAGTCTCTTTTGCCTTTTTCTCTTTCTCGTTTTATAGAATTTGTTTCAATTGTATATGTATAGCGAATTATACATATATATATTTGCTATGGAGCGCAATTATGCAAACTTTGCTATAACATACAAATATGAATTTTATGTTTGATCTATGTGAAAGTTGTCCTAACAATATTATATTTATCCAAAATATCTTTTTATAATTTTAGATTATAATGCAAAACAAAAGGCAGATAAGCAAATGGTATGCCATTTAGTAAAGAAAATTAAAAAAAAATAATTCAGTATAAATAAAAATTGTGTTATAAATCCATTGAATTAAATGGATTGTCTAAAGTTATCATAAATTTATCCTTATCATGGACATGTATTCCTAAGGTGATAAGAACCTTAAGAGATAACTGTGTATCTATTAATGTGGTGACCTTTGAAGTGATATCTCAACACTATATATAGAGATATCACTCAGCATTTGATAAATAAACTTGAATAAGAAGAAAGTCTTCTCCTACATCTACTTCTCTTATCTTCTTCCTTTATACTTATATTATTCTGAGCGTAGATTTTATAACACGTTATCAGCACGAATATGCTCTAAAAGTTGTAGCACTTCGCAAAAGTGTTGTAGTTGAAACACTTGTGAGCAGCAACATGTTCTATTTATTTTTTCTTGTTACACATTTATATTTTCAAAAGTTCCTCTTATACTAATAATTAGATTTTAGTATATATGTGTAATATGAAAAGGTAGAACATATTGATTTGTTTTACTTTAACAATTTTATACAATGGTTTATGATTATACTAACATTTCTTCATTTCAGAAAAGAATCGAAGAATAAAGAAGAAAATTTTCATGTTGATTTTCTTAGTGTTAATTATGAGGAAATTATTAATATTTATAATTACAAGAGGGTAAGACGATGGATTCAAGTCCCATCGCACCAAAAGGGTAAGACATCAGGTTAAAGTCCGGATGCACCATAAGAAAAATTTTTTGAGGGTAAGACATCAATTTGAGTTTTGATGCACCATGATGATAAGGATTCGATTCAAGTCCAATAGAATTTGTCCTTGCACGCCTTATATGAATAAGACATTGAGTTTGAGTCAATGCACCACAGTGATGATATAATGATGTCTAAGGCTTTGACGAAAAGCCTTAAAATTCGTCCTATTGAATTTGCTCCATTCCTTGAAAAGAATGTGGTAACAACATATGATAACTTTGAAATCCGCATGTTGACTTGCTCCATTCGATCGTATGAATGTGGTAATGAGTAAATAATTAATCTTAAAGATGACAAATGATTGATGATAAGAAAAAGGGCGTGAAGGGACAAAATTATAACAGTCATTATTGTGGTACTGATAAAAGGAAGAACACTATGGGTTCTTCAAATAGTCCTTCAAAATGTGAAGGTAATTTTTATTATCAAAATGGTATGAAAGGTCATTGGACTTATGAATGTTGTCAACCCAATAATTTGACAAGTTTATAAATTCTTCATCAAGAGACAAGAAGATAAAGTGATGGTACACTTGATCTTTCAAAGTGATCTTGAGGTGTGTCATGAATTTTAAAGCCATGAAAATGTACTTATAATACAAATTTATGAAGTACATATAAATGATTAGTCCATTCCTTGAAGAGAATGTGATTTGTGATGAGTATCATGAATGCTCGACCATTCTATAAGAGAATATGTCAAGATGTGATAAAATCATTATGGATAGAATATATGCCACAATTCACCTCTATGGGAGGTTTGAGAAAAAATGATATATGCCAAAATTCACCTCTACGGGAGGTTTGAGAGAAAATAAATTTTATTTGGCGAAAATGGTTAGTGGTATTGTACGTTTATATGTCACTATGGTATGTTTATTGTGAACTACCAAAAGGGCAAAAGAAAGAAATAGTTCTTGCCTATAATGGTTGTGGTCATTATTGTGTGGCAATACAAATTTGTCATTGGTTGTGTACCTATGGTACAACAAAGTAAAGCAAGAAACATGTCTTGCTCGTAATGATTTTGACGATGACAATAATAATATAATTTCCTCCTTGAAGGAGAAGCTCAACATAGGGATGGTGTCATGAAATCACAAAATTAATAGCAAGTTCTAACGAGTTGTGTTATTACCAGAGGAATAATATTGGGGTTGTAGTAAGTCTCAAAAGAAACTTTTTAAGTTTCAGATGAATTAAAAAGAAATATTGAGACTATAAATTATGAAAAAATTTAATATCTTTAAATTACTACAACCGAAAGGGGTTATAAATATTTATGTAAAAGGTTACCCATTGTTTCCTTTTGTTTGTTGCACACAAACATGGACATGCTGATGAAATCACATGTTAAAATAAACTGTAAGTGTACTAAAATAATGATTAGTTGGCATGGCCGTTGACCATTCTGGTTTAAATGTGATGCAAATGTAATTGAGAATTCATGTGGATTATATGATGAAAAAATAAAAGATTCTTCAAGAATTCTCCGGTGTTGCATGTTCTCTCGATAAAATGATCATTGTACCAACTAAGGTTGAGATTGTAATCCCTTGAAGTTTTTGGAACATATAAAAAAGTGAATATATATGGGCCCATTCACCTGCCATGTGGATCATTTGGAACTATATGATAGATGCATCTATGCGATAAGCACATATGCTTTGGTGTCAACTTACAAATTGGTGTTTGTAAGGTTGTTTGCCCAATTGTTAAATTAAGAGCACAGTTCCAACTATGAAATTATACTGATGACGCTAGTTGGTTTAGCAGAAATTGTATGCCTCTAATTATAGCTAAACCATGAGTATGAGAGCAAAACTCTCAAATAAGATTTGATATGAGATAAATTTATTTAATATGTAGCATTACATGTATGCATCAAGAGAAAAAGGTTTCCTTATTAGAATTGGTTCAGGGTCAGGAACCATATAATTTTCATCTAAAATATTGAATGAGCGGTTATAATTTAAATTGCTCCACCACGCACAAAGATGAATTTTCAAATAAGGTTGGGATGAATGTTAGATTTTCTAACATTAGAGGGAGAGATGATTGACAACTGAAAATTATGTGTGAGTTTAATTATGAATTATCTAGATCCTCGCTAAATGAATATGTGAACGTAAAGTTCAAGGGATAATTCGTCTGCATAATGTTGCAAATCAATTGCCAAATGCATATACTGACCCTATGATGTAATTCAGCTGCAAATGCTCCAATGTGAAGTTCTTGAAGGACGAGTCTATGATACATCGGAGGCATAATAGACCTATCAGTTCTAAATATAAAATTCCTTGAAGAAGGAGAGGAGCAAATGATCAATGGTCATAATAATGAGACAAGTGCTATAAGAGAGCACCATGACACACCACTTCATAAAACATGGAAAAAGGTTCAGGTATTTGAAAAATGATTAAAAATGAAGAGATCTTGATAAGTTATGTCTTGTTGGAGTCGATATCAAATAACCGTCGATGGTATCTTTGATATGAGGTAGCGCTCAATGATATAAATTGTCACAAGGATCTTGAATTCAAATCTGTCATAGAGTGTGGACAGATAAATGATTGTCCAAGTAAAAATGAATAATTCAAGTATATTTTATTTCACTTAGAAAAGTGACGTTTTGGACTGATAGTCCATGAATTAAGGTATAATGTCAATGGAGTACAAATAAATTATCATGCGATAGTATAATCGTAAGATATCAAGTACGACTTGTGCTTTGGGGCATAAAGGTTTCTCGCAAGAATACTGACATTATTGGAGATGTTTTCTCCTATGGTGGATGCAATGAGGTTTGTTTTGATCTGACAACATATGAAAAACTTGAATGCATATAATGAATAATTTTCATGTCTAGCTAGACAATGAAGGATATATAGAAATCCTTGAAGTAATCGAGGTGTTTGAAGCATATAAAAGTTTGAAGGAAACGTTTTCTATAAAGCTTCAAGAATCCTTATAAAGATTGAAATAATCAAGGAAGAAAAAGGGTACAAAAAGAATGACTCTAATTGTCCTTGAATTTTTATGAAAAGGTCAGCATCTGAATTTTTTATAAATTGTGTACGTAGATGACTTGAAATTACTAACACTCTTAAGGAGCTTTTAAAAGCTATTGAGTATTTAAGAAGGGAATTTAAAATGAAAAGATTCTGGAAAGACAAAATTTTGTCTTGACCTAAGATTGAAAATTTGACGAATGAAATATTTGTCCATCAATCAACATACATAGAAAAGTTTTGATGCAATTTTATATGGATAAATCACATTCATTGACTACCCCAATGATTATGAGATCGCTTGAAATAAATGATGATTCATTTTGATCTCAAGAGATGGATGAAGAACTTTTTGGTGATGAAACTCCATATCTTAGTGCAATCAGGGTATTAATGCATCTTGCTAACAATACTCGACCAGATATCTGTTTTGCAGTAAATTTACTAGCAAGATTCGGTTCTTCCCTAACAAAAGTACATTGAAATAGTGTTACGTATATACTTGAATATCTTTGAAAGACCATAAACATGGGTTCATTCTATTCCGAAGAATTCAAGTCAGAGCTGATTGGTTACGCAGATGCAGAATATTTATCTGATTTGCATAAAGCACAATCTCAAACACGTTATTTGTTTGCATATGGAGGCACAATAATATCCTGGCAATCAATGGAGCAAATGTTGCTATGCAAAAATAAAAGCCCTCCATGAAGCAAGTCGAGAGTGCGTCTGGTTGAGATAAATGACACACCATATTCAGGAAATGTGTGGTTTTTCTTTGAAAAAGAGCATACCAATCACTATGTACGAAGATTAGATACATCATTGCAAAAAAGTAAGTGATGTTTTAATTAGGGGAAGTATAATACGTGTTGCACTCTTTTTTCCTTGATCAAAATTTTGTCCCACTGGGTTGTCCTGACAAGGTTTTTAATGAGGCAACAAATAATATATATCAAAAGATATGTGTAATCATTTTCCTTCACTAGAATTATTTCTTACTGAGTTTTTTTTATTAAAATGTTTTAACGAGGTATATTATCTAAGGACATTCAAGGGGGGAGTGTTATAAATCCATTATTTTATGTGGATGATCCAGTAGAGTTACCCAACAATTAATTGGATTCATGTATTATTGTTTCGAAGGTGATAAGAACGTTAAGAGATAACTATGTATCGATTAATGTGATAACCTTTGGGAGTGATGTCTCAATACTATAAATAGAAATATCACTCACCATTTGATAAATACAGTTGAATAAAAAGAAAGCCTTATCTTCTTTCTTTATACTTATATTATTCTGAGCCTAGATTTTATAACAAACTGTACTATATCACTAATTTTAAAATCTTAAATATGTATAATATTTAATTGATAGTTGGGGGTTCAAGAAAAATCTTTTTAGCTCAAATGATATGCAAATTGATTTATATTTTTAGAGAATTTACAAATCTATCCTTTTAATATTTAATTATTTTAAATAACTTTAAAGATTGGTTTTAATGCTTTACAATTTTCTATTTAATCAAGAGGTTGTCCGTAGAAGCTTCATTGAGTTTATATTTGATGTAGCCATCAATTTTCTCTATAGAAGGTAGATAAAATTTTCATTTTGGTGCTTGTATTTAAGTATCTAATTAAGGTCTTATAGTTTAGAATATCTATTATTTTCTATACAATTTTGACTTCAAAATTGATTTTGTTGCTTTATTTTCTATTTTTCACGACTAACGAGCATGAACATTGAAGTGTTTTTATAGTCAGATATCACATTCACTAATTTTGAACTTCACTATCAAATACCTAGAAAAGTGTCACATTCATGAAACTTTTTTACAGATTATTTTTGTTACTCAATGCATGTTGCAATAATCTTAGATAATTATGTAAAAATCACATTCAATTAAACATATGTAGCGAGTAAGTATAAATCAGTCCAATACTATGATAGTCTTACATACTTGATTATTAAGCTATTAGACTAAAAACTTTGGTGGAAACTTCATTTATCTTGAGTTTGAGGAAGAACATTAGCTTTATTGGAGGAAATTTTTGTGCTTGGAATCTTGGGGTTTGATCTTGAAAGTAAAAGCTCTTTCATGAAGTTCTTTGAGTGGAAGAACTTGGAAAAAACCTTGAATGGAAAGTCTCCCTTTGTAGCTTGGATTTTTGACATGAAGGTTTTAGAGTTCTTGATGAAGGAGAGGAACCCTAGTTGAGTTTTAAGAGAATTTATAGTACTTGAATAGTTAAATAGATGATTTTGAGAAGAAAACTAGTTAGATGGATCATATACTGAGTTAATACACTCAAAAACAACTTAGAATAGGGTAAAAAAGCTTGGAAAAAGACTAAATTAACCCTGAAATGCATGAAGGAAGTTGCTGGAAAAAATGTGTAGCAAGCCTCCATGGAAGGATCTATTATTCGTGGAACATTCCACTGTCTGTAGTTTTCATCGGTAGAACTTTTTTTGCCTGACAAGGCTTCACTAAAACGAGAATAACACTTTATATAGAACTCGAAATGGGGCAAACTTGTAGAGTTGAAAAAAGGACTTATAGGTCACCTAATTCATTATGTGCTGAGAGATATTATAACTTGAAGTTGCTAAGTAGAATCTTATATCAAAACTTAATTGATAAGGAAACTTTCAACTCAACGTCGTCCTAGGAGATTCTAGTGACCTTAATTCATACCCAAAACCATTTTCACACTAAAGAATTGACCTTAATACTTAAGAAATAATTAACGAATCATTTTACACAAGTCCATGTCTCCCCTAGGATAACAACTATCGATTCTAAGACACAGGAATCAAAGTAACAAGCTGAGAAATAAATTACTTGTATTTTCGAAGATTCCAGATGAAAATAGTGAAAATTACATTACGTCACCTTTTCTCTACCCCATAATGTTCTTGCATAATAATGAGTGGTTTTGAGTATTTTTCTCCATTTATAATGATTTACCCTATCATAGCGACCCAATCCCTCTATAGAGACACCCTTATAGCGAAAATGCTATTTGCGCTGGAATCCTCCTTGTCTGTTGTCCCCAAGCTTGGACCATTCTAGGAGTATTTTTGGAATAACCCTCACATCTTTTCCAAATGAAGAGGAGGAGACAAGTTATAAAATTTGTAGTTTCTAGGTTTTAGTCTCATCATAACGGCCTAGCAACCACTATAGTGAGTGGCAAAATTCCTTCTATGGCGGAGTGACATCATCCCGAATCAAATTCAAAGTTTTGAGATTTACTACGTGTCACCCTTAATTAATTTGACTGTGCATTTCAAAAAAGAAATAGGTTTCCATAACGAGTGAGATGACTTTTGAATAATGATAGAACAGATCATTATAATCATTTTCCTATAAGAAAAAGAATAGCCAAATATGGAGTCTTTGTGCTTTTCTTTTAGGAATTTTTTAAATTATGGTTAGAAATTAGGGTAAATACCCAACAATACTCCCCATTGGCCTGAATTTCTGGAAAAATAAATTTATTCCACCTTCTTTACATAATCTTCAACAGATTGAATCTCCTCCAATAAATCTATGTCCCAACATAGAGAACCTCTCTGAAAAAGTTTCTTCAACAAAATCTTCATCTATGCCAATTCGCTTGCGCCTAGAAGCCTAGAACTGAACACGCCAAGATGTAGTAGTAACATCTTTAAATCATGCTTAGAAGTAACATCCAATACCTTCCTAGATTTACTACGAAGAATTGCATGTAGTATTAAGTGAACTTAATCAGAGGATATTTAAGAAATATATTAAACATAACTTGAACTCATTTTAAAATAATACTAGGAGTTAAAAGACCATACAGATCACAAAGTACACTACATTGTCTTCGATAATCTAATAATGAAATATGCATTATGAAAATTCATAACTTCAACACTGGTCAATCCCGCCCCCCTCCCCCCAAACCCAACACTACCTTAAAGAAAAGAAATGATTTAACAAAGATAATATTTGTTGACACCCAATTTTGGCCTAATATTTTTATATGTTGTCATTCTTGGGTGGGAAAAGTTCATGTTGTCAAAGTTGAGATACTGGTCCATGTTCATATACTCTTCATCTTCCACAACCTTTGTAGGTTCCTTAAGCCTCTTCAACAGCTCTTCATTTTGCACTGCAATCGGGGTTAATAAAGTCAATTTCAATATTACGTTGTTAGAACATTTATGTACTATTATTTTACTTATTAATTACTATATAATATATTTTCTTATTATAGTTATTTCGTGAATAGTTTTTATATTATTAATTATTCCTGCATAAATGTAAAGTAAAAAAATAAATATTTTTTTGGGGAACGAAATATATATATACCGGCGAGTAAACTAGATTTGTTAGTGATGCTTCCAATTGTACTTGCAACATTTGATTCTCCAGTTGCAACTTCTTTTTGTTGTGCTTCTCATTTTCTATTTTTCTTCCACAAAAGCTATCGTTTCCTGCACAAGTAAATATACAAAATATTTTTTAAGCGCTATAAATTACAGTGAAACAACGAACCTGTTGATATTGAAGGAAATTATATACTATTTGATATCCATAATCTAGTGTATCGAAAAGAACCTCTGTACCTTACAAAGATAGAATTGTGATCTGCATGCGTATACATATTTTATACCTGATTTAGATTTTATTTGTGTATATATATGGGTATGTTGTTGGAATTGGTAAATATATTCTAGAGATTAATTTAATTTATGGTCATATGTTAAAAAATGAAAATGTGTGTACTTAATATTTCGCATTTAACTAATGAGTTTTTGAGGAGGCAGAGAAGAACAAGAATAATATTGGTTAGTGAAGATGGACTTGGGAGATACGTTTGATCATGATGATATCTAAAGATGGTTCAATAAACAAAAAGAGGCCGAAGCAAGACTACAAGATCCGAATGTACTAATGAAATGATGCAAGAGGAGGCTGCAAAATTGGACACTAAAACTCAGAAGGTATTCTCTACTCCACAAAAAATGTATAAGGATACATATTCCGTAATAGGGACAACAAAAATATCTAATGATCCAACTTTGAAAAATGTTATTGCTAAACATAATGATACTAATAAAGTAGCTGGAAATAGGAAGAATCTGAAACATATGGCTAGAGGGAAAAAAATTGCAGATGGTCACAAGGGAATGGAAACAATTGATCTAGAGAATTATTTGTTTGATGTGCTGGTTACTGATGGGTGCAATCAAAATTTGGGAGGTAAACGTAAAGGTGATGATAATCAGATGAAGAAAAAACGTTTTAAGAAACAAAAAAATGCGGTGGATTGTGAAGACAGCCCTAAATGGCTTCCCTCTTCACAATGAAGACTTTGGTATGGAATTGTCGAGGCCTTGGAGAGGTCCTTGACAGTTCCCTTTCTGAAGGAGACAATGCGTCTCCACTCCCCGAATATGATCTTTTAAGTGAAACAAAGAATCGAGAAACAATGGTAGTGAGAATTCAAAGATAACTACATATGACACACACTATAACGGTGGATCCGGTTGGACTAGCAGGAGGATTATGCTTATTTTGATATGACGATATTCAGGTTTGTCAATCTAATTCAACATCTTTTTATATTGAAACATATATTCATGACTTGGTAGATGGTTATAAATATTGGCATATCTTTGTTTATTTAAGTACTGATAAAGCTATTCGTAGTACTCAATTACAAGATCTGTTGTATAGATCAACTATGTGGGGTTTACTATGGGTAATGGCAGGGGATTTTAATGATATCATAGATAATTCTGAAAAATTGGGAGGTAGAGTAAGGGAGATCTTTTTCTTTCGAGATTTTAAAAGCTTTTTGTGGTATATAGGAGCTATAGATTTAGGCTTCACTGGAAAACCGTGGACTTGGTGGTGCTTTAGAGAAAAGGATGGTATAAAATTCAAGAGAGACTAGATAGAATCATTAGCTCGCTGGGTTAGAGATTAGATTTCAGCCTTGTAAATATAATTCATATAGAAATAGAGGCTTCTGATCATAGTGCTTTGCTATTGAACACAAAGGTTATTTTTTGGAAAAAAAGAGAAGGTTCTATTTTGATAAACGTTGGAGTGACAAGGAAGAGGTAAACAGGACTATTGATCAATCATGGAATAGCTTTGGTGGAGGGTCTCAACAATACAAAATACTATTTAAACTAAAGAATTGTCAAACTTCTTTATTAACTTGGCTTCGAGGGGGTAGTGAAAATTCTAAGAGAAAAACTCAAGGGATTAAAAGTAGAATTGATGATTTGAAGAACGACCCAAAAAATTCAAGGGATTAAAAGTAGAATCGATGATTTGAAGAATGACCCAAGTAATTTTGATCTTAATAAATTAAGGCTGCTTCGCAAAGAATCAGGACAGGCGTATAAGGATGAAGAAACCTATTGGAAGCAAAAATCTAGAGCCTTATGGCTTCAGGAAGGCGATAAGAACACTTCTTTTTTTCATATGAAAACGATTCAAAGGCGTAAGTGTAACAATATTAAGGGCTTATTTTAGATGATGGAAGTTGGATTTCTGATCATAGTAATATTGTAATAGAGGTAGAAAGATTTTATAAAAATTTATTCACTACTTCCCGACGTACTGATTTTGATCACATTCTTAATCTAGTTCCTACCTTAGTAGATAATTCGGTTAATGATATGCTTACTAGAAGAATAACAAATGAGGAAATTAAACAAACAGTTTTTGATAGCATCCTTTAAAAGCTCCAGGAGTGGATGGAATGACACCCTTCTTCATTCAAAGGTATTGGAATATTATGTTCGTTGATATTTCTGAAGCTGTAAAAAGCTTTTTTAATTTAGGATATCTGCTACCTTCTTAGAACCATACTCTTATAATTTTGATCCCTAAAGTGAAAAATCCTAGTGATGTGAGTCAATTTGGACCCATATGTTTATGCACTACAATGTTCTCTCCAAATCAATATGCTTTTATTGGAAAACGAAAATAGTAGATAATGTTGTCCTAGCGCATGAGTTCATTCATCTTCTTAAAAATAAAAGACGTGGAAAACAAAAATACATGGCCCTTAAGCTAGATATGGCTAAAACTTATGATCGAGTTGAGTGGATTTATATTTAAAAAAATACTTGCTAAAATGGGTTTCCATGAAACTTTTATTAATTGGATTTTGCAATGCATCACCACCCCAACGTATAAATTTAATATTAATGTGGACATAGTGGGAGGAGTGAAACCTACTAGAGGATTAAGGCAAAGAGATCTACTTTTTCCATATCTTTTCCTCTTATGTGCTGAAGGGATCTCCAGACTCTTAAATCATGCGGAATTATGTGGCGATATACAAGGGTTAAGCTTAAATAAAGGAGGTCTAACAATTAATCACTTATTTTTCGCTGATGACTCATTTATCTTTTGTAAGGCCACTATCCAAGATGGTCAAAAAATCTATGAAATGTTAATAACTTATGAGAAGTGTTCGGAACTGTCACGACTCGGATTCTGGGATCTGGATCGCAACCGGCGTCGTTGACCTCTCAGAGGTCGCAGACAAGCCTCATCTTGCATTCATCACATTCATCTAGTTAAATTTGCGGAAAATTTAAAACTTTTTATATGTATGAAGTATACATAGACATCATATAATTATTAACTAGATACATCATATACTAAGCTCAACATAAGAGAACAACCATCTAACACAAAAAAATCAATTCGAAACTGAAGATGAATACATCATAAATAGTTTGCCAAACACGGCCTTATTACTAAGCTTCGAAATGAAAGTACGAAAGAAACGCTAGGGACAACATCCAGTAGATTTGTCTAACACTAAGGCTAGACTAAAACTGTAGCATCCTCGAAATTAAGAGGACCTACCAAATGGTCTGGAGAAACGCTGGTGTCCAAACCGTTGCAAGAGTCGTCAATCTGTCCCTTAACCCGCATCTATAAAATAGTAAAAAGTAGGGGTTAGTACACCACTTGTACTAAGTATGGGTGTATGCACACATAGACATAAGGCAATGCATGATCAATAAAGCTCTTCCTAAACAACATGCTATTTCTGGAAAGCCTAGTGACTAGACTTTCCTAAATCGTTAGATGTGAATTGTGGTATGAATATGATGTATTTTAATGCATTCAAAGAACACAACTCATTTTCTGTATGATTACAAAACATTAGTATCATCCACATAATTTTAGAACAACTCGAGCGAACATTTCAAAATTTGATAGTCCAAACCCGAGAGCCCTATTTTTGACACAGCTTATTTTTCACTCTGTTTCTCCTTCTTGTTATGTAGTTCAATGATCTCCTTTAATCTTATGTTTCACTTACAAGTGCAATGGTTCATTATAGTCCCATACCTACAATGAATCGAGTAAGCAATTCACATGACGAAGGAGATGATTTGGCTACTCTACTTTAGATTCTTCATTCTTATTTCCTTTGGGTATGATTATATACATATGCCAATATTTATTGGCTATGCCCATTTTTTAGTTGATTTATAATCCATGCTCCATTATTGGCTACCTTACTTTCAAGCTAATTATTTCATTCTTAAATTGGGTATGAATATATTTATAAGCCAGTCTTTATTGGCTATGCCCATTAATTGGTTATTAACCCTGTTTATATACCATGAGGCATCTATTCATACTCCAATATTGGCACAAGCCTTAGTTAATTTTTCAGTCTTTTTCTTCTTCTTGTTGAGTAGTTCGATAATTCTTTTGATCCTATGTTTTACCTACAAGTGCAATGATTCATTATAGTCTCATACTCACAATGAATCAACGTAAGTAATCCAAGGACTAAGGAATGGTTTCCCAACCTTATAGTGAGTCATTCTTTACACTGTATATTCATTACCTTTCATAAGCAATTCTCGATTGATCATGCCATTGATTTCATTACTTTCATGTTTTATATATTATACATTTCATATAGATAAGACATCTCAAGTGAGGGCCCAACATATGGGACCTCAACCGAGGGTCTTCTTTAGCAAACACAGAGTCTGCTTCCTTCATTCATTCGTACTTCACATTATTCATTTCATTCATTCGTAGGCTGATGTAAACACTAGATATACCTAGGATGAAGTTTAAGACTCTCATCGGGATCATGAAGTGCAATGACCAAGAATGACCTAATGTCATTACTTGAATCTGATTTCACCTCCTGATTGTCTTGCACAAACACCTTCAGTATCGTTCATTTCATTATCTTTCATACTTTGAGGAACTCCAACCTTAACCGACATAGATTATGTGAGCATCATGAAATCCAGTGTCTACCCACACCAAAAAGAGGTGGAATCACCGGCCAAAGTGACCCAAAACATGCTAGCGTACATGGGAATTGAACCCCGCCAGATCCCTATATTGGCTGTATAGGTTCGAAGACTAGGAGATATAAGGAGACCCATACCCGGCATGCCGGACAGTCTCATCTCATGAGAGTTACGTGAACCTCCGCCCTTCCCGAAAGAAGGCATCACCGCTCATAGCTAGCCTATCGGTGCTCAGTATAAAGTTCCAGTACATTCAACTCATACGTCATGGAAGCTGGCTTCTAGTATGAGGACATCATAGCTCAATAGATAATTTCTCATCTCATCATTAGTATTAACTATACATTAATCTCAATACTTTCGTTAGAGTGTTCATAGAGACTGGTCTCTTCTTTAGCTTTACACTCTCATAGGTGAGTACGTTTTGGTAACATTTACTTAGGCTTATTTGAGATTGCTCTCGTCTTTCACATTAGCCTCTTATCATGTTGTCACCACATTCATTAACGTATGGAGATGAAACATCAAAAATACAAGAAACTCCAAGTCTGGAAGATGGAGTAGAAAAGTAAGACAGATCTATAGAATCACAGATAAGGTAACTTAACATTGGATACAAATAGCATGGGATATTCACCATTCAGGTCACATAGCAACCACCTAATTATGTCATGTAATGAACAAAGAAAGAGCAAGTATTGTATTAATATACAAACCACAGTGTACTGCTAGTACATGTCTTGCTCCAAATATACGTATTTAAAAAAAACTAAAGCATAGTAGAGACAAGATAACACACAACAACCAAGTATGCAATACAACACGACTCTTAGTCACCAATCACGACTTATCAATTGTGTGTAGCATATCCCATATGATTACAAACAACCGCGATTCACTCAAGGAACCAAAATACAATAGAACAATCACATGTGTATTGTAATGACCGTCATGATCGTTATGAGTGAGTTATTATTGAAAGAAAACAAAGGATAAAACATTTGGTATGAAGAGTTAAAAAATTTAGGTTAGGCTAGGCTTGGACAAAATCTGAGTGACATGAGGTATAAGGAAATTCAGAGAACGGATTAGGTGAAATGTCTAAGTAAGTTATAACTTTCTTGTCGCTAAGATTAAGGAGGCCATAGGGCTTTTTAGAAGTCAATTCAGGTTAGTAGAAATCCTGACATCGAACTTGGGGTAAAAGGGTTAGTTTAGGACGTTAAGTTTCAAACGTATGTTGTAAAATAGGCTTTTTTAAGGAGATTTCCAAGTTTTTATCCTGTAGAAGCCGCTATAGAAGGTGATACACAACTATAGCAGTGGAATGGACTAGGTTCTTTTAAAATGGAATAGACTTAGGTATGATAGTATGAGCCCTAGTTTAGGCTCTTTCCCAATTTGTTAGCCGTCTGTGTCCTCTCTCCCCATTTCTACCACGCCAATATGTTACCAGAGGTTTTGTGCTTTCTCGAAATTGGTGTATTTAAGGATTGGATCTTTTTTGTGATCATTTACGAGTGGACTTCGATACACGGTGGCTTGGAGCCTACTTGAGATCCTCTATGGAGTCGACACGCCCCCGAGTCACTCTTGCTAGTTGGATGACTTACATATCTAGGAGTGGAATGACTTGTTGGGTGGCTTAGATTGACAATATTTATAGCTGGGCTGAGAATTGACTGGTTCTTGGTTACGTAAATAACTTGGGTTGGGAGCCGAAAAATGTTTTAAGATTCAGATTTTGGTTACTCTTCATTTTTGTAATCTTGACTATTTTGTGGATTTGTCGCCCTATGATGTCTATTGCATATTTTTTTGTACCAATGTACACTCTACATATTTTTCGTTATGCAGATCTTAGGACCACCTACAACGATGATCATTCGTGTCATCTTTTGTAGCTTTTGGATAATGGAGACGAGGGTGAGCATTTGGCGTTCTGGATCATATGTCTCCTTTTTGTACTTGTGTTAACTAGTATTTTGTCTATTAGGCGGCTTGTTGTGGTCCACTTTTATGACTTGTATTTATTCAAATTAGACAACTCTGTCCTCGTGAGTTCCAAATTCTGGGAAGCATTTTAATATATACAATTTTTAGTTCGCTTCCATTTCTATCTTTTCTTATTATTAGTGTTTTTTTTTAGTTCGTTCTACATTATACTCATTACTTGTCGTTTTTTGATACGGGTTGACTTACCTACTAGTGTATTACAGTAAGTGTCATCATGACTCGGAAAGTCAGATCGTGAGTATCATAGTCCCTGTTTCACCGATCTTACTTGTATAAAGTTAATACCTCATAGAATCCTACAGATTTCAATTTTCACTAGACCCGTTGAATTAATGAGATTTAAGACAGCCTTAAACTAATAATTTGGCCAGCACATAAATATTCAGAATATTAGTATGTCATCTAACTGAAGTGCTCTAAGAGTGTTTGAATTGACTTATTGGAAATGGTTCAACTCTTAAGTACTTTTTAATTTTTAGTTGTGTTTACTAAGACTGAAAAGTACTAAACATGTTTTTAGACTTGTTGGGATAAAAACATCCTTCAACCATACTCTTATGTTCAAACCACATCCTTACACTATCACAATGAACAGAAAAATCTCCTCAATTATCTTTTAAATGGCAATATTCATCCTTCAATTAGTTTTTGTCAAAAAACTAACAGTTGATCAACCCACAAATCCCCCATTTGTTTGCTCCGATTCTTCTCTTTGCTTATATTAATAATAGACAATCCTTACTAAATTGAATGAGCTAGGAAGAGAGGTTTTCATTCTCAACTTCACAATAGTAGCCAGGATGTTCCCATAAAAAGTGAGCAAAATATTTCGAGTAAACTAGTTTTCGCCCTATATAGTTATAAAGATTAGATAAGCAACGGAATATTATAAGAAAAAATGTATAATTTTTCTTATTTCCTAGACAATGGGGGGAATTCGAATTATGAAGGTAGTCTATTTATTTTTTTATATATTTTTGGTGTAAATTTGATAAATACTAGTTACTGTAATTTTAAATATATAACAATTACATATTTAGTTATTACTTAAAAATATACTTTTTCTTTTTCAATTTATGTGATGCTTTTCACTTCTGAAGATCCAACCTATGTGAACTTCTTATAAATATTTTAGTATGCATTTTTCATCATATTGATATGAGAAGAACTACAACTTTAATATGTGAAAAACGCCACATGTTTATCCATAGTTAATTCTAGCTTCATTTACATGAATGAAAACGAATTAACCGTTAGTTTCTATGAAGAAAAAAATGGAATGGTGAATCTGGCCATTTTTCAGGATAGTTACAGGATTTTTTTGCTCACTATGGTAGTAAAAAGATGTAACTTAAATTTAGAGTATATTTGAGGTACATTTTTAACCAATTCACTTTTTTACTTTAGATCCTATTGACATTGTTGTTGGGAGGCCCGAAATGCTTATTTTTAGAAAAAAAATACATTTTTTAAAAAAAATAAGTGTTTGACAAATCACTAAAAGTGTTTTTAAATGGAATTAGAAGCAACTTTTCTGTTATTGGGAAAAAACTAAAAAAAATCTTTTTTGAAAAAAGCATTAACAAAAAAATATTTTTCTCAAGACTAAAATTTCATTTTCATATATACATATTGACCAATTTATTTCTTATTAAATAATTAGCATATTTCATATGTTTTTTAAAATTTGATTTAATAATATTATGTTTAAATTTTTATACGATAAAATTTATAAGTTTATTTTACGTTTATATATTATGTATTATAGTGTTACACCTCCGGCTATGAAAAGGGCTAAAGAGGGGTTCGTGCAAGTCATCCATCTGTTTTAAATTTTGATTCAAATTCAAACGATCATATCTCTGAGTAAATAAAGAATTATGTGGCCCATGACCTATCAAATTAAAGGTCTTTGATATCTCTTTCTAATGTCGCCAAGTTTGCTAAATTTGAAGCTCAGAGTAAAATGTTATGTCCGTTTTAGTAAAGCCTCTCTTTTAAGGCACCTCAATCGTTTTTAGAGGGATAGTTTGGTCTTTTCCTTCTCTTCTAATCCTAGACACATTTTTCTTCACCCAATTAAGGGTCTTATTAGTTTTAAACCATCTTTTCATGTTCTTTAACACTTAGATAAACGAGATCAAGGTTCAAATAAGAGAAAAAAAAAACTAGGTTTCAAGTGTTCTTCAAGATTATGTTTATTTTGCCAAGAATCTTTGTTCTTTCCAAAATATCTAAGGCTCTCACAGTGTTGGAATTGTTCGTCCTCACGTCCTACATCTCAATTTAATCCATAAATCGTTACATCTAAAAGATCCATTAGTAGATCTTAATATTGAATTCAATTTTTTAACAATTATGGATTTTTGATTCTTTTGTTTTGTGAATATTATTGTGTCGTTTATGCTTAGTATCATATGAACCCTATTTAGTTGATAAAGTTATGTTTCTAGAGGAATTGTATGAATGTTCTTATGCATTTGTGTTGGGTTTGAGAATCAAGAAGAATTAGGAGAAATTTCTCAATTCTAAACTAAGTTGGGTAACTAATTTAAGATTGAAAATTCATCGGGGTGCTGGGAAAGGGCATGGGGTGGCGCACCATGATAGAGACAAGTCCTGAATTCTGAAGTTCAGGCCCTGTGGCATCGCGCTAGCAGTGCTCCAAGGCCTGACTTCCGAAGTTCAGGGTTTGGCACCCTGCGCCAACAGTATGCCGAGGTTTGATAGGATGATTCATTTTTTTGTTTCATATGGCACATGTTTCTATAAGTTGTGCGCATGTTTCCTTTACTTGTAGCTCCTATAGGCTCCACTACCTTTAAAAATCCCGACATATCTTAATCAACTGTCTTAATGCACATTCAAAACTTTAACGAGTTTAAGAGAAAAGTTCAAGAATTTTATTGAGTTATTGTTGAGAATCTTTTGTAAATTTTTGAAAATTTTGAATATCACCCCAAGCTTGAATTTGAGATATATGACAGTTGGAATATTAAATGGCATCATGAGTAGGCACTTGGTTACAGGTTGGAGTGAATTTTCTTGGTGAGTTATTGGGTCTAGGCTAGAGCTATAGTAATTTGAGTTTTGTTAGGTTCGAAATCTTATTGTGATTATTAATGTGAATAGATTGATTTGAGTTGGAAGTCCAACGAAAAGGGAAGGCTCAAGTTTCGAAGTGTTTGTTCGACTATTTTAGACTAGTAGATTTCGAAACCCTTGTTAAGTGTATGAAATTCGTGTATTTTCTTGTGGTGTGTGTTGAGGAGTAATGGGACATAGTGATGGGTTGAATTGTACATGTTGATTAATTCTAATGATGCAAAAGGGGTGATAAAAGGTAATGTGATTAATTATTTGTGTGTGATATGCTGAGAATGGTTAAACGGCTTGTTGAATCATTGTTAATATTGTATTATGATTGTGTTATTGTGAAATGTTATGAAATTTGTCATCTCCTTATTATTTGTGTGAACATGTCATTTGCATTGTTTTGAGAAATGGTTGTGACAAATGTGATGCGAACTGAGAAAGAATAAGAGATTAAAGAGGATGTACCATTTCGAGAGACGTATCGCACGCTGCGATTTATGGAGGGTCGTATTGCGCTCTTTGATAAATGCATGGACAAATATGTCCCCCGTGGGTCCCGGACTGAGAGAAAGAGGGTGTGTATCACTAGGTCATACATGCATCATTATACTTGACATTGCATTCCATTACATTGCACATATTTAACATTAGTGAAATTGACATTTTGTTTTGCTGATCTTGTGAGTGCCTTTCTTTGGAACTTTGATTGATGAATATTGAGCTTGTTGATGAGGACATGTAATCGTTAGAGTGTTGTTGTTGATCTCTGTGCTATGTGAATTATGAATCATTAGATTGGGCTGGTTTTATGCAGGTGGTAGTTGTGGAGATTTTAATTAATGAATATTGAGCTTGTTGCTGGGAATATGTGATGGTTAGAGTATTTTTGTAAAGATATGTTTTTGTAAATTGTGAACTGTTAGGTTGGGCTAATTTTATGCAGGTTGTAGTTGTGGAGGTTCGGTTGGGGTGTAAGGAGTACCCGTATTTTATCTCCTTAGTTTGTGTTTAGAGGTTTAGTTGGTTAATATCGTGTGGTTTGGTACTCACTCCTTTCTTCTATAACTTTTTTAGGTTATTAGCCCAGAATATTGTGATATTATGTTATTTTCCGAGGCTTATTGGAGATTCGTAAGGTAAATGTTTGTCATCTCAGCATACCTTCTTACTCTATGTATCATCTTGTTCTATTTTAAAAACAAGGTCATTTGAGACTTGTGTTTCTTTTGAATTAGTTGTAATATTTAAGAGAATTGTACACGTGACAACAAAATTTGAGGGTATTTTTGAGTTGATTATTAAATTTCCGCATTTGATTGTAATGTTTAAATTTAGGTTGACTTGTCTTGGGGGGATAAGACGAGTGTCATCACGTCCATTTTTTGGTCGTAACACCAACAATGGTCTTACACTAATTTTATGAGAAAGCATATATTAGAGGTTAGAAGAGTTCTACTTCATGATTGAGAAAGAATATAAGGGAACTAAGTATTCCCAAATATACCACTTTTACATTGAAAAAGATAAACTTTTATTTTTAAAACGAGTGAGCTATATGTTGTATCATCACATAGCTCAACTGATGGTTATCGGTTTGAGAATCTCCCAAATAAGATTAAAGAGTAACTTATTGTATTTTTATATACATCCTTGAGTTAATATCTTTTATTTATGAAACTTTAATGATTTCATCTTTGTTATTGCTTTTGTATTCAGTTGAATGCGTATTGAGTTAAATTGAGGTGGGTATTCTCTCAGTGTTATTAGTTCAGTTATCTATACATTTTGTTCTCTTTACATACTCATACATTTCATGTACTGATGTCATTCCACCTTCAATCCTTATTATGGATCATAATTTTAACTATTTCACGCTCTTATATTCATGTTACTTTCGTGCAACAAATATATCATTTTGATATATAATTATTTTAAATAACTTTAAGGATTGTTTTCAATGATTTAAAGTGTTTTCTATTTAATCAAGAGGTTGTCCAAATAAGCTTCATTTAGTTTATATTTGATGTAGCAATCAATTTTCTCTATTTTCATCCAGCTCACTTGCCATGTGCGTACAATATCAATAGATGGTAGATACATTTTTCATTTTGTTGTTTGTATTTATGTATCTAATTAAGGTCTATATCTATCATTTTCTATACAACTTTGAATTTGAAATTGCTTTGGTTGCTTTATTTTTTATTTGTCACAACTCACGAGCATGAACGTCATTGATGTGTTTTTTTCAATAGTCAGATATCATATTCACTGATTTTGAACTTAACTGTCGAATACCTAGAGAAGTGTCACATTGATAAAACTTTTTTAAAAAAATCATCTTTTATTACTCAATACGTGTTGCAATAATCTTAGATAATTACGCAAAATCTCATTGAATCAAGCATATTTAGGGTGTAAGTATGAACTAGTCCAATACTCTGATAGTCTTACATACTTGATTAGACTAACAACTTTGGTGGAAACATCATTTATCTTGAGTTTGATGAAGAACATTAGCTTTCTTGGAGGAAATCTATCTGCTTGGGGCTTGATCTTGAAAAAATAAACTCTTTTATGAAGTTCTTAGAGTGGAAGAACTTGGAAAAAACCTTGGATGGAAAGTCTCCCTTTGTAGCTTGGAATTTTGATTTGAATGTTTGAGGGTTCTTGACAGAGGAGAGAAACCCAAGGTGAGTTTTAAGAGACTTTATAAATACTTCAATTGTTAAATTGATGATTTTGAGAGGACAACTAGTTAGTTGGATGAATTATTGAGTTAATACACTCAAAAACGACTTGGAATAGGGTAAAAAAGCATGGAAAAGGACTAAAATAACCCTGAAATGCATGCAGGAAGTTGATGGAAAAAGCATGTAGCAAGCCTTCATGGAAGGATCTATTATTCATGGAACATTCCATTGTCTGTAGTGTCCATCGGTAGAACTTTGATTGCCTGACAAGGCTTCACTAAAACGAGCATAATGTTTTATTTAGAACTCAAAATGGAGCAAACTTGGTAGAGTTGAAAGAAGGACTCATAGAACTTTAATTAGATTGGTCACCTAATTCATTATGTGCGAAGAGATTATTATTTGAAGTTGACCTAAATAAAATATTATATCAAAACTGGATTGTTAAGGAAATTATCAACTCAACTTTTTCCTAGGGGATTCTAGTGACTTTAATTCATACCCTAAACCATTTTCACACTAAAGAATTGACCTTAATACTTAAAAGATAATTAACAAATCATTTGATACAAGCCCAAATCTCCCCTGGGATAACAACTATCAATTCTAAGGTAAATGAATCAAAGTAACAAGCTGGGAAATAAATTTCTTATATTTTCGAAGATTCCAGATGAAAATAGTGAATTTTACCTTAAGTCCCCTACTCTACCCCAAAATTTTCTTGCATAATAATGAGCGATTTTGAGGAATTTTCTCCATCTATAATGATTTACCTTACCATAGAGGCCCAATCCCTCTATCGGGACACCTTAATAGCGAAAATGCCCGCTATTTGCACTCGAATCCTCCCTCTCGCTTGCCCCCAAGCTTGGACCATCCTAGGAGAATTTTTGGAGTAACCCTCACATCTTTTCCAACTGAAGAGGAGGAGCCAAATTATAAAATTTGTAGTTACTAGGTTTTAGTCTCATCATAACGGCCGAGCAACCACTACAGTGAGTGGTAAAATTCCTTCTATGGTGGAGTGACATCATCTCGAATTAAATTCAAAGTTTTGAGATTTACTTCGTGTCACCCTTAATTAATTTGACTGTGCATTTTAAAAAAAATTCGGTTTCTATAACGAGCGAGATGACTTTTGAATAATGATAGAACATGTCATATAATCATTTTCCTATAAGCCAAATTTGGAGACTTTGTGCTTTTTGTTTAGGATTTTTTTGAATTATAGTAAGAAATTAGGAACAATACTCAACGATACTTCTCTATTGCCCGGAATTTTTGAATAAATTTACTCTACCTTCTTCACAAAATCTTCAAGAGATTGAGTCTCCTCCAATAAATCAATGTCCCAACATAGAGAACCTCTCTGAAAAAGTTTCTTCAACAAAATCTTCATCATTGCCAATTAGAAGCCTAGAACTGAACACGCCAAGATGTAGTAATAACATCTTGAAATCATGTTTATAAGTAACATCACAATACCTTTTCAGATTTACTACAAAGAATTGCATGTAGTATGAACTTAATCAGATGATATTTAAGAAATGATCTATTAAACATAAATTAAACTCAGTTTAAAATAATGCTACGAGTTAAGAGATCCATACAGATCACCAAGTACACAACATTATTTTCAATAATCTAATAATGAAAAATGTACTAATGAAAATTCATAACTTCAACACCCGTCAACCCCCCCCCCCAAACCCAAACTCAACACTACCTCAAAGAAAAGAAATGATTTAACAAAGATAATATTTATTGACACCCAATTTTGGCCTAACATTTTCATATTCTGTCATTCTTGGGTGGGGAAAAGTTCAAGTTGTCAAAGTTGAGATACTGGTCTATGTTCATATACTCTTCATCTTCCTCATCCTCTGTAGGTTCCTTAAGCCTCTTCATCTCAGCTTTCAGCTCTTCATTTTGCACTGCAATCAAGGTGAATAAAGTCAATTTCAGTATTCCGTTATGAGAACATTTATGTACTATTATTTTACATATTATTCACTATATAATATGTTTTTTTATTATAGTTATTTAGTGAATAGTTTCTATTATTAATTGTTCCTGCATAAATGTCAAATAAATATTTTGTGGAAAACGAAATATATATATACCAGCGAGTAAATTAGATTTGTTAGTGATGCTATCCAATTGTACTTGCAACATTTGATTCTCCAGCTGCTGCTTCTTTTTGTTGTCTTTCTCATTTTCTATTTTTCGTCCCACAAAAGCTATTGTTTCCTGCACAAGTAAATATACGAAATATTTTTAAGCGCTAATAATTACAATGTAAAAACCAACCTGTTGATATTGAAGGAAATTATATACTATTAGGTATCCAGTATCTAGTGTATGGAAAACAACTGTTGTACCTTAATAAGATAGAATTCTGATCTGCATGCCTATATATATTTAATACCTTATTTAGATTTATTTTTGTATATATTATGTTGTTGTAATTGGTACACTTAGTCTAGAGATTAGTTTAATTTATGATCACATGCTGTAAAATGAAAATGTGTGTACTTAATATTTCACATTTAACAAATGAGTTTTTGAAACGTCATTTCAATCAAAAGATTCGATGCACAAAAGATTAAAGTAATTGTATATAAATGAGTTTGAGTAATAATTGATATAATTCGACTATTATTGTTACTTATTTATTTGCTTACTTTTATTTATGTTAGGATTGTCTAAATATATTTGTGTGCGCCATTGAATTTTAATAAAACAATCCAAGAAGAATCAAATAATGAATCAAAAAACATTCTAATAAAAAGTTTTCATCTAAGAATTTTATTACCTCAAGATCTTTGGCCTCTTTTTTCAACAAATCTATGTATTCAATCTTCCACCTTTGAGCAGACAATCGATTTGATATTGTTCTACAAATAACGATTTCATAAGAATTTTTCATTAGAATTTCACATTTTTTAAAGTAGCATCAATAAAAATAGATGTGTATACCTTCTCAACTTCTTCATGCTTACATTGGGCTCTACTTGACCATGTTTTAGTTCTGAATTCACAGCTTCTTCTAGAGTTGGAATGTTATTAACTAATTCATATTCGTGGAGTTTTCAAAGACAAGCTCAAATTAGGCTCATCAGATTTGATTCGTTTCTCATTCATTTTGGTTGAATCACCTGAGGAGCAAACATTAGTAAAAAAAAGAAATAAAATTGATAAAGAAAATGAATTAAGATGTGAAAGAAAAGGCATGTATACTTGTAATTGAAGAATGCTTCTTTTGATTTTTTTGTGATTTTGCAAAGGCATAACTCGATATTTTTATATAGAGATGGGAAAATGATTTTTTTTCACTTAGAAAGTATGAAATCTTGTAAAGTAGCTTTATATAATTAGAATTTTTGTAGAAAGGTAAGTAAATTGATTATTTGCTATATATGTATATATATATAGGCAACTTTACATAAATTCCACTAGTTTATGAGGTTATTACTTAGTACATTCTAATTTACAATATTATAAATATGACCACATTTTGGTATGTGTAGATACATGTATCTCGGAAAATATGAAGTCAAAATTAGGTGTAAATTGTTCTAGATATACAGTATCTAAGTGGATTTGCATGTATCTTGACATAAAACAAATCTAACTCACCACTCTCCTTTGTATCTAGCCAAATACATATGAGTCGAACCACTTACATGTATTTTGAGGGTGTTTTGATTGATTTAAAAATTGGTCAAACCTACTTTCAAATTAGTTTTTGACTTCTGGAAGTGTTTGGTAAATATCAAAACTAATTTAAAATAAATCAAAAATGACTTAAAATAAGTCAAAAATGACTTAAAATAACTTGGAAAGTCTTTGAAAAGGTAAAAAATGACTGGTAATAAGTCAAAAACCAAAATTAGCCC
>NC_028639.1:7037008-7039830 GCF_001406875.1 Solanum pennellii
CACTTTTTATTTTTTGACTTCTTAAAAGTCATTTATGTTTGACTTTTTATTTCTGACTTAAAAATAACTTTTTTAAGCCAATCCAAACAGACTCTTAGTGTGTATCTAGTGTTATTCATATATATCATTGATACATGACTATCTCCCTCCCCATCTCGCTTGCCTCCCTCTCCTTCTCCTTCGCCTCTCTCCTTATTTTAATGTGTTTGACAGCAAACAAATGAGTCTTTAGGTGTATCCTCCTTAATATATGGTAGGAAATTGTTAGTTAGTGCTAAGATACATTATTATTTGAAAGTATAGGTAGAACTAGTATATATAGTATGGATGCATGTCGAACAATATCACTTAAACTTAAATATGTCACAATCCTCACCCGTCCTGAGTGACACCTACACTAAATCCTCCATGGGAGAATCAATCATCTACTAACACACACAACTCTACAACTAGAAGCACGAGTTTTAATCGATAGAATCAAGCTTCATAGCAAAAATCCATTATCATAAAACAAGTACAGACTTAAACTATAGAACCTAAGAGTTGTGTACCCAAACATTTACTAATCTAGAATATGGATATGTAACCTCAGAAATACAAGAGTGTCTACTGTCTAAGTCTGGAAGTTGAGTAGAAAAGTAAGGCATATCTATGGAATCCCGGACAAAGTAGCTTACCATTGGGTACAAATAACGTGGGATTGACCGTTTAGGTCACGTAGAGGCCGCCTAATATGACATGTAATGAACAAAGAAAGAGCAAATATTTTATCAATATACAAAATCACAGTGTACTCCTAGTACACCGCGATGCGTGATTTGATCGAAATTTTGATTTTACAGACTCGAAAGGAGAAAATGTTGCTAGTATCATGTCTAGCTCTAAAATTATACGATTTTAGAAAAAATCACAATATAACATATAACAACGGTAAGGTGAATTCGGAAATGGATTGGATGAAATGTCTAAGTAAGTTACAATTTTCTTGTCGTTAAGACAATAAGGACTCCATAGGGCCCTTTAGAAATTAATTCAGGTAAATCCTGACATCGAATTTGGGGTGAAGAAGTTAGTGTTGTTCATCTTGTATTTCAAACATACTTAGAACAAAACTTTGAACATCTTTGTAAGACAACAAAGTTTAAGAACATTTTCACAGCTAGAAAATTAAAACTAGTAGCGAAACTAGAATCAGAAACAGATTTTTAAAAAAATATACAAAATATTTTTCTTAAAGAAGAATTGTAGTTAATATGTGTCTAAAGAATCTTACTGATTCCAACAAACTTTGCAGAAACACGAAGTTACCAAGTTTAATAAACCAGTGAAGAATAAAAGAATAGAAGAACTGAAATTAATTCACAAATCTAAAATTTGTAAAACACGCACCAGAATCTGGAAAATTTTTAATAGGAAAAAGATCAAGTCCACTGAACTCACAGTGTCCCCTTAAGGAAATTATTCCCCTCTAGTATCCTAGGTTTAATTTTGAATATGACCACCCAGGGTAAAATAATCTCAATAACCAGAGTTTAGATACCAAAAACTCCGGTGTCAACGAACCACTCAACGGCAGTAAAGTACACTTAGAATACTAGATTTAGTAGTTGAAGAAGAAGTCCATGAATTCTTTTTTTAAAATGAGAGGAAATCCTTCAATTTATAGAAAACAAAGGGTGGTGCGAAAATGTTCTTATTGTGCCTTACCGGAAAGGTCACAAACCTTTGGAAAATTCACAATCTTTAAGAAAGGTCGTCACGTTTTATATCACAACTTTCCATAAAAGTCACAACTTTTCATAAAAGTCGTAACTTTTCATAAAAGTCACAACTTTTCATAAAAATAGCAACATTTGATAAAAGTCACAACTCTTAAAAAAAGTCGCAACTCTTCTGTAACGATCCAAAAAAAATAAGAATAAATTTTTTCATTGATCTTATTTCTAATATTCATGACATTAGAATTCTAAATTAAATCTCAATAATTACATAAAAGAATAAATTTACTATATTAATAAGAATTCTAAATTAAATCTCAACATTTACGAGAAAGAAAAAATTTTCTATTTTTAATTAGAATTCTAAATTAAATCTCAATAATTACATAAAAGAATTAATTTTCTGTTTTAATTAGAATTCTAATTTAAACCCCCTTTTTTTAAATTAAATTCGCTTGAATAGGGAGGTTGTAGGTTCGAACCCCCACAGCCCCCCTTATTTTTCAATCAATTTCGCTGAGGAGGAGGAGGCTGTGAGGTGGTGGGTTCGAACCCCCACAGCCTCACTTTTATTTCCTTAATATTTTTCCCTCCCTTTAGCGCTGAGGTTGTGGGTTCGATCCCCACGCCTCGCATTCCCTTTTTTTCCGCGTACTGGGCGTCGTGGGTTCGATTCCCGCCCCCAGCCCCTTTTTCATTCTTTTTCGCAAACTGGGGGTCGTGGGTTTGATCCCCGCCCCCAGCCCTTTTTTTTTCCTCTTCTCGCGCGAACTGGGAGGTCGTGGGTTCGAACCCCACGCCTCCCATTTATTAATTTACTTGACTTTTCTCCTTCTCCTCCCCCTAGGTTGCGAGTTCGACTCCCCCCTGCCCCAGTTTTTTTTTCTTTGCGAATTTCACCAGCCCCCAGCCCCCGGTTCGAGCCCCGCCTGGTGCCTTTTTTTTAAGCATGCGTTGGTGAGGTCCTGGGTTCGATCCCTGCAGACCTCACCTTTTTTTTTAAATTTTTTTGACACCCAAAATTTCCAGAATTCACCTGTGGCGAATTTCCAGATTCTGGAACTTTGTTACACATTTTTATGAAGCGATTTACGGGACTTTTAA
>NC_028639.1:7049830-7115953 GCF_001406875.1 Solanum pennellii
TGTAGCTTTAGAGTTCAGGTTATAAAATTTTCCTATTCTGTATTTTTCACATTAGCTTTCAATAAAAAGGTTAAGTTCTTCTCCAGTTTGTTGCCTCTTCTGATCATTTCAATAAAAATTTTCTGTTCAACTCTTTGTTTTATGGTATCCGAGCCAGGTTGGAATTCTTCCATCTTTATTGTTGTTATAGTTTGGTGAGAAAATCCTTGTTGTGTAATATGGATCAATTTAATGGGGGAAGTGGTGTGAATGCACAGAATGGTGTTGAGAAGCTTGTGGGAACTAACTACAACTATTGGAGGATGTGTATGGAGGCTTATCTTCAAGGCCAAGACTTATGGAAATTGGTAGCTGATTCAGATGTAGAAATTCCAGCAGATACCCCTGAAAATGATGAACCACACAGGAAATGGAAGATCAAGTGCAGGAAGGCTCTATTTGCTTTAAGATCGATTAACAAAGAGTTCATTGATCATTTTCGTGATGTTGGTTCTCCACAGCGAGTGTGGGAAACTCTTGAAAGGTTATTTTCCAAGAAGAATACAGCAAGATTACAATTCTTGGAAAATGAATTGGCAATGACGATGCAAGGAACCATGTCGATTTCAGAATACTTCTTGTGAGTGAAGAGTATTTGTGCTGAAATTTCATAACTAGATGTAACCGAGTAGCCCGTTTAAGAAGACTCCTCATCCGTGGTTTAAATAAGGAGTATACACCTTCTGTTACCTCTATACAAGGGTGGGCAACACAACCATCAGTTGAAGAACTGGAAAATTTGTTGTCTAATCAAGAAGCTTTGGCTAAACAAATGGCCAAAAGTTTCAACTCTGAACATGGAGCTGTTCTTTTTTCAAAAGGAAAGTTAAATGAGGATGAACCAGAGGAAGGTACTAATTGAATGAAGGTTGATGGCAGTAGTTCACAAGGATACAAATCAATCAGGTGTCATAGGTGGGGGAAGCTTGGGCATATTTAAAGATGTTGTCGTGTTAAGATCTCCAAAGCAAATGTTGCTCGTGAAGATGAACAAGATCATGAGACTAAACGGGAGAATCACTTTGAATTTGAAGACGTTGAAATAAAAGATAAAGTGGTGTTTGAATCGGAACCAAATAAATCTCATATCAGTTATGTTGATTTCAAGGAGGAGTGGATCATTGATTCTGGTTGTACACACCATGTGACTAACGATGATTCATTATTTTCAAAGCTACGACAACACAAGGGAGAAAGAGTTATTCTGACTACTGATTACTCGACTTATACAGTAATGAAGGAAGGTGTGGTTGAATTTGTCACGACTGGAATCTAGACCGCAGACGAGACTGGCGTCGTTGACCTCTCAGAGGTCGCAAACAAGCCTACTTACGTCATTCTTACTTTACATAGGTTAATTTTAGCAGAAAATTTGAATTTTTTTTTATTCTTTAAACATACTTGCTAAACATTCTTAATATTTCGTAATCGTTCATCATAAACCATCTAACATTTAAGAGATAAGCAACTGAAAGAAATAATTCATTAAGTGTTAATTGTATAAAGGCCAAAATAGCACCAATACAAAGTCTGAACCAAAACAGGAAAGAAACGCTAGTGGAACATGCTCCACTAGCTCAACTCTAAAACTACGCTAGAATGTAAAACAGTAGCATCCTCGAAAGCGTGAGGACCTACCAAACTCCGGATGAATGCTGACGTCCAGATAGCTGCAACAGCGAACCTGTAGCTCTACCGTCCACCTGTGCCTGCACCTAAAAGTAGATGTTTGTATGGAATTAGTACACACTTGTACTAAGTATGGGTGTATGCAAGCACACACCAGGGAAATGCATGAGAAAGAATAGCTCTTTCCTAACGACATGATTTTTGGAAGTCAAGTCAGTGGACTTGCCAATTTGAGATTGGGAAAGTTATGCCATGAGAGTGACATGCATCATTATAATTATCATACTACACACAACACATGACATCTTCATATAGCACGTAACATATAACACATAGTTTCTTTCATATTATTCATTCATATGCCATGAGACCTTGTTATCATGGACTTGACCTTAAGACTTTCCAAAATGAGGGCTCAACATATGGGACCTCAACTAGGGAGCCTTCTTTAGCAAACACAGAGTCTGCTTCATTCATTCATATGTACCTCATTTCAGTTCATTCATAGGCCAGTGTGAATACCAGCTATACCTAGGATGTAGTTTAAGACTTTCATCGGGTTTGCTATGCAATGATCAGGAATAACCTAATGTCATTACCTGAATCTAGCTCACCTCTTGATTATCCTATCCTAACACCTTTGGTATCATTCATTTCTTTATATGATTCATTTGAGGCTGGCCTCTTTCATTCATTGGGAACTTTAACTTTAACCGACATAGATCATGTGAGCATCATGAAATCCAGTGTCTCCCCCACACCGAAAAGAGGTGGACACTTCTACTAAGGCTGAGCTTAATAGGAGAAAGAGACTTGGAGGTAACAACCATAATGAAATATTATTTGATCGTGGAAATGCCATGTCAGGCGCACCTATTAGAATCGGAAAAGACCAATTACCAGATCCACCTATCATCGCCGACATAACCATAAAAAAGATCATTAGGAGGAGGTAGCAATAGCATTACCAAGAGCAGCAGGAAGCGAACGAAAGTGAGCTTGTTCTCGAATCAGTGCACTAGGAATCGAAGATTGAAGATGATTTTCGACAAGCGCACATTCATAGGCTGTTAGCAGGATAAGGCGAGAAAGATTTTGAATTAGTTTAAAGAGCATTTATCTAAGCTAAGCCCAGTTAATCCTACTATCTTCAGGAGCTAAGCCATCTACAACGAAGCATCCATCTAGATCTATCAGACACAGCCCGCCGAGGGTATGGGCTTCATCAAAGAGATTTATCGCAATGAATGAGTTAATATATTCCATTGGGTGGGGGCTATTTAATAAGATTTCGATGTAACTCTCACCATAGCATGTGACAAAACCATGGTACTGATGAAATTATCGTGAACTGTATATATAGGGATTCCCCTCTTTTTCATATTTTTGATCACCGGCCAAAGTGACTCAATAACATGCTAGCGTATATGGGAATTTAACCCCGCCAAATCCCTATAGTGGCAGTATAGGTTCAAAGACTAGGAGATGTATGGAGACCCATACTCGGCAAGCCGGACAGTCTCATCTCATGAGAGTTATGTGAACCTCCGCCCTTCCTGAAAGAAGGCATCACCGCTCATAGCTAGCCTATCGGTGCTCAGTATAAAGTTCCATTACATTCAACTCATACATCATGGAAGCTGGCTTCTAGTATGAGGACATCATAGCTCATTAGATGATTTCTCATCTCATCATTAGTATTGAGTGTTTTAAACTCACTATTTTCATTAAAGTGTTCACAGAGGCTGGTCTCTTCATTATCTTACACTCTCATTGGTGAGTACGTATTGATAACATTTACTTAGGCTCATTTGAGATTGCTCTCATCGTATACATTAGCCTCACGTCATGATTGTCACCACATTCTTCATTATTAGCACCTTTGTTCTTCATAGTCACTCACCTCTTATTACGTGAATGTTCATTTCTTCAATTCATAATTCATCTCATTATATGCCAATGCACTTGGCCATTTAGTGTATCTTACACTCGTATTTAATCCTCCTAAGGTTCATCATTTCATTACCAACATCCTAGGTTCACTTATTTTTGAACATAGGCCATTTAGTGTATCTTACACTCGTATTTAATCCTCCTAAGTTTCATCATTTCATTACCAACATCCTAGGTTCACTTATTTTTGAACATATGTTAGACTTATGTGTCTATACATACAAGCCATGGGGCTTTATTCATATTTCGCTAAGTGATTCTTACTTTCCTAAGATTTTGTATTACAAGACTTATGTATCATGTATATATGCCAAGATCTTGATTTTTGATCTAAGTAGATGGCATTATTCTTGAATATTTTACTCACGTATGACTTATGTATCAATACGGAGGTTTGGGCACGGGAACCCGAATCTTGAATCACTTGGATATCATTTATATTTTTAATGATTTTATTTCTAATATTCCTAACAGTAGAACTCTAAATTAAATCAGAACATTTTCATGAAATAATTAATTTTCTATTTTAATTAGAATTCTAAATTAAATCTCAATTTACATGAAAGAATTAATTTTCTATTTTTAATTAGAATTCTAAATTAAATCTCAATTTACATGAAAGAATTAATTTTCTATTTTTAATTAGAATTCTAAATTATATCTCCATATTTACATGAAAGAATTAATTTTCTATGTTAATTAGAATTCTTAATTAAATCTCAACATGAAAGAATTAATTTTCTATTTTAATTAGAATTCTAATTTAAATCTCAATATTTACATGAAGGGATAAATTTTCTATTTTAATTTTACTATTAATTAACCGAAGGGTTGGGGGTTCGAGCCCCCACAACCCTTTGATTTTTTTTATTTTTTTTTCTCTTTAAATTTCGCTGAGGAGGGGACGTTGTGGGTTCGATCGAACCCCCACAGCCTCCTTATTTTTCTTTTTACCTTCCATCTTGGCAGCTGCTGAGGGACGTGGGATCGATTCCCCACGACCCCATTCTTTTCCCATAATTAATTTCCCCTTCCTTGGCTTCTCATTTTCGCTACTGGTCGTTCGGGGGGTTGTAGGATCGATTCCCCCCAGCCCCCTCCCCCTTTTTTTTCCTCTTCCTCGCGCGTACTGGGAGTTCATGGGTTCGAATCCCACGCCTCCCTTTTATCCACTTAATTAATTTTTTTTCCTCCTTCCTCTTCCAGCACCCGATTTCGAATCCCTCCAGCCCCTTTTTTTTTATTTCTCCTAGCGAATTTCGCTGGAACCCCATCCCAGATCGAGCCACACTGAGCACATCCCCTTTAATTCATTTATTAAGGTATGCTTGGGTGAGGTCTTGGGTTCGATCCCTGCAGACCTCACCCATTTTTTTTATTTTTCGGACGCCCAAAATTTCCAGAAATTATATGCAGCCGATTTCCAGATTTTGGAACTTCGTTACACATCTTTATGCACCGATTTATGGGACTTTTAAGCACCTCTTTATTAGTCGTTCGTTAGGATTCTTAAGACAAGTTAAAAGTATGATTTGGTCATTTGTTTAACAAGAATTTCTAGCATTTCAACCATGTGAACATCAAGATTTTAAGAGCCTCTAATTGCACATAAAACACGAGTAATCTCTAATCTATTAACATTCTAAAGAAAGACTCAAAGTCATGGTCAAAATCTTGCACAAATACATACGTATATAGATTCATATTTTCCGAAAGACACAAAATATAATAACCTCATCATGAACACATACTTGAAACGAAAGTATCCCTAAATTCTACCAACAAGAATACCCAACCTAAGATCATGGGAGCTAGTGACAGGGGCATGCAACGGGGAACAACCTTAGTTTCGAGGTGAATAGTTCGAATCGTAAGGGGCCTCTTGGGAAAGGAGCCAATAGAGAAGAAAATCCATACCTTTATTGATGTTCAAACGAAGAATTTGCTACCCAAAACTCTCTTAAAAAATCAGTCCAAGTTACCTCAACGTCCACACCACTCAATGAACAACTTCTCTTCGCCTTAATATTTTTTTGGTTGCTTTGTTTTTCTTAAAATTTCATGTGAGTTCTTCAAGCGTGAAGAACTGTTGATATATTCTCTGTTTTTTTTTGTTGTGCTTGGCAGAATAACGTGAGAAAGATGGAGAACGTGTGACAGAGAGTTAAGAAGCGTGAGAGAGAGAGAACTATTAGAATTAGGAGACTTGGGTTCCCGTGCCCAAACCTCCATATTGATACATAAGTCATACGTGAGTAAAATATTCAAGAATAATGCCATCTACTTAGATCAAAAATCAAGATCTTGGTATATATACAAGATACATAAGTCTTGTAATACATAATCTTAGGAAAATAAGAATCACTTAACGAACTATAAATGAAGCCCCATGGTTTGTATGTATAGACACATAAGTTTAACATACGTTCAAAAATAAGTGAACCTAAGATATATGTAATGAAATGAAGAAATGAACATTCACATAATAAGAGGTGAGTAACTATGAAAAATAAAGGTGCTAATAATGAAGAATGTGGTGACAATCATGATGTGATGCTAATGTGTATGATGAGAGCAATCTCAAATGAACCTAAGTAAATGTTACCAATACGTACTCACCAATGAGAGTGTAAGATAATGAAGAGACCAGTCTCTATGAACACTCTTATAAAAATATTGAGTTTAAAGCATTTAATACTAATGATGAGATGAGAAATCATCTATTGAGCTATGATGTCCTCATACTAGAAGCCAGCTTCCATGATCTATGGGTTGAATGTAATGGAACTTTATATTGAGCACCGATAGGCTAGCTATGAGCGGTGATGCCTTCTTTCGGGAAGGGCGGAGGTTCACGTAACTCTCATGAGATGAGACTGTCCGGCTTGCCGGGTATGGGTCTCCATACATCTCCTAGTCTTTGAACCTATATTGCCACTATAGGGATCTGGCGGGGTTAAATTCCCATAAACGCCAGCATGTTATTGAATCACTTTGGCCGGTGATTCCACCTCTTTTCGGTGTGGGGGAGACACTGGATTTCATGATGCTCACATGATCTATGTCGGTTAAAGTTAAAGTTCCCAATGAATGAATGAGGCCAGCCTCAAATGAATCATATAAAGAAATGAATGATACCGAAGGTGTTAGGATAGGATAATCAAGAGGTGAGCTAGATTCAGGTAATGACATTAGGTTATTCCTGATCATTGCACAGCAAACCCGATGAAAGTCTTAAACTACATCCTAGGTATAGCTGGTGTTCACATTGAACTATGAATGAATTGAATGAGGTACGCATGAATGAATGAAGCAGACTCTGTGTTTGCTAAAGAAGACTCCCTAGTTGAGGTCCCATATGTTGAGCCCTCATTTTGGAAAGTCTTAAGGTCAAGTCCATGATAACAAGGTCTCATGGAATATGAATGAATAATGTGAAAGAAACTATGTGTGATATGTTATGTGCTATATGAAGATGTTATGTGTTATGTGCCATACGATAATTATAATGATGCATGTCACTCTCATGGCATAAATTTCCCAATCTCAATTTAGCAAGTCCACTGACTTGACTTCCAAAAATCATGTTGTTAGGAAAGAGCTATTCTTCCTCATGCATGTCCCTGGTATGTGCTTGCATATACCCATACTCAGTACAAGTGTGTACTAATCCATACAAACATCTACTTTTAGGTGCAGGCACAGGTGGACGGTAGAGCTACAGGCTCATTGTTGCAGCTATCCGGACGTCAGCATTTATCCGGAGTTTGGTAGGTCCTCATGCTTTCGAGGATGCTACTGTTTTACATTCTGCTTAGTTTTAGAGTTGACCTAGTGGAGTATGTTCCACTAGCGTTTCTTTCCTGTTTTGGTTCAGACTTTGTATTGGTGCTATTTTGGCCGATAAACAATTAATACTTAATGAATTATTTCTTTCAGTTGCTTATCTCTTAAATGTTAGATGGTTGATGATGAACGATTACGAAATATATTAAGGATGTTTAGCAAGTATAATTAAAGAATCAAAATTTCAAATTTTTCGCTAAAATTAACCTATGTAAAGTAAGATTGACGTAAGTAGGCTTGTTTGGGACGTCTGAGAGGTCAACGACGCCAGTCTCGTCTGGGGTCTAGATTCCAATCGTGACATCTTCATTTTCCATTCACACCTTTTTAAAATCCAACAATCCCCCACATGAATGGGGAATGACTGGAAGACAGAGAAGCGGACAAGTATGTGTACTTTACAAGAAAGAATTAATTGCATCTGCATAAGTAGGTTTCCCCTTAGACTTTCCGTAGTGAACATAAGTCGGATATACTCGATTAATCGGTAGATGCGATATCTTTGAACCGTCAAACTTTGGTGTATACCTAGACAACCATATGTCACACACTTAAACCCTTTACCGTTTATGGTTCTTACGGTTGTGTTCGTTTTAGCCATGAACACCTCCTGGTTTCATGAGTGTATAGAGAGATGGGCTTTTGACAATCATCTTCTTTTAAATGGCTTACACTTCACACTCACATAGGTGATTCCTAACCGTGTTATCGCGTAGATACACTATTTGGTCAACTCTGCCAAACATAGCAAATCATTAAAACCATTAAGCTTTATTGACTCATTAACAGGCCTTAATGTTGTATCCTTATCCCTGAGCATTGTCTTCATCATGAGAATGGATTGAGTTTGTTGACAATGCCAAACCGTCATTCACAACTTTGTTTTTCTCCTTGAATCTAGCTCTTGGGATCTCCAGTCTACTAGATAGAGTTACCGCCATGATGACTTGTCCTAAGCCGTAAATTCATTCCCTTTGATGATCTTTTAACTTCCTCCCTAGTTAGGCCTTTTTGTAACTGGATCCGACACATTATCCTTTGACTTTACATAGTCAATTCTGATAATTCCACTAGAGAGTAGTTTTCTAACGGTATCATGCCTATGTCGTATATGAAGAGATTTTCCGTTATACATCATGCTCCATGCCCTACCTATTGCATCTTGACTGTGAAAGTGTATGCATACTAATGTCAATGTCAAGAAATTCCGGAGTCTTTCAACTTATTTACCGACCTTATCTAGAGCACCTTGCTCAAAGATCATTGTAGAGCTAGCGATACATGTCTCTTTTGAAATATTTTTAAGAGACTGCTCCTCTACCAATAGTAAATACATATCCACTCGTGAATTTTACTTCATTCGTCCGATGATTCAATTTGCATCACTACATTTTTCAATATTGTTGGATGTTGTTATAATGCAAAACATAGTTTTAAGTATTATTTTAAATACTCCAAAACTCTATTTATTGTCATATAATGAATTTATTTGGGATCACTTGTGAACCGACCCAGTTTAAAATAGCAAATGCTATATCTGATCGCACACACTATATGATATACATCATGCTTTCCAAAACTCTAGCACTATCCAATTGTGAGTCACTTTTGTTTTCACTCTTTTGAAATGCAAAGCTCACATTTATTGGAGAATTTACAATATTGACATCCAAATATGTGAACTAGTTAAGTACCTTTTCAATGCAATGAGACCGTGAAAATGCTAAACATTATGGAGTTCTACGAATTCTTATATCTAAGATCGCATTAGAAACTCCAATAATTTTCATTCCACTTGCTTTATAGCATACATTTAGTAGCATTTATGTCATTAATGTCTCTATTGATGATCAACCTATCACCAATATACAAACAAACAATGACCTTATGATTTCAATGTGAACACATTTATCACTTCCATCATTCTTCAATCCATTTGCCGACATGGTTTGATCAAATTATGTCATTGTTTGGGTGCTTCCATAATGTGACTTAACAAGTTCACGCACTTTCTTTTATTTACCAGGAACCACAAAACCCTCGGGTTGTTCCATGTAAATTTCTTCCTCCAATTCTACATTTAAGAAAGTTCTTTTCACATTCATTTGATGAATTTTGAGGTCATATACCACACTAATAATTTTTGCATCCGAATGGATGTAATTCTAATTACTAACGAGTATATATATCGACAAGATCAAAACCTTGGTTTTTTTTGTCTAAAGCCTTTGACACAATGTCTTGCTTTATATTTTTCAACAGTTCCATCGACTGTTATTTTCCTTCTAAAGATTCACTTTGAACCCAAAGGTTTATTTTCTTGAATAAGAACAATTAACTTCCAATATTGTTTACTGACACTATCTTTCCAAAGAATGAGTCTACAGAAGACACATGAAATGTTACAAAATCATATTCGAAGGAAGTAAATGTCCTTTAACAATTACTAAGCCTCTGAATCTCGTTATTATGTACATTATCCTTTTCATTTCCTAGGCCTTTTAGACCCTTCTCTAGACTACTCAAGTCTAATTTTACAGTCCATAGTCATAGGTCCTATTTTAATTCTTTTAGGAATAGGAACTTGGACTTTGACTAGATACCCCCACACTTTGAAATATTTCAAGTTGGATTCCTTCCTTTTCATTTCTCATATGGAAAAGATTGTATTCCTATCAAACAAAATCGCTTTCTTTCTAAAAAGATAACTTTTTGTTGTTCCCTTTTGCAGTAAGGATAGTTCCTCCACACAAGTTTTGTGTAAACCTGAACTTATAAATAATGCATCCATCATTTCTTTCAATGTTCGGTCTTTCATTAGATTGAGGTGAATATGGCAGTAGTTTGATGGATATTCCACTTTCCAAAAATATTTCTGCACAATGAGATTTATACTCTCCATTCTTATCACTTCTTATATTTTTTTCACACTGATTTTCAACTTCGATATTACATTGTCTAGACATTTCTATTGCTTCATCCTTACCATTCAGCAAATAGACGTAGTCATTTATAATGCAATTCTCAATAAAAATAACAAATACTTTTTCCCACCATGAGATGGTGTTAACTTCATATCACAAATGTCAGTGTAAATCAATTCTAAGGGATTAGAATTCCTTTCAATTGATTTATAAGAATGCTTGACATACTTAGATTCCACAAAAACTTGACATTTTTATTTATTGCACTCAAAGTTAGGCAAAACTTCTAAGTTGATCAGTTTTCCTTACAAGGTTTTGTAATTGACATGCCCCAAGTGTTCATGTCACAAACATTGACTCAAGCAAGTAAGAACAAATAAAAACATTGAGCTTGGAAAGCTCTTCGCGAGGTAGCTTTTTCCTCACTAATATTTTGTTCCTATTTCTTACAATTTTGTGTGATAGAAACATTGTTTAGATTGTCAAATGTCCTTTTCAGAAGGACATTTCCATAACTTTCAATATGATTGTTATAGAACTAACCATGAACAAATTTTCATCGGTTCAATAAAGACAACATAGTCTAAATGTTATTTTTACAAAAACAGAACAAATGACTATTCATCAATATTCATGTCTGTGCAAGTACTTTTATTATAATAGACATATTTTTTCATGAAAAATGACAACATTTGAAGTGATTATTTTTTTCCATAAAAGAACACAATTATTTTAAACAAGTATATATATAATTTGGATGTTTCATACTAGTCACACTATATACTAGTAATAGAGAAACTCAACAACTACAATACCAAATACACTCCAAGAATTTTGTGGGTATAACATAATACAAAAGTATCATTGAATTTCATATCTTTTGCTCCAAAGTTAAATTAGACACCAAGTCTAATCATAAGCAAATAAGCCCCACATTTCAAATGTGATCTCAAAAACATTTTTCAAGTATTTGAAAATAGTTTTCCACATATTTTAATGTTGGAAACATTATTCTACAAAAGAATTATAGTGCTGCAATTCTCTTTGACAATGTTTACACAATGTCAAAGTTCATTCCATAGAGACACAAAATCACAAATTCTAAGTCACTTGTATTTTTCCTCTATCATAAATAGACATACCACTTAGTATTTTAAATACTAACAATAAGGACAAAAAAATTTGAACAATTTATTTCTATATTACATTGAAGTTTATAGAAAATCAAAAGTAAAACACTGACTTATTATGTGAAGTTTTCATATTCTTCAAACCAATTGCATAGTCCAATTTATCCAGAGTATAAAACCACAAAAGTTTTTAGTCTACAAAAATCAGACACACTAACATTTCTCATGGACTACAAAACTACAAAAGTTTTTTTTCCCTCCAAACAGAACAACACATAATTTTTATCACATAGAAATGTTTTTCTTATCAAATATTCTTCCAACTATAACATTTTGACATACTATTTTATCAAACAAAAATATGCATCTCTCATTTTTGCAAACTAAAGAATTTTAAAAGTAACAATATTTGCGAAGTAAAATTCATCCACAACATATGGTTTGCAGATCTTTTTCTAAATATACACATAATAAAAAAAACCAAAGATGATAACTCTTAGAAACTATTTTCCTCCTTAGATAATTAATAACATGGTTACCATAAAATTTTCTGTTACATTCTCACATCGACCTTACTAAACAAAGCAACGAATTATGGAGAAGTAATGCATTTATCTTCTACTTTCATGATCAGATTCTCTCAATCAGTAGAATACAAAAAATACTAACAGTATACTATTTCCTTAAGATTGTTGTTCATCTTGTATTTCAAACATACTTAGAACAAAACTTTGAACATCTTTGTAAGACAACAAAGTTTAAGAACATTTTCACAACTAGATAATTAAATTAGTAGCGAAACTAGAATCAGAAACAGATTTTAAAAAAAATATACGAAATATTTTTCTTAAAGAATAATTGTTGTTAATATGTGTCTAAAGAATCTTACTGATTCCAACAAACTTTGCAGAAACACGAAGTTACCAAGTTTAATGAACCAGTGAAGAACAAAAGAATAGAAAAACTGAAATTAATTCACAAATCTAACATTTGTAAAACACGTACCAAAATATGGAAAATTTTTAATAGGAAAAATATCAAGTCCACTGAACTCACAGTGTCCCCTTAAGGAAATTATTCCCCTCTAGTATCCGAGGTTTGATTTGGAATATGACCTCCCAGGGTAAAATGATCTCACTCACCAGAGTATAGATACCAAAAACTCCGGTGTAAGCCAACCACTCAATGGCAGTAAAGTACACTTAGAGTAATAGATTTCGTAGTTGAAGAAGAAGTCCATGAATTCTTTTTTTAAAATTAGAGGAAATCCTTCAATTTATAGAAAAAAAAGGGTGGTGCGAAAAGGTTCTTATTGTGCTTTATCGGAAAGGTCACAAACCTTTGGAAAAGTCACAATCTTTCAGAAAAGTCGTCACCTTTCATATCACAACTTTCCATAAAAGTCACAACTTTTCATAAAAGTCGTAACTTTTCATAAAAGTCACAACTTTTCATAAAAGTCGCAACATTTCATAAAAGTCACAACTCTTCAAAAAAGTCGCAACTCTTCATTTTCCATTCACACCTTTTTAAAATCCAACAGTTAGTTTAGGACGTTAAAGTTCAAAGGTATGTTGTAAAATAGGCTTTTTCGGGAAATTTCCTAGTTTTTGTCCAATGGAAATCGTTATAGATGGTGACATACCGATATAACAATGGAATTAATTCCCTCTATAAGGGAAGGTCCCGTTATAGTGGAGGGTCCCGCTACAGGGCCACCACAATATGTGGATGGAGCTTCTTTAAAAAGGTTGTCACATTTAATGTATTCCCAAAACCGCGCATTGTTCAATAATTACATTTCAGGGGAAGAGCAAAGGTGACCTAGGCGTTTCTCTATTTTTCACTATCATCATCGGTAAAGGTAATTAATTACTCCCTTAGTTTGGTAATTCAATTCTTGGGCCTTCGGATTTATGGATGTTTCTGTGGGTTGGGTTTGAGTTGGTATAATGAAGGAAAAACCCTAGTTTGAGTATAATTATCATGAACTTTCCTAGGGTTGGTGTTTGGGTATAATCCGGGTATTGTATTCCATTTGGGCCTGATTATGTGTATGTTATTGTTAGTAGACAAAGAACAAGATATGTATCATAACAAGGGGAAAGTTAAGTTCTTTAGGGCATTGTTGGTTTGATTCGAGGTAGGTGATGATTGTTTATTTTCTTTTATGTTATGTGCTTCTAAACTGTTTTTTTAGTATTGCATGCATACTGTATGGTTATGGAAATTGAAGATATATAAGTTGAAATGTTAATTTGTTTTCAATTGCATTTGATAAATTTGCTTACTTGAGTGTACAAGTGTGATTGTTATTCATTGTGATTGTGATTGTTTGTTGGCTCGGGTACCACGCCTGGTATAGGATACTCCCACAGTTGGCTCGAGTAACATGTTTGGTATGAGATATCGATATGGTTGACTCAGATACCATGCTGATACAAATTAATAAAGGTTGGATTGGGTACCACACTTGGTACATTGGCTATTTGTGTGTGAGTTCCATGAGAAAATTGGTTATCTTGTTGTATTCTTGTTGCTCATATTCATAGTGAATGCCAATTTAAGGAGAGGACTAGGAATACGAGCTATGTTATGATTGTGGTATTAATTGTATGTTATTTAGTTTTGTTATGTTATTGTTACTTGTTCATATTTTGTATAAATGGTACTAGGCGATGATCCTAGTAGTATATTGTGGATTTTGTGTACTAATATTGTACTTTATTTTTCTTTCTTGAGTACCAGGCATTTTTCAGTGGCTGCTTTGTGATTACAACTTTGATCCTAGCATTACTGTATCCAAGGGAGATCTACTTCTTTCATTCTGCCACAGATTCATCCTGTTTTTCTAGTGCATTTTCCGAACTCAGACTCCCTTTAGTTCTTTTATTTTGGGGTTGCATCGCCATATACTAAGTTATAACCTTTTCTCGGTGCATCAACACACAACCAAGGCCAACTCTGGATGCATCATAATAGATCACATAACCATCTGAACCCTATGGTAAAGTCAATACATGAGTTGTAGTCAATCTAGTTTTCAATTCTGCAAAGCTTTTCTCAGAATTATCTGACCATTGAAACTTGACCATCTTCTGAGTCAACCTAGTGAATGGTCAGGCTATGGATGAAAATCCTTGCGCGAACCTCCTATAATAACCCGCTAGACCTAAGAAACTTCTAATATCTGTAGCAGAGGTAGATCTGGGTCATTGTTTTACATACTATCTTTTGTCAATCTACTTGGATCCCCTCGCAAGATACAATGTGACAAAGGAAAGCAAAGGATTGAAACCAGAACTCACATTTGCTAAACTTAGCGAATAATTGGCGATCTTTAAGAGTCTGTAGTACAACTCTCAAATGACTCGCATGTTTTTCTCATTCCTAGAGTAAATGAGGACATTATTAATAAAGACGATAATGAACAAGTCCAAGTACTATTTGAACACTGTGTTCATCAAATTTATGAAAGTTGCAGGAGCATTGGTTAGTCTAAATTACATAATTACAAATTCTTAATGACCATACTGAGTCCTGAAGGTTGTTTTCAGAATGTCACTATCTCTGACTCTAAGCTGGTGATAACCTGATCTGAGGTCTATCTTAGAAATCGCTAGCACCCTGAAGTTGGTCAAACAAGTCATCAATCCTGGGGATGGGATACTTATTCTTGATTGTGACCTTGTTCAACAGTCTATAGTCAATGCACATTTTGAGAGAACAATATTTCTTCTTTACGAACAACACTAGTACCCTATGGCAAAATACTAGGTCTGATGAAGCCCTTATCTAGAATGTCTTTCAACTGATCTTTCAATTCCTTAAGATTTGCTGGAGCCATTCTATAAAGAGGAATAGAAATAGGCTGGGTATCTGGAAGGAGATCAATTCCAAAGTCAATTTCCCTTTCAGGATGGAATCGGGAAAATCTTCTGGAAACACTTCTGAAAACTCACTAACTACTGGAACTGACTCAAAAGATAGGGTTTTAGAGCTAGAATCCTTAACCTGAACTAAATTACAAAGATAACCCTTAGAAATCATCTTTCTGGCCTTAAGGTAAGAAATGAATCGTCCCACAGGCGCTACGCTACTACCCTTCCATTCTAAAATTGGTTCGTTTGGAAATTGAAAACGAACAATCCTAGATCTACAATTGACTGAGGCATAATAAGAATGTAACCAATCCATGCCTAGAATGACATTGGAGTTTACTATTTCTAACTCTAAAAGGCCTGCTGAGGTGAATTTTTGATAGACTGTGATAGGGAAATTTTTGTATACCCGTCTAGCTATAACTGGTTCACCAACTTGAGTAGAGACTGAGAAAAGGTTCTGAGAGACTTTCTAAACTGACACTGAATTTGACTGCTATGTAAGGTGTTACAAAAGAAAGAGTAGCCCTTGAATCTAATAATGCATAAACATCAAGGTCAAAGACTTATAACGTACCAATGACTACATAAGGAGAACCTTCCTAATACTGATGATCCTGAAGTGCATACAACCTGTTCTATCGCTGACTGCCACCGAAACCAGATGGGTTACCCTACTGAGTCGGGCATCTTGCTGGTGCTGCTGAAGTTGTAGACTAAGCTCTACCATTACCACCTCCTTGACCTTGTGTAGAAAGGTAATCCCTCAACCTGTGACCAGACTGACCGCACCCAAAATATCCTTCCTTTCCCGCGAGGCACTCGCCTGGATGGTTCTTACTACACTTAAAGCAAGTGGGGTGAGTCTTGGTGCCTGAACCACTTCCCTGTGACTTAGAGTCTGGTTCCCTAACCTTCTGATCATACTTGTTCTTGGAGGATGGAACACTAGCTGATGAAGGGGCTAGGGTTTAAAATTTTGTTGAGTTTACGAGCAATTTACACCACTTGATTTCTGCTGAGAGTAGTCATGGTTCCCAGTCCTAGCCTTCTTATTCTCATTGGCATGTTCTCTAGCTTATCACCCTCAAATTGCTGAGCATGAGTCATAATCCTAGAGATGTTTATATTTCCCAGTAACATAGAATTTCTGCACTCAGCTTTTACCATATTTAACACTCCATACAAGAACTTATTCATCCAAGCGTTGGAGTCAAAAAATATGTGTAGAGCATACCTGGAGAGTTTCTTAAACTTAAGCCCATACTCTTGGACCATAATGTTTCGAATTCCTGAGCCTTTGCTTCTCTCAACTCTATTGGGAAAAACATTTCCAAAAAGGTCTCACTAAAGTAATCCCAAGTAATAGAAGTTGCATCTAGACCCCTATTTTCCTTATACTGAGTGTACCAGATATGAGCAAAATCTTTCAACTGGTATGATGCCAACTCTACCCGATCATTTCTAGTGAATTGCATCATCTCAAAGATCTTCTTGATCTCATCCAAGAAATTTTGGGGATCCTTACTAGTTTGCGATCCTAAGAACTCAGGCGGATTCATCATAACAAAGTCATGAACCCTAGCTGCTATTGATCCACCATTTGCATTCACCTAAGTTTGAACCCGCTGATTGTTCTAGTTGGCCACACTCTGAGCCAACATTTGAATGACGTTCCTGAATTCAACATTGGAGACTTCTTGATTTGGGAGTGGAGGAGATGTGTTTGCATTCCTGGCATTCGCACTCCTGGCTAGTTCTACGAGGAGGCATGATCTGAAACGTAGAACATCGAGTTAGGATGGAATTAGATCATACCTAACACACAATAAGAGTAACAAGAAAGTGAAATTTTTACCTAAAACACTTCATAGACTTCCTCTCATTAGATGTGGTGCACTTTACACCCATGAAAAAGACTACTTAGTGGCGACTTTTCATACATCCTAAGACTGTTAAACCTAGTGTTCTAATACCAAGTTTGCCACGCCCCAGCTATCCCTGAGATGCGGACACAGTTCCTAGGACCACGATTGATCCCAAGCTAACCCTGCTAGCATGATCATAAGCATACTAAAGATAATAAACTGATGCGGAGACTAAATCATAATTTTAGAATAAAAAGATGGGGAATATCCATATGCTAAAACTGAGGTATATGAAAATTGATGAGTTTAATACAAATAAGTTATTAACTCAATAGTAAACTGAAACTAACTATGTCTAAAAGTAGCCTCTAACTAACTAGAAATGCTTGACAGGCCCCACCTAAGTTTAGCAAACACTGAAACTAAAGGACTAAATGCTGAAAAGAAACTCATGATTGTTGTCCTCGGAGAATGAGGACTCACCACTGATTTTTATGAACTGGAGATCGGGAATCGATATAAGTGTGATCTAGATGCTGAGAACTTGAACCTACATCACGAAAAGATGTAGCGGACGTATGCATCAGTACTTGAAAGTTACTAAGCATGTAGGATAGAGTAAAGTTGAAATAATACATAACTGAACAAGCACAAAAGCAAGTATAATATTTTGAACAAGATATACTGAATTATGAGCTAACTGGATGCAATGACCAAATTTATAACATGTTGAGACTGAATACTAATTGAACTTTAAATATGGTCAATGCAATAGAGTTCGACTGAATTGTGGGAGCTACTAATAACAGATAATAAAATCACATGAGCTAAATGTAGAGTCCGATGCATACGCCCCATCGAGAGGATCCAATATACCCTACCAAATATATAAAGGCATGCTGGCATGATCACTAAATTGATGCCCACAAAGAGAAATTACAACCTACTTGGCTAGTAGTTCTGGGACTATTTGGTTACGGTGAACCCTACTCCATCTTGGTATTATGCTACTCCTAGTGAATTAAGTGATTAAGACATTACGACTGAATTTCTGTAAATACTGGATAGCTCAAAACTGAACTTGTAAGCTGATAATGCAACAATTAATCTGATATTTGCATTAATAACTAAGGCATGTGTATTTGAAGTAACTGAAATATCCGACCTAGCATGTGTAATTCACGAACTAAAGAAATACATTGCTAGAGTTCTGAAATTTATGCAATAATATGAGTAACATTGTAGTCTGATTTTGAATATATATCTAACTAATTCATGATGATCTGCTATAATTCTAGAACCCTAGGTTTATTCATGATAAGAGAATCAAGAACTGACTGAAGACTAGGGACTAATGGGTGAAAGGAACCCATTAGTGAAATCCTACATACATGGCGATGGAATCCACGGAGAAATCTTAGATTTCGGGGCTAGAATTGGTGGAACTTTGCTGCATTTTTGAACTAGGGTTCTTGACCTGCTTCTAATTTTCTAAGTTTTGAGTTATGATTTTGACTTAGGTAAGTTCTTTTTATGTTTCTAGGCTTAAGTTGACCAATATCTGATGATTTAGGGCTTAAATGACGTATCTTAGGGTTTAAATGAACTAAGAAAAGACCAGAAGACCCTGAACTAATTGCTGTCGAACCAATCGACGACCTGGACTGAAAGGCCATCATTGAATCGACGGTCCGTTGTTTGGGTCTGCTCAACGAGCCTTAACTAAAACGGGCAAAACTTTTCACTCGGAGGTCTATTTTTAGCAAACTTGGTGGCTACGGAAAGATAATTCAATTATCTGTTATTTCATAGGTTATGGAGCACCTAAATCATTTTGTGCTAAAAGTTAGGACCATTTGATGTTGACCTATCTGCAATTCCCCTTAACTAACTGCTAACATCACCTACACCACACCTACGGACCGTAGATCGAGCGAAGGTACGTGTTGGTCATTTTTAGTTAATGTTAGAGGCTGGGTAACTTGATTCTCAATCCATGGACACAGACCATGGACCGTAACCTGACTTACGGACCGTAGATCTATCCGTGGATCGACACTTTGTCGATTTTCTAGGTGGAGTTTTTGGGAGATCTTCTGTGGAAAGCGACGGATGCACAGTACGGGTCGTAGATCAGACTATGCTCCATCGATGGTAACCGTCGATTGCACCTGCAGATTTCTTAAAAGCTTATTATTGGTCTGTTTTTAATACGGGGTGTTACATTTACCATTAGTAAACTTGACATTTTGTTTTGCCGATCTTGTGAGTGTCTTTCTATGGATCTTTGATTGATGAATATTGAGCTTGTTGCTGAGGACATGTAATTGTTAGAGTGTGGTTGTTGATCTGTGTGTTATGTTAATTATGAATCGTTAGGTTGGGCTGGTTTTATGCAGGTTGTAGCTGTGGAGATTTAATTGATGAATATTGAGCTTGTTGTTGGGAATATGTGATTGTTAGAATATTGTTGTTGAGATATGTGTTTGTAAATTGTGAACTGTTACATTGGGCTAATTTTATGCAGGTTGTAGTCGTGGAGGTTCGGTTGGGTGTAAGGAGTACCCGTATTCTATCCCCTTAGCTTGTGTTTAGAGGTTTACTGGCTGATTATTGTGTGGTTTGCTACTCACCCCTTTCTTCTACAATTTTTTTGTAGGTTACTAGCCCATACCTTTGTGATATATTATCTTATTTTCCGAGGCTTATTGGAGATTTTTGAGGTAGTTTTTTGTCATCTCTGCATACCTTTTTACTCATATTTATCATCTTGTTCTATTCTAGAAACAAGGTCATTTGAGACTTGTGTTTCTTTGAATTAATTGTAATTTAACTTTAGACATTTGTACACGTGACAACCAGATTTTGGGGGTATTTTTGAGTTGATTATGAAATATCCGCATTTGATTATAATGTTAAATTTTAGGCTGATTTGTCTTGGTGGGATAAGACGAGTGTCATCACGTTCATTTTTGGGTCGTGACACCAACAATGGTCTTACACTAATTTTATGAGAAAGCAAATATTAGTATTGAGAAGAGTTCCATTCATGATTGAAAAAGAATATAAGAGAACTAAATATTCTCAAATATACCATTTTATCATTGAAAAAGAGAAATTAAGATTTAAAAACGAGTGGGCTAGATGTTGTATTATCACATAGCTCAACTAATGGTTATCGGTTTGAGAATCTCCAAATAAGATTAATAAGTAACTTATTGTATTTTTATATACATCCTTGATTAATATCTTTATTTTATGAAGCTTTAAGCATTTCATCTTTTGTTATTGCTTTTGTATTGAGTTGAAGTGACGTGGGTATTCTTTCAGTGTTATTAGTTCAGTTATCTATATATTTTGTTCTCTTTACATACTCATACATTTCATGTACTGATGTCATTCCACCTTCATCTTATTATAATGAAGATAAAGGTGTTCACGTTCATCAACAAATGCTTCGTTGAGATCATTTGCAACTCCATTTTTCTTTCAGTTTAACCCCTATAAGGTGTTGTGGATCTCGTCCCAACATCTATGTTGAACTATAGATGTTTCACAGATAGTTGAGTTAAGGAGTCTCTCAACATTTTCTCTTTTGATTGAGATATTTTGAGACTGTTTTGTAAAGTACTATTATTATTATTGCAATTAATTATTTTTCAGATAGTTTGAGTTAAGAATTTACTTGAGTCTGTATGTTCTAAATTCTATTTTCTAAGCTTGTTATTGCTTGAGTAAATCTTCCGTTAAGTAGTCAGTCATGCCAAGGGTTCACTTGGAGATTAAAAATGGTTCTAGAGTGCCGCTCACGCCAGGGTGTAAGCACGGGGTGTGACATGTTTTGCAGAATAAGAAAAAAAATAACAATTAAAGATTTTTGTCTCTCAAAAAAGATATAATATTGATTGAAAATTTAAACATGTACTTTTTCTAATAAAATTGTTAATGGCCATTTGTGACATTTCACTTGAAAATTGGATTTTATTGAAATTACAGTTATTGAGTATTTAATTTGATTTCTCTTCAAATTACACAACAATCTCTTAATCTTTCTCTTTTTTATTTGAACCACTAAGAAGACTAATTAGTGTGTGTTTTATTAATAAAAAAGCTATTCGGATACAAAAGAAATGAAAGCTTAAAACTTAATAGTTAAACATAAAATCTCAAAGCAAACCACTAACTACTCTTTAGATATCAATGAAATAATTATAGAGCTAGAATCATGTTGTTTGGCTTAATAACTTTTTTTAATATTTCAGGCCCTTATTTTTCCTCACACATTGTTGTCATCAAAAGGTATATTTGTTTTTGTGTTTTGTTTTAATAGACCTCCTTGATCATGTTATCTTCTTTATCTTTTTCATCTTTAGTATTTAATATTGTTATATTTTTTCTATGATAGAAATTTAGAGACGATCATAGTTAGAAGTTAAAGGTATGTGTTAAAGATAATAAGAATATTATATTTATCCAAAATGGCTTTTCATAATTTTAGATTATAATGCAAAACAAAATGCAGATAAGCTAAGGGTATACCATTTAGTAGAGAAAATTTAAAAAATAATTCGCTATAAATAAAATTATATCACTAATTTTAAATTCTTAAATACATGTATAATAGTTAACTGATAGTTGGGGTTTCAAGAAAAATCTTTTTAGCTCAAATGATATGAAATTGATTTATTTTTTTAGTGAATTTACAAATCTATCCTTTTAATATTTAATTATTTTAAACAACTTTAAAGATTGTTTTCAATGCTTTACAATTGTTCTATTTAGTCAAGAGGTTGTCCAAAGAAGCTTCATTGAGTTTATATTTGATGTAGCTATATATTTTCTCGATTTTCATCATGCTCACTTGCCATGTGCGTACAATATCTATAGAAGGTAGATAAATTTTTCATTTTGGTGTTTGTATTTATGTATCTAATTAAGGTCTTATAGTTTAGAATATCTATTATTTTCTATACAATTTTGACTTCGAAATTGATTTTGTTTCTTTATTTTCTATTTGTCAGGACTCACAAGCATGAATATTGAAGTGTTTTATAGTTAGATATCGCATTCACTGATTTTGAACTTGACTGTCAAATACCTAGAAAAGTATCACATTCATGAAACTTTTTAAAAGAAATTATTTTTATTACTCAATGTGTGTTGCAATAATCTTAGATAATTATGTAAATCACATTCAATTAAACATATGTAGGGAATAAATATGAACGAGTCCAATACTATGATAGCCTTACATACTATTATTAAGCTATTAGACTAAAAACTTTGGTGGAAACTTCATTTATCTTGAGTTTGAGGAAGAACATTAGCTTTCTTGGAGGAAATTTTTGTTCTTGGAATCTTGGGACTTGATCTTGAAGGAAAAAGCTCTTTCATGAAGTTCTTAGAGTGGAAGAACTTGGAAAAATCCTTGGTTGGAAAGTCTCCCTTTGTAGCTTGGATTTTTAACTTGAAGGTTTGGAGTTCTTGATGGAGGAGAGGAACCCTAGTTGAGTTTTAAAAGAATTTATAATACTTGAATAGTTAAATAGATGATTTTGAGAAGAAAACTAGTTAGTTAAATGATATACTGAGTTAATACACTCAAAACTAATTTAGAATAGGGTAAAAAAGCTTCGAAAAAGACTAAATTAACTCTGAAATGCATGGTTAATTTAGTTAGTTGGACCATCCTAGGAGTACTTTTGGAATAACCCTCACATCGTTTCCAAATGTAGAGGAGGAGACAACTTATAAAATTTGTAGTCGCTAGGTTTTAGTCTTATCATAACGACCTAGCAACCACTATAGTGAGTGGTAAAATTCCTGCTATGGCGGAGTGACATCATCCCAAATCAAATTCAAAGATTTGAGATTTACTTCATGTCTTAATTAATTTGACTGTTCATTTCAAAAAAGAAATAGGTTTCCATAACGAGCGAGATGACTTTTGAATAATGATAGAACAAATCATTATAAACATTTTCCTATAAGAAAAAGACTATCCAAATATGGAGTCTTTGTGCTGTTCTTTTAGGATTTTTTTAAATTATGGTAAGAAATTAGGGTAAATACGCAACAATACTCCCCATTGGCATGAATTTCTGGAAAAATAAATTTATTCCACCTTCTTCACATAATCTTCAAAAGATTAAATCTCCTCCAATAAATCTATGTCCCAACATAGAGAACCTCTCTGAAAAGGTTTCTTCAATGAAATCTCCATCCATGCCAATTCGCTTGCGCCTAGAAGCCTAGAACTAAATACGCCAAGATGTAGTAGTAATATCTTTAAATCGTGCTTAGAAGTAACATCACAATACCTTCTCAAATTTACTACGAAGAAATGCATGTAGTATTAAGTGAACTTAATCAGATGATATTTAAGAAATATATTAACCATAACTTAAACTCATATTAAAATAATACTAGGAGTTAAAAGACCATATAGATCACCAAGTACACAACATTTTCTTCGATAATCTAATAATGAAATATGCATTATGAAAATTTATAACTTCAACACTGGTCAACCCCCCCCCCCCAAACCCAACACTAACTTAAAGAAAAGAAATGATTTAACAAAGATAATATTTGTTGACACCCAATTTTTTGCCTAACAATTTTATATGCCGTCATTCTTGGATGGGGAAAAGTTCATGTTGTCAACGTTGAGATACTGGTCCATGTCCATATACTCTTCATCTTCCACAGCCTTTGTAGGTTCCTTAAGCCTCTTCAACTCAGCTTTCAACTCTTCATTTTGCACTGCAATCGGGGTGAATAATGTCAATTTCAATATTACGTCATCAGAACATTTATATACTATTATTTACGTATTAATCACTATATAATATGTTCTTATTATAGTTATTTCATGAATAGTTTTTATATTATTAATTGTTCTTGCATAAATGTAAAGTAAAAAAATAAATATTTTTTTGGGGAACGAAATATATATATACCAGCGAGTAAATTAGACTTGTTAGTGATGCTATCCAATTGTACTTGCAATATTTGATTCTCCAGTTGCAACTTCTTTTTGTTCTCTTTCTCATTTTCTATTTTTCTTCCCACAAAAGCTATTGTTTCCTGCACAAGTAAATATACAAAATATTTTTTAAGCGCTAGTAATTACAGTGAGACAACGAACTTGTTGATATTGAAGGAAATACAAACCTGTTGATATTGAAGGAAATTACCTATTATTAGATATCCATAATCTAGTGTTCAAAACAACCTCTGCACCTTACAAAGATAGAATTGTGATCTGCATGCGTATATATATTTTATACCTCATTTTGATTTTTTGTGTGTATATATATGGGTATGTTGTTGTAATTGGTACAATTAGCCTAGAGTTTAATTTAATTTAGGGTCACATGTAAAAAATGAAAATGTGTACTTAAACATTTAACAAATGAGTTTTTGAGGAGGCAGAGAAGCACGAGAATATTATTGGTTACCAAAGATGGACTTGGGAGATACGTTTGATCATGATGATATCGAAAGATAGTTCAATAAACAAACAGAGGCAGAAGCAAGACTACAAGATCCGAATGTTACTAACCAAATGATGCAAGAGGAGGCTGCAAAATTAGACACTAAAACTCAGCAGATATTCTCTACTGCACAAAAAATGTGTAAGGATACATCTTCCATAATAGGGACAACAAAATAGCTAATGATCCAACTTTGTAAAATGTTATTGCTAAACAGAATTGTACTAATAAAGTAGCTGGAAATAGGACGAATCTGAAGCATATGGCTAGAGGGAAAAAGATTGCAGATGGTCACAAGGAAATGGAAACAATTGATCTAGAGAATAATTTATTTGATGTGTTGGTTACTGATGGGTGCAATCAAATTTTGGGGGGTAAACGTAAAGGTGATGATAATCAGCTGAACAACAAAAGTTTTAAGAATCAAAACAATGTGGTGGATCGGGAAGGCAACCCTAAATGGCTTCCCTCTTCACAATGAAGACTTTGGTGTGGAATTGTCGAGGCTTTGGAGAGTCCTTGACAGTTCCCTTTCCGAAGGAGACAATGCGTCTCCACTCCCCGAATATGATCTTTTTAAGTGAAACAAAGAATCGAGAAACAATGGTAGTGAGAATTCAAAGACAACTGCATATGACACACACTATAACGGTGGATCCGGTTGGACTAGCAGGAGGATTATGCTTATTTTGGAATGGCGATATTCAGGTATGTCAATCTAATTCAACATCTTTTTATATTGAAACATACATTCATGACTTGGTAGATGATTATAAATATTGGCATATCTTTGTTTATTTAAGTACTGATAAAGTTATTCGTAGAACTCAAATACAAGAACTGTTGTATAGATCAACTATGTGGGGTTTACTATGGGTAATGGCAGGGGATTTTAATGATATCATAGATAATTCTGAAAAATTGGGAGGTATATTAAGGGAGATCTCTTCCTTTCGAGATTTTAAAAGCATATTACGGAATATAGGAGCTATAGATTTAGGCTTCACTAGAAAACCATGCACTTGGTGGTGCTTTAGAGAAAATGATTGTATAATTCAAGAGAGAATGGATAGAATCATAAGCTCTCCGGGTTGGAGATTAGATTTCAGCCTTGCAAATATAATGCACATAGAAACAAAGGCTTCTGATCATAGTGCTTTGTTATTGAATACACAAGTTAATTTTAGGGAAAAAAATAGAAGGTTCTATTTTGATAAGCGTTGGAGTGACAAGGAAGAGGTAAACATGATTATTGATCGATCATGGAATAGCTTTGGTGGAGGGTCTCAATAATCCAAAATAATTTTTAAACTAAAGAATTGTCGAACTTCTTCATTAGTTTGGCTTCGAGGGGGTAGTGAAAATTCTAAGAAAAAAATTCAAGGGATTAAAAGTAGAATCGATGATTTAAAGAACGACCCAAGTAATTTTGATCTTAATAAATTAAGATTGCTTCGCAAAGAATTATGATAGGCGTATAAGGATGAAGAAGCCTATTGGAAACAAAAATCTAGAGCCTTATGGCTTCAGGAAGGCGATAAGAGCACTTCTTTTTTTCAAATGAAAATGATTCAAAGGCGTAAGTATAACAATATTAAGGGGCTTATTTTAGATGATGGAAGTTGGCTTTCTGATCATAGGGATATTTTAATAAAGGTAGAAAGATTTTATAAAAATTTATTCACTACTTCCGACCTACGGATTTTGATCACGTTCTTAATATACTTCCTACCTTAGTAGATAATTCGGTTAATGATATGCTTACTAGAGGAATAATAAACGAGGAAATTAAACAAGCATTTTTTTTATATGATCCATTAAAAGCTCCAGGAGTGGATGGAATGACACCCTTCTTCTTTCAAAGGTATTGGAATATTATCTCCGTTGATATTTGTGAAGCTGTAAAAAGCTTTTTTAGTTTATGATATCTTCTACCTTCTTGGAACCAAACTCTTATAACTTTGATCCCTGAAGTGAAAAATCCTAGTGATGTGAGTCAATTTCAACCCATAAGTTTATGCTCTACAACGTACAAAGTTATTGCTAAAATTATTGTTAAGAGACTGAAAGTCTACCTACCCAATATTATCTCTCCAAATCAATATGTTTTTATTGAAAAACGATAAATAGTAGATAATGTTATCCTAGCGCATGAGTTCATGCATCTTCTTAAAAATAAAAGACGTGTAAAACAAAAATACATGGCCCTTAAGCTAGATATGGCTAAAGCTTACGATCGAGTTTAGTGGATTTATATTCAAAAATTACTTGCTAAAATGGGTTTCCATGAAACTTTTATTAATTGGATTATGCAATGCATCATCACTCCAACGTATAAATTTAAATATTAATGGGGACATAGTGGGAGGAGTGAAACCTACTAGAGGATTAAGGAGATCCACTTTCTCCATATCTTTTCCTCTTATGTGTTGAAGGTCCCTCTAGACTCTTAAATCAAGCGGAATTATGTGGGGATATACAAGGGTTAAGCTTAAATAGAGGAGGTCCTACAATTAATCACTTATTTTTCGCTGATGACTCATTTATCTTTTGTAAGGCGACTATCAAAAACGCTCAAAAAATCTCTAAAATGTTAAAAACTTATGAGAAGTGTTCGAGACAAAAGGTAAACTTCACTAAATGAATTATTTCTTTAGTAAAAATTGTTCTGATATTGATAAAGATAGTATTAATGAAGTGTTAGGACAACTACAATGGAATAACTTATCATTATATCTGGGTTGCCTGCGGTAGTTGGAAGATCTAAGAAAAAAATGCTAGAGTTTATTAAAGATAAGATGAAATCCAAAATAAAAGGATGGAAAAATAACTTCCTAAGTCCAGCAAAAAAAGAAGTGATGCTTAAATCTGTATTATCTGCAATTCCATCTTATGCGCTATCATGTTTTAAAATTCTGGATTCCTTATGTAAAGAGATTACAACTATCTTCTCTAATTTTTGGTGGGGGCATGATAAGGATAAAAGAAAGATGCACATTGAAAAAATGAGAATCTATGTTTAGCTAAGTTTAAAGGGGGAATAGGGATTTAGAGATTTAAAGTTGTTTAATCAAAGCATTGTTGGCAAAGCTTTCTTGGAGAATTTTAACCGAAGAAGAGTCTTTACTTTTTGGAATCCTCAAAAGCAAATATTTTTCACGTACTTCCTTCCTTAATGCCACTTGTTCATCTAATAGTTCTTGATATGGAAAAGCATTATTTGGGGTAGAGATCTCTTACAAAAGGGCATTAGATGGAGGGGAGGCTCTGGAGATTGTATTAAAGAGTGGAAAGATCCTTGAATTCCTAACTCTAGTGGATTCAAACCTAGTCAGATGCTTGATCAAATAGATGTCGAGTTGAGAGTGAAAGATCTTAAAGAGGAAAATACCCATACATGGAAATTGGATGATCTTCAAAAGTATTTCTGCCCAAATGATATCCATACAATAGTTTCTATACCTATTTCAACCACAGGCTCTTCCTATAAGGTTATTTGGCACCATACCAAGTCTGCGAAGTATGAGGTTAAATTAGGATACCACTTAGCGAGGGAAATGATCAGGTGTGAACAAGTGAGTAATGAGAGAGACCAATCTAGTAATCAATCTTTCTCAAAAGAACTCTGGAAGTTTTTATGGTCTATGAACATTAAAAACAAGTATAAACACTTTATTCGAAAATGCATTTTGAATGTTTTACTGGTCAACCACATAATTTCTAGGAGACTGACCCACATTTTGTTTAGGTGTCCCAGTGCTCAATTGGTTTGGAAAATTTGCCACATTAATTGGCCTAGCTTAGAATATATTGTGAATTTTGCTGGTCGGTGGAATGATCCTTTTACAAATGTTAAAAATTATCCTGACTCTATAGAGATGATTAAATTAAGTATTTCTATTATGTGGCAAATTTGGAAGGCTAGAAACACAAAGAGTTTCAATGGAGAAATTGTTGACCCTAAGGATATTGTTAACAAAGCTCTTTTTGATTTTCTTGAGCATGAAAAGCAATTTTATCCCTCCATCTCTCCCAAGAGTTATAACTGCTTGTAATGATGATAGAAATTGAACTATGGCACAAGATTGTATTGTTGTGTTTGCAGATGCTAGTGTACATAAGGAAAAAAAGATTGCAAGCATTGGCGTGGCGGCTATAGATAACTATGGTAACCTCCTTTATGCCTTTGGCACCCCGATTTAATACGTTGGGGAAGTCATCACTGCTGAAGCCATTGCAGTTCGTATGGCGATGGAGAATTCTAGAGAAAAGGGATGGACAAAGTTGCAAATCTTATCAGACGCAAAAAATGTGGTGGATATGGTACTACAAAGAACTATAGTCTCATGGGATGTAGAGACTACTTGTGAAGATATTTGGAACCTTATGAAGTACTTTGAAGTGGTTAATGTGATGCATATTCCAAGGTCTTGGAATTTGGTCGCACATACTTTAGCAAAATTTTCTATTTTGTTAGTACACAAAGTAATTTAGCTTTCTACTTTCCCTAGATGGATTGTAAGTGATGCAATTGCATCCTTTAACTCTTTGAACCTTTTTATGCATTAATATAGTGTGATGGTTGTTAAAAAAAACAAATGAATTTTTGAAACAACGTCATTTTAATCATAAGATTGGATGCACACTATGTGTAAATATATTTGTGCACGCAATTGAATTTTAATAAAATCATCCAAGAAAAATATCAAATAATGAATCAAAAATATTCTAATAAAAAAATTTCATCTAAATTTTATTACCTCAAGATTTTTGGCCTCTTTTTTCAACCCATCTGTGTATTCAATCTTCCTCATCCTAGTCCTTTGAGCAGACAATCGATTCGATATTGTTCTACAAGTCGCGATTCCATAAGAATTTTCATCAGAAATTCACATTTTTTAAGTAGCTTCAATAAAAATAGACGTGGGTGTATACCTTCTTAACTTCTTCATGTTAACATTGGGGTCTACTTGACCATTTTTAAGCTCCAAATTCACAGCTTCTTCCAGAGTTGGAATGTTATTAATTGATTCATATTCAATTGGAGTTTTCAAAGACAAACTCAAATTAGGCTCATCAGATTTGTTTCGTTTCTCATTCATTTTTGTTGAATCACCTAAGGAGCATTGAATAAAAATCCCCAAAAAGGAAACGTTAGTAAAAAAAATGAAAGAAAATTGATAAAGAAAATGAATTAAGAAGTGAAAGAACAAATGTATGTATACCTCTAGTTGAAGAATGCTTCTTCTGATTTTTTGTGATTTTAAGGCATAACTAGATATCTTTATATAGAGATGGGAAAATGATTTTTTTTTTCACTTGGAAAGTATAAAATCTTGTAAACTAGATTTATATAATTAAAATATTTTGTATAAAGGTAATTAAATTTATTATTTGCTATATATGTAAATATATAGGCAAATTTACATAAATTTCACTAGTTTGAGGTTATTACTTAGTACATTCTAATTTACAATATTGTAAATATGACCAGATTTTGGTGTGTCCGGATACATATATCTTGAAATATATTAAGTCAAAATTAGGTGTGATTTGTTCTAGATATATGTATCCAAGTAGGTTTGCATGTATCTGGACATATAATAAATCTAACTCACCACTCTCCTCTGTATCTAGACATATACATATGAATCGCAGCACATATGTGTAACTAGTGTGTATTTACTTTGATTCGCATGTAATTGTTTTAAATGACTATCTCCCTCCCCATCTCACTCACCTTCCTCCCCTTCTCTCTTGCCTCTCTCCTATTTTAGAGTGTCTAGCAGCAAACAAATGTGTATTTAGGTGTACCTTCCTCAATATATGATAGAAAATTGTTAGTTAGTGATAAGATACATAATTGTTTGAAATTATAGGTAGAACTAGTATATATGGTATGGATGCAAGCATGTCAAATAATGTAGTTTAAACTTAAACATGTCACAAGCCTCACCCGTCGTGAGTGATACCCACACTAAATCCCCATGGGAGAATCAATCACTAACTAACACACACAATAATACAACTAGAAGTAATAGTTCTTATAGATAAAATCAAGTTTCATAGCAAAAATCTATTATCATAAAACAATTATAGATTTAAACCCTAGAACCTAAGATTGTGCACCAAAACATCACTAATCTAGAATATGGAGATGAAATATAAAAAATACAAGAAAGTCCAAGTCGGGAATATGGAGTAGAAAAGTAAGACAAATCTATGGAATCACATACAAAGTAACTTAACATTGGGTACAAATAGCATGGGATATTCACCATTCAGGTCACATAGCAGCCGCCTAAATATGTCATGTAATGAACAAAGAAAGAGCAAGTATTGTATTAATATACAAATCCACAGTGTACTGCTAGTATCATGTCTTGCTCCAAATATACGTATCTAAAAAAATAACTAAAGCATAGTAGAGACAAGATAACACACAACAACCCAAGTCTGCAATACAACACGACTCTTAGTCACCAATCACGACATAACAATTGTATGTAGCATATCCCATATGATTACAAACAACCCCGATTCACTCAAGGAAACAAAATAAAATAGAACAATCAAATTTGTATTGTAATGACCCTCATGATCGTTATGAATGAGTTATTATTGAAAGAAAACAAAGGATAAAACTTTTGGTTTGATGAGTTAAGAAATTTAGGTTAGGCTAGGCTTGGACAAAATCTGAGTGACATGTGGTATAAGGAAATTCAGAGAACGGATTAGAAGTCAATTCAGGTAAATAGAAATCCTGACATCGAACTTGGTGTGAAAGGGTTAGTTTAGGACGTTAAGGCTCAAATGTATGTTGTAAAATAGGCTCTGTTCGGGAGACTTCCTAGTTTTTGTCCAGTAGAAGCCGCTATAGAGGGTGATACACGACTATAGCAGTCGAAACTAGGTTCTTGTATAATGGAATAGACTTAGGTATGATAGTATGAGCCTCAGTTTAGGCTCTTTCCCAGTTTGTTAGCTGTCTCTATCTTCTCTCCCCATTTCCACCACGCCAATATGTTACCAGAGGTTTTGCCTTTCTCGAAATTGGTGTATTTAAGGATTTGATCTTTTTTGTGATCATTTACGAGTGGACTTCGATCCACGGTGGCTTCGAGCCTACTTGAGATCCTCTATGGAATCGACACTCCCCCGAGTCACTCTTGCTAGTTGGACGGCTTACATATCTAGGAGTGGGTTGTCTTGTTGGGTGGCTTAGATTGACAGTATTTCTATCTGGGATGAGAATTGACTGCTTTTCGGTTATGTTAATAACTGGGGTTGGGAGCCGACAAATGTTTGAAGATTCAGATTTGGGTTACTCTTCATTTTTGTAGTCTTGGCTATTTTGTGCACTTGTCGGCCTATGATGTCTATTGCATATTTTTTGGTACCCATGTTACACTCTACATCTTTTTCGTTATGAGATCTTAGGACCACCTACAACGATGATCATTCGTGTCATCTTTTGTAGCTTTTGGATAACGGAGACGAGGGTAAGCACTTAGAGTTCGGATCATCATGTCTCCTTTTGTACTTGCGTTAACTAGTCTTTTGTTTATTAGGCTGCTTGTTGTGGTCCACTTTTATGACTTGTATTTGTTCATATTAGACAACATGTCCTTGTGAATTCCAAATTCTGGGAAGCATTTTATTATATACAGTCTTTAGTTTGCTTCCATTTCTATCTTTTCTTATTATTAGTGTTATTTTTTAGTTAGTTCTACCTTATACTCATTATTTGTCGTCTTTTGGTACGGGTTGACTTACCTACTGGTGTGTTATAGTAAGTGTCATCATGACTCGGAATGTCGGGTCGTGAGTATTATAGTACCAGTTTCACCGATCTTACTATATTGAGTTAATACCTCATAGAATCCTACGGATTTCAATTTTCACTAGCCCCGTTGCATTAATGAGATTTCAGACAGACTTACACTAATAACTTGGCCAGCACATAAATATTCAGAATATTAGTATTTTATCTAACTGAAGCGCTCTGAGAGTGTGTTTGAATTGACTTATTGGAAGTGATTTAACTTTTACGTTTTTTTTTTAGTTTTTAGTTGTGTTTACTAAGACTGAAAAGTACTAAAAATGTTTTTAGGTTTGTTGGGCTAAAAACATCCTTCAACCATACTGTTATATTTAAACCACATCCTTACACTATCACAATGAACAGAAAAACCTCCTCAATTATTTTTAAAAACTAACAGTTGATCAACCCACAAATCCCCCATTTGTTTGCTCCCATTCTTCTCTTAGCTTATAGTAATAATGGACAGTCCTAACTAAATTAAATGAGCTAGGAAGAGAGGTTTTCATTCTCAACTTCACAATAGTAGCCAGGATGTTCCCATAAAAAGTGAGCAAAATATTTCGAGTAAACTAGTTTTCGCCCTATATTTTATAGTTATAAAGATCAGATAAGCGACGGAATATTATAAGAAAAAATGTATAATTTTCTCTTATTTTCTAGACAATGGGGGAATTCGAATTATGAAGGTAGTCTATTTATTTTATATATATATATTTGGTGGAAATTTGATAAATACTAGTTACTGTAATTTTAAATATAAAAATTGCATATTTAGTTATTACATAAAAATATACTTTTTCTTTTTCAATTTATGTGATGCTTTTCACTTCTTAAGATCCAACCTATGTGAACTTCTTATAAATATTTTAGTATGCATTTTTCATCATATTGATATGAGAAGAACTGCAACTTTAATATGTGAAAAACGTCACATGTTTATCCATAGTTAGTTCTAGCTTCATTTACATGAATGAAAATGAATTTAACCGTTAGTTGCTATCAAGAAAAAAATGGAAGGGTGAATCTGGCCATTTTTCAGGATAGTTACAGGATGTTTTTTGCTCACTATGGTAGTAAAAAGATGTTAATTAAATTTAGAGTATATTTGAGGGACATTTTTAACCAAAAATTCACTTTTTTACTTTAGAGCCTATTCGACATTGTTGTTGGGAGGCCCGAAACACTTATTTTGAGAAAAAATACATTTTTTTAAAAAAATAAGTGTTTGACAAATCACTAAAAGTGTTTTTAAATGGAAGTAGAAGCAACTTTTCTGTTGTAGGAAAAAAACTTTTAAAAAAATCTTTTTTGAAAAAAGCATAAACAAAAAAAATATTTTTCTCAAGACTAAAATTTCATTTTCATATATACATATTACCAATTTATTTCTTATTAATTAATTAGCATATTTCATATGTTTTCTAAAATTTGATTTAATAATTTTATGTTTAATTTATAAGTTATTTTACGTTTATATATTATGTATATAGTGTAACACCTCCGACTATGAAAAGGGCTAAAGAGGGGTTCGTGCAAGTCAGCCAGCGGTTTTAAATTTTGAGTCAAATTCAAACGATCATATCTCTTAGTAAACAAAGAATTATGTGGCCTGTGACCTATCAAATTAAAGGTCTTTGAGTTCTCTTTCTAATGTTGTCGTGTTTGCTAAATTTGAAGTTCAGAGTAAAATGTTATGTCCGTTTTGGTGAAGCCTCTCTTTTAAGGCACCTCAATCTTTTTTAGACGGATAGTTTGGGCTTTTCCTTCTCTTCTAAGCCTAGACACATTTTTCTTCACCCAATTAAGGGTCTATTATGTTTATTTCGCCAAGAACCTTTGTTCCTTCCAAATATCTAAGGCTCTCACAGTGTTGGAATTGTTCGTCCTCACATCCAACATCTCAATTTAGTCAATAAATTGTTACATCTAAAAGATCCAGTCGTAGTTCTTGATATTGAGTTCAATTCTTTAACAATTAAGGCTTTTTGATTCTTTTGTTTTGTGAATATTATTGTGTTGTTCATGCTTAGTATCATATGAACCCTATTGAGTTGATAAAGTTATGTTTCTAGAGGAATTGTATGAAAGTTCTCATGCATTTGTGTTAAGTTTGAGAATCAAGAAGAATTTAGGAGAAATTTCTCCATTCTAAACTAAGTTGGGTCACTATTTTAAGCTTGAAAATTCATCGGGGTGCTGGGAAAAGGCATGTGGTGGCGCACCATGATAGCTCCAAGGCCTAACTTCTGAAGTTCAGGCCTTGGGGCATCGCGCTAGTAGTGCACCAAGGCCTGACTTTTGAAGTTCAGGGTTTGGCACCCTCCGCCAATAGTATGCCGAGGTTTGTAGGCTGATTCATTTTTTTGTTTCATATTGCGCATGTTTCTATAAGTTGTGCCCATGTTTCCTTTCCTTGTAACTCCTATAGGCTCCATTTACCTTTGAAACTTCCGGCATATCTTATTCAACTGTCTTAATGCACATTCAAAACTAAAATGAGTTTAAGAGAAAATTTCAAGATTTTTACTCAGTTATTGTTGAGAATCTTTTGTAACCAACTGTATTGACCCAGAAGGTCATTTTTGAAAATTCTGAATATCACCCCAAGCTTGAATTTGAGATATATGAGAGTTGAATATTAAATGGCATCAAGAGTAGGAACTTGGTTACAGGTTGGAGTGAATTTTCTTGGTGAGTTATTGGGTCTAGGATAGAGCTATAGCAATTTGAGTTTTGTTATATTCGAAATTTTATTGCGATTACTAATGTGAATAGATTGATTTGAGTTGGAAGTCCAACGAAAAAGGGAAGACTCAAGTCTTGGAGTGTTTGTTCGACTATTTTAGGCAAGTAGATTCCTATACCCTTGTTAAGTGTATGAAATTCGTGTATTTCCTTGTGGTGTGTGTTGGGGAGTAATGGGACTTAGTGATGGGTTGACTTGTCCATGTTGATTAATTCTAATGATGAAAAATGGGTGATAAAAGGTAATGTGATTAATTATTTGTGTGTGATATGCTGAGAATGGTTGAACGGCTTGTTGAATCATTGTTAATAGTGTATCATGATTATGTTATTATGAATTGTGCAATGTTATGAAAATTGTCATCTCCTCATTATTTGTGTGAACATGTCATTTGCATTGTTCTAAGACATGGTTTTGACAAGTGTTATGTGAACTAAGAAAGAATAAGAAATTAAAGAGGATGTACCATTTCAAGAGACGTATTACATGCTGCGATTTATGGAGGCTCGTATCGCGCATTTTAATAAATGCATGGACAGATATGTCCCCCGTGAGTCCCGGACTTAGAGACAACGGGTGTGTATCACAAGGTCAGACATGCATCCTTATACTTGACATTGCATTCAATTACATTGCACATATTTATCATTAGTGAACTTGACATTTTGTTTTGCTGATCTTCTGAGTGCCTTACTTTGGAACTTTGATTGATGAATATTGAGCTTGTTGCTGAGGACATGTAATTGTTAGAGTGTTATTGCTGAGCTTTGTGCTATGTGAATTATGAATCGTTCTGTTGGGCTGGTTTTATGCAGGTTATAGTTGTGGAGATTTTAATTGATGAATATTGAGCTTGTTGTTGGGAATATGTGATTGTTAGAATATTGTTGTTGAGATATGTGTTTATAAATTGTGAACTGTTAGGTTGGGCTAATTTTATGCAGGTTGTAGTTGTTGAGGTTCGGTTGGGATGTAAGGAGTACCCATATTCGATCTCCTTAACTTGTGTTTAGAGGTTTACTTGTTGAGTATCGTGTGGTTTGGTACTCACCCCTTTATTCTACAATTTTTTTAGGTTATTAGCCCAGAACTTTGTGACATATTCTCATATTTTTCTGAGGCTTATTGGGGATTTGTAAGGTAGTTGTATATCATCTCAGCATACCTTCTTACTACTATGTATCATCTTGTTCTATTCTAGAAACAAGGTCATTTGAGACTTGTGTTTTATTTTGAATTAATTGTAATACTTTAAAGGCTTGTACACGTGACAACCAGATTTTAGGGGTATTTTTGAGTTGATTATTAAATTTTTGCATTTGATTGTAATGTTGAAATTTAGGTTGACTTGTCTTGGTGGGATAAGAAGAGTGTCATAACGTCTATTTTTGGATCGTAACACCAACAATGGTCTTACACTAATTTTATGATAAAACAAAGATTAGTGTTGAGAAGAGCTCTATTCACGATTGAGAAAGAACATAAGGGAACTAAGTATTTCCAAATATACCACTTTTACATTGAAAAAGATAAACTTTGAATTTTATAGATGGTAGATACATTTTTCATTTTGGTGTTTGTATTTATGTATCTAATTAAGGTATATAGTTTAGAATATCTATCATTTTTTATACAATTTTGACTTCGAAATTGCTTTTGTTGCTTTATTTTTTATTTGTCACGACTCACGAGCATGAACGTCATTGATGTATTTTTTACAATAGTCAGATATCATATTCATTGATTTTGAACTTAACTGTCAAATACCTAGAAAAAGTTTCACATTCATAAAACTTTTTTAAAAAATTATCTTTTATTACTCAATCGTGTTGCAGTAATCTTAGATAATTATGTAAAATCTCATTGAATCAAACTTATGTAGGGTGTAAGTATGAAGTAGTCAAATACTATGATAGTGTTACATACTTGATTATTAAGCTATTAGACTAACAACTTTAGTGGAAATATCATTTATCTTGAGTTTGATGAACCACATTAGTTTCCTTGGAGGAAATCTTTGTGCTTGGGGCTTGATCTTGAAAACATAAACTCTTTTATGAAGTTCTTAGAGCAGAAGAACTTGGAAAAAACCTTGGATGGAAAGTCTTCCTTTGTAGCTTGGAATTTTGATTTGAATGTTTGAGGGTTCTTGACGGAGGAGAGGAACCCAAGGTGAGTTTTAAGAGACTTTATAGATACTTGAATAGTTGAATTGATGATTTTGAGAGGAAAACTAGGTACTTGGATGATATAATGAGTTAATACACTCAAAAGCGACTTGGAATAGGGTAAAAAAACTTGGAAAAGGACTACAATAACCCTGAAATGCATGCAGGAAGTTGCTGGAGAAAACGTGTAGCAAGTCTTCACGGAAGGATCTATTATTCGTGGAACATTCCATTGTCTGTAGTTTCCATCAATAGAACTTTGATTGTTTGACAAGGCTTCACTAAAACGGGCATAACATTTTATGTAGAACTCAAAATGGGGCAAACTTGGTAGAGTTGAAAAAAAGACTCATAGACTTTAACTTGATTGTTCACCTAATTCATTATGTGCAGAGAGATATTATTATTTGAAATTGATCTAAGTAAAATCTTATATCAAAACTGGATTGATAAGGAAACTTTCAACTCAACTTTTTCCTAGGGGATTCTAGCGACCTTAATTCATATCCTAAACCATTTCACACTAAAGAATTGACCTTAACACTTAAAAGATAATTAACAAATCATTTGATTTAAGCCCGAATCTCCCCTAGGATAACAACTATCAATTCTAAGGTACATGAATCAAAGTAACAAGCTGGGAAATAAATTACTTATATTTTCGAAGATTCCAGATGAAAATAGTGAAAATTACCTTAAGTCACCTTCTCTACCCCAAAATGTTCTTGCATAATAATAAGAAATCTTGAGGAATTTTCTCCATTTATAATGATTTACCTCACCATAGAGGCCCAATCCCTCTACCGGAACACCGTGATAGTGAAAATGCATGCCCGTTATTTGCGCTGGAATCCTCCCTCTCGGTTATCCCCAAGCTTGGACCATCCTAGGAGGATTTTTGGAGTAACCCTCACATCTTTTACAACTGAAGAGGAGGAGCCAAATCATAAAATTTGTAGTTGCTAGGTTTTAGTCTCATCATAACGGCCTAGCAACCACTATAGTGAGTGGTAAAATTCCTGCTATGGTGGAGTGACATCATCCTGAATCAAATTCAAAGTTTTGAGCTTACTTCGTGTCATCCTTATTTAATTTGACTGTGCATTTAAAAAAAAATTAGGTTTCCATAAAGGGTGAGATGACTTTTGAATAATGATAGCACATTTCATTATAATCATTTTCCTATAAGAAAAAGACTAGCCAAATATGGAGACTGTGCTTTTTGTTTAGGATTTTTTAATTATGGTAAGAAATTAGGAACGATACTTCCCCATTGGCCTGAATTGCTGAAAAAATAATTTACTCTACCTTCTTCACACAATCTTCAAGAGATTGGATCTCCACTAATAAATCAATATCCCAACATAGAGAACCTCTCTGAGAAAGTTTCTTCAACAAAATCTTTATCATTGCCAACTAGAAGCCTAGAACTGAACACGCCAAGATGTACTAGTAACATCTTGAAATCATGTTAAGAAGTAACATCACAATACCTTCTCAGATTTACTACGAAGAATTGCATGAAGTATGACCTTAATCACATGATATTTAAGAAATGATTCATTAAACATAAATTAAACTCAGTTTAATATAATACTCGGAGTTAAAAGATCCATACAGATCACCAAGTACACAATATTGTTTTCGAATCTAATAATGAAAAATGCATTATGAAAATTCATAACTTCAACACTCGTCAACCCCCCACCCCCCCCCACCCCAAACCCAAACTCAAACTCAACACTACCTCAAAGAAAAGAAATGATTTAACAAAGATGATATTTGTTGACACTCAATTTTGGCCTAACATTTTCATATGCCGTCATTCCTGGATGGGGAAAAGTTCATGTTGTCAAAGTTGAGATACTGGTCTATGTCCATATACTCTTCATCTTCCTCATCCTCTGTAGGTTCCTTAAGCCTCTTCAACTCAGCTTCCAGCTCTTCATTTTGCACTACAATCAAGGTGAATAAAGTCAATTTCAGTGTCACATTATGAGAACATTTATGTACTATTATTTTACATATTAATCACTATATTAATATGTTTTTTAAATTATAGTTATTTTGTGAATAGTTTTTATATTATTAATTGTTCCTACATAAATGTCAAGTAAAAAAATAAATATTTTTGTGGGAAAAAATATATATATATTTATATACCAGCGAGTAAATTAGATTTGTTAGTGATGTTATCCAATTGTAATTGCAACATTTGATTCTCAAGCTGCAGCTTCTTGTTGTTATCTTTGTCATATTCTATTTTCCGTCCCAAAAAAGCTATCCTTTCCTGCACAAGTAAATTAAAATTATTATACATAAATGGATTTGAGTAACAATTGATATAATTAGATCTATTAATGTTACATTTGCTTAATTTTTTATATGTTAGAATTGTCGAAATATATTTGTGTGCACATTGAATTTTAATAAAACCATCCAAGAAAAAAATCAAATAATGAATCAAAAAATATTCTAATAAAAAGTTTTCATCTAAGAATTTTATTACCTCAAGATCTTTGGCCTCTTTTTTCAACAAATCAATGTATTCAGTCTTCCTCATCCTAGACCTTTGAGCAGACAATCGATTTGATATTGTTCTACAAATCAAGATTTCATAAGAATGTTTCATCAGAAATTCACATTTTTAAGTAGCTTCAATAAAAATAGATGTGTATACCTTCTCAACTTCTTCATGTTCATATTGGGATCTACTTGACCATGTTCTAGTTCTGAATTCAGAGCTTCTTCAAGACTTGGAATTTTATTAACTGATTCAAATGGAGTTTTCAAAGACAAACTCAAACGTGGCTCATCGGATTTGATTCGTTTCTCATTCATTTTTGTTGAATCACCTGAGGAGCATTGAATAAAATCCCCAAAAAAGAAGCATTAGTAAAAAAAAGAAGAAGAAATAAGATTGATAAAGAAAATGAATTAAGAAGTGAAAGAGGAGGTATGTATACCTGTAATTGAAGAATGCTTCTTTTGATTTTTTGTGATTTTGCAAAGGCATAACTATATATCTTTATATAGAGATAGGAAAATGATTTTTTTTTCACTTGGAAATTATGAAATCTTGTAAACTAGATTTATATNAATATTTTTTATAATATATATATATATATATATATATATATATATATATATATATATAGGCAAATTTACATAAATTCCACTAGATTCTGAGGTTATTACTTCGTACATTCTAATACATTATTATAAATATGACCAGATTTGGTGTGTACAGATACATGTATCTCGGAATATATGAAGTCAAAATTAGGTGTAATTTGTTCTAGATATACTGTATCAAAGTGGCTTTGCATGTATCTGGACATAAAACAAATCTAACTCACCACTCTCCTCTGTATCTAGCCAAATACATATGAGTCGCACCACATACATGTATTAGAGGGTGTTTGGATTGGTATTAAAATTGGTCAAACCTACTTTTAAGTTAGTTTTTGACTTGTGGAAGTGTTTGGTGAATATGAAAACTAACTTAAAATTAGTCAAAATGACTTAAAATAAGTCAAAAATGACTTTAACTAAGTTTGAAAGTCTTTGAAAAGGCAAAAAAATGTCTTAAAATAAGTCAAAAACCAAAAGTAGGTCTCCCCCTACTTTTTTTTTAAATGAAAAATCATTTATGTTGGACTTTTTATTTTTGAGTTAAAAATAACTTTTTAAGCCAATCCAAACAAACTCTTAGTGTGTATGTAATGTGATTCACATGTATCTATGATACATGACTATCTTCCTCCCCATCTCGCTCGCCTCCCTCCCTTTCTCTCTTGCCTCTCTCCTTATTTTAGTGTGTATAACAACAAAAAAATGTGTATTTAGGTGTATCCTCCTTATTATGGTGTTAGAAAACTGTTAGTTAGTGATAAGATACATAATTATTTGAAAGTAGATATACGTAGAACCTGTATATATGGTATGGATGCGTGTCGAACACTATCGTTTAAACTTAAATATGTCACAAGCCTCACCCATCGTGAGTGGCACCTACAATGAATCCTCCATGGGAGAATTCAATCCTATACTAACACACACAACTCTACAACTAGAAGTACGAGTTGTAATCAATAAAATCAAGTTTCATTGCAAAACATTATCATAAAACAATTACAGACTTAAACCGTAGAACCTAAGAGTTGTGTACCAAAACATTCACTAATCTAGAATATGGACATGTAACCTCAGAAATACAAGAGTGCCTACTGTCTAAGTCTGGAAGATGAAGTAGAAAAGTAAGGCATATCTATGGAATCCCGAACAAAGTAGCTTACGTTGGATACAAATAACGTGGGATTCACCGTTAGGGTCACGTAGGAGCCTCCTAATATGACATGTAATGAACAAAGAAAGTGCAAATATTGTATCAGTATACAAAATCAATGTGTACTGCTAGTATCATGTCTAGCTCTAAAAAAGACGAATCTAGAAAAAAATACAATATAACACATAACAACGACAATTCAGAAATGGATTGGGTGAAATCTCTAAATAAGTTCAATTTTCTTGTTGTTAAGACAATAAGGAGTCCATAGGGCCCTTTAGGAAATAATTCAGGCAAATCCTTACATCAAACATGGGGTGAATAAGTTAGTTTAGGACGTCAAAGTTCAAAGGTATGTTGTAAAATAGGTTTTTTTGGGAATATTTCCGAGTTTTTGTCCAATATAAATCATTATATAGGGTGACATACCGATATAGTAGTGGAGTTAATTTCCGCTATAGCAGAAGGTCCCGCTACAGTGCCATCACAATAGCTGGATGGAGCTGCTATAATAAGGTTAGTCACATTTAATATAGAAAATTCCCAAAACTGCGCATTGTACAACAATTACATTTCAGTGGAAGAGCAAAGGTGACCTAGGGCGTTTCTCTATCTTTCACTGTTATCGTTGGTGAAGGTAATTAATTACTCTCTTAGCTTGTTAATTCAATTATTGGGCCTTAGAATCGATGGTGGTTTCCTTGGGAGGGTTTGAGTTGGTATAATGAAGGAAAACCCCCCAGTTTAGTATAATTATCATGGAATTTTCCTAGGGTTGGTGTTTGGGTATAATTTGGGTACTTGTATGCCATTTGGGCCTGATTATGTCTATATTATTGATAGTAGAAAAAGAAAAGGATATGTATCATCACAAGGGGAAAGTTGAAGTTCTTTAGAACATTGTTGGTTTGATTCGAGGTAGGTGATGATTGTTTATTTTCTTTCGTGTTATGTGCTTGTAAACTGCTTTTTTAGTATTGCTTGCATACATGGTTATGCAAATTTAAGAAATATAAGTTTGTTTTCAATTGTATTTGATGAATTTGTTTACTTGAGTGTACAAGTGTGATTGTTATTCATTGTGATTGTGATTGTGATTGTGATTGTGATTGTTGGTTGGCTCGGGTACCACGCCTGGTATAGGATACTCCCATAGTTGGCTCGAGTAACATGTTTGGTATGAGATATCGATATGGTTGACTCAGATACCATGCTGATACAAATTAATAAAGGATGGATTGAGTACCACACCTGGTACATTGACTATTTATGTGTGGGTTCCATGAGAAAATCGATTATCTTGTTGAAATTTTGTTGCTCATATTTATTGTGGATGTCAATTTAAGAAGAGGACTAGGAATACGAACTATGTTATGATTATGGTATTAACTGTATGTTATCTAGTTTATTAAGTTATTGTTACTTGTTCATATTTTGTGTAACTTGTACCGGGCGATAATCATAGTAGTACATTGTGGATTTTGCGTACTAATATTGTACTTCCTTTTTTTTTGTTGACTACCACGCATTTTTCAGTGGTTGTTTTGTGATCACATCTTTGATCCTAGCATTATTGAATCCAAGGGAGATCTACTTTTTTCATTCTGCCATAGATTCATCTTGTTTTTTAATGCATTTTCCAAACTCAGACTCCTTTTAGTTCTTTTGTTTTGGGGTTGCATCGCCATAATCTAAGCTATAACCTTTTCTCGCTGGATCAACACACAACCAAGGCCAACTCTTGATGCATCACAATAGATCACATAACCATCTGAACCCTCTTGTAGAGTCAATACATGAGTTGTAGTCAATCTAGTTTTCAGTTCTGCAAATCTTTTCTCAGAATTATCTGACCATTGAAACTTGACCATCTTCTAAGTCAACCTAGTCAATGGTGAGGCTATGGATGAAATCCTTCCACGAACCTCCTATAATAACCCGCTAGACCTAGGAAACTTCTGATATTGTAGTTGAGGTAGGTCGGGGCCATCGTTTCACTGCTTCTATCTTATGTGAATCCACTAGGATCCCCTCGCTAGATACAATGTGACCAACAAAAGCAAATGATTGAAACCAAAACTCACATTTGCTAAACTTAGCGAATAATTGGCGATCTTTGAGAGTCTGTAGAACAATTCTCAAATGACTCGCATGTTCTTCCTCATTCCTAGAGTAAATAAGGATATCATTAATAAAGACGATAATGAACAAGTCCAAGTACTGTTTGAACAGTCTGTTCATCAAATTTATGAAAGTTGGAGGAGCACTGGTTAGTCCAAATTACATAACTACAAATTACTAATGACCATACCGAGTCCTAAAGGTTGTTTTTGGAATGTCACTATCTCTTACTCTAAGCTGATGATAACCTGATCTAAGGTCTATCTTCGAGAAATGGCTAGCACCCTGAAGTTGTTCAAACAAGTCACCAATCCTGGGGATGGAAAACTTATTCTTGATTGTGACCTTGTTCAACTGTCTATAGTCAATGCACATTTTGAGAGAACCATCTTTCTTCTTTACGAACAACACTGGTTCACCCTATGGCAAAATACTAGGTCTGATGAAGCCCTTATCTAGGTCTTTCAATTGATCTTTCAATTCCTTAAGCTCTGCTGGAGCCATTCTATAAGGAGGAATAAAAATAGGCTGGGTATTTGGAAGGAGATCAATTCAAAAAGTCAATTTCCCTTTAAGGAGAGACTCCGGGAAGATCTTCAGGAAATACTTATGGAAACTCACTGACTACTGGAACTAACTCAAAAGTTGGGGTTTTAGAGCTAGAATCCTTAATCTGAACTAAATTATAAAGATAACCCTTAGAAATCATCTTTTTGGCCTTAAGGTAAGAAATGAATCGTCCCATAGGCGCTAAACTACTACCCTTCCATTCTAAAATTGGTTCACTTGGAAACTAAAAATGAACAATCCTAAATATACAGCCGATTGAGGATAATAGGAATCTAACCAATCCATGCCTAGAATGACATCGCAGTTTACCATTTCTAACTCTACAAGGTCTGCTGAGGTGAATTTTTGAGAGACTGTGATAGGGCAATTTTTGTATACCCGTCTAGCTATACCTAGGTTATTGACTGGATAGAGACTGAGAAAGGTTCTGAGAGAGTTTTTGGAGTGACACTGAATTGGACTGCTATGTAAGGAGTTACAAAAGAAAAAGTAGCCCTGAATCTAACAATGCATAAACATCAAGGTCAAAGACTCGTAACGTACCAATGACTATGTCAGGAGAACTTTCCTAATCCTCGCGAGCTTGAAGAACATATAACCTGTTCTGGCGATGACTGCCACCGATACCAGATGGGTTACCCCGCTGAGTCGGGCGACTTGCTGGTGCTGCTGAAGTTGTAGACTGAGCTCTACCATTACCACCTCCTTGACCTTGTGTAGAAGGGCAATCCCTCAACCTGTGACCAGACTGACCACACCTAAAACATCCTTCCTTTTATAGCGAGGCACTCGCCTGGATGGTTCTTACTACACTTAGAGCAAGTGAGAAGTCTTGGTGCCTGAAACGCTTCCGTGACACTTAGAGTCTGGTGCCCTAACCTTCTGATCATAGCTGTTCTTGGAGTATGGAAAAATAGCTGATGAAGGGGCTAGGGTTTAAAATTTTTGCTGACTCTGCGAGCAATTTACACTACCCGATTTCAAATTAAAGTAGTCATAGTTCGCAGTCCTAGCCTTCTTATTCTCATTGGCATGTTCCCTAGCTTATCACCCTCAAACTGCTGAGCATGAGTCATATTTCTAGAGATGTTCATATTTCCCAATAACATAGCATTTCTACACTCAATTTTTACCAAATTTGACACTCTATACAAGAACTTATTCATTTGAGCCCTGGAGTCAGCATACCTGGAGAGTTGGTTAAACTTGATCCCATACTCTTAGACCGTCATGTTTCCTTGCCTTAAGTTCATGAATTCTTGATCCTTTGCTTCACTCAACTCTATTGGGAAAAACCTGTCCAAAAAGGTCTTACTAAATCAATCCCAAGTAATAGGAGTTGCATCTGTACCCCTATTTTCCTTCTACTGGGTGTACCAGATATGATCAACATCTTTCAACTGGTATAATGTCAATTCAACCCGATCATTTCCAGTGAATTGCATCACCTCAAAGATCTTCTTGATCTCATCCTAGAAATTTTGGGGATCCTCACTAGTTTGCGATCCTAAGAACTCAGGCGGATTCATCTTAACAAAGTCATGAACCCTAGCTTCTATTAACCCACCATTTGCATTCACCTAAGCTTCAACCCACTGATTGTTCAGGTTGGCCATACTCAAAGACAATATCTGAATGGCGTTCCTGAATTCAACATTGGAGACTTCCTGATCTGGGACTGGAGGAGATGCGTTTGCATTCCTGGCATTAGCTCTACGCAAAGGCAGGATCTGAAAATGTAGAACGTAGAGTTACATTGGAATTAGATCATAACTTACGCACAATAAGAGTAACAAAAAAGTGAAAAAAAATTCTAAAACACTTCATAGCCTCCCTCTCATTAGATGTGGTGCACTTTACACCCATGAAAAGGACTATACTTAGTGCGACTTTTTAGGAATCCTAGGACTCTTAAATATAGTGCTCTGATATCAAATTTTGTCACGCCTTGAAGTACCCTCGAGATATGGACACGGGACCTAGGACCACGAGTGATCCCAAGCTAACCCTGCTAGCATGATCATGAGCATACTAAAGATAATAATGTGATGCGGAATCTAAATCATAATTTAGAATAAAAAGACGGGGAATATCCATATGCTAAAACTGGGATATATTAAAATTGATGAGTTTAATACAAAGAAGTTATTAACTCAATACTAAACTGAAACTAACTATGTCTGAAAATAGCTTCTAACTGACTAGAAATGCTGGACAGGCCCCAGCTAAGTCTAGCAAAAACTGAAACTAAAGGACTAAATGCTGAAAAGAAACTCATGAATGCTATCCCCGAAGAATGAGGATTCACCACATATTCTGCTGAATTGGAGATCGGGAGTCGATCTAAGCATGATCTGGATGCTGAGAACCCAAACCTACATCATGAGAAGATGTAGCGCACGTATGCGTTAGTACTTGAAAGATACTGAGCATGTAGGATAGAATAAAGCTGAAATAATACATAACTTAACAAGCAAAAAAGCAAGTATAATATTTTGAACATGATATACTGAATTCTGAGCTAACAGGATGCAATAACAAGATTTATAACATGATGAGACTGAAAACTAACTGAACTTTAAATATGCTCAATGCAATATAGTCTGGCTGAACTGTGGGAGCTACTAATAACCGATAATAAAATCACATGAGCTAAATGTGGAGTCTAATGTATACGACCTATTGAGAGGACCAATATACCCTACCAAACATATAAAGGCGTGTTGGCGTGATCACTAAATTGATGTCCACAGAGAGGAATTACAACCAACTTGGCTAGTAATCTGGGACTGTTTGGGTACGCTGAACCCTAGTCCAACTGGGTATTATGCTACTCCCACTGTATTAAGTGATTAAGACATTATGACTGAATTTATGTAAATACTGGATAGCTCAAAACAGAACTTGCAAACTGATAATGCAACAATTAATCTTATAATTTTGCATTAATAGCTAAGGCATGCGTATTTGAAGCAACTAAAATATTTGACCAAGCATGTGTAATTCAAGAACTAAAGAAATACATAGCTAATTCTGAAATTTATGCAATAATCTGAGTAATAACATGGTAATCTGATTTGGAACATATATCTAACTAATTAATGATGATCTGCTCTAATTCTAGAACCCTAGGTCTATTCATGATAAGAGAATCAAGAACTGACTGAAGACTAGGGATCTAATGGGTGAAAGGAAACCACTAGTGAAATCCCACATACCTGGTGATGAAATCCACAGAGAAATCTTTAGATTTCGGGGCTGGAACTGGTGGAACCTTGCTGTATTTATGAGCTAGGGTTCTTGACCTTTTTCTCCTCTCTTGCTTCTAATTTTCTAAGTTTTGATTTATGATTTTGACATAGGTAAGTTCTTGTTATGTTTCTAGGCTTAAGTTGACTAATATATGAAGATTTAAGGCTTAAACGACGTATCTTAGGGATTAAACGAACTAGGAAAAGACCAAAAGACCCTGAACTAATTGTTGTCGGACCAATCGACGACCTGGATAGAAGGGCCGTCATTCAATCGACGATTCGTCGTTTAGGTCTGCTCGATGGGCCTTCACTAAAACGGGCATAACTTTTTACTCGGAGGTCAATTTTTAGCAAACTCGGTGGTTATGGAAAGATGATTCAATTATATGTTATTTCATAGGTTATGGAGCATCTAAATCATTTTGTTCTAAAAGTGAAGACCATTTGAAGTTGACCCTAATAGCAATTCCCCCTAACTAACTGTTAATATCACCTACGGACCGTAGATCGAACGACCGTTAGTTAATGTCAGAGGCTGGGTAACTTGATTCTCAATCCACGGACACAGACCACAGACTGTAACCCGACTTACGGACCGTAGATCTATCCGTGGATCGACACTTCGTCGATTTTCTAGGCTGAGTTTTTTGGACAACTTCAGTGGCAAACGATAGACGCACAGTACGGGCATTATATAAGATTACGGTCCGTCGATGGTAAGCGTCGATTGCACCTGCAGATTCTGAAAAGCTGATTTCTGGTCTGTTTTTTATACGGGGTGTTACATTTATCATTAGTGAACTTTACATTTTGTTTTGCTGATCTTGTGAGTGTCTATTTGTGGAACTCTGATTGATGAATATTGAGTTTGTTGCTGAGGACATGTAATTGTTAGATTGTTGTTGTTGAGCTGTGTGTTATTTGAATTATGAATCGTTAGATTGGGCTCGTTTTATGCAGGTTGTAGTTGTGGAGATTCTAATTGATGAATATTGATCTTGTTGTTGCGAATATGTGATTGTTAGAATATTGTTGTTGATATATGTGTTTGTAAATTGTGAAATGTTAGGTTGGGCTAATTTTATGCAGGTTGTAGTCGTGGAGATTAAGTTGTAGTGTAAGGAGTACCCGTATTCCATCCCCTTAGCTTGTGTTTAGAGGTTTACTGGCTGAGTATCGTGTGGTTTGGTACTCACCCCTTTATTTTACAATTTTTTTGTAGGTTAGTAGCCAAGACTTTTGTGATATATTCTCTTATTTCCGAGGCTTATTGGAGATTTATGAGGTAGTTGTTTGTTATCTCAGCATACCTTCTTACTCCTATATATCATCTTGTTTTATTCTAGAAACAAGGTCATTTGAGACTTGTGTTTTCTTTTGAATTAATTGTAATACTTTAGAGATTTGTACACGTAACAACCAGATTTTGGGAATATTTTTGAGTTGATTATGAAATTTCCGCATTTGATTGCAACGTTGAATTTTAGGCTGACTTGTGTTGGTGGGATAAGACGAGTGTCATCACGTTCATTTTTATGTCGTGACACCAACAATGGTCTTACACTAATTTTATGAGAAAGCAACGATTAGTGTTGAGAAGATTTCCATTCATGATTGAAAAAGAATATAAGAGAACTAAGTATTCCCAAATATACCACTTTTACATTGAAAAAGAGAAACAAAGATTTTAAAAACGAGTGGGCTAGATGTTGTATCATCACATAGCTCAACTGATGGTTATCAGTCTGAGAATCTCCCAAATAAGAATAAAGAGTAACTTATTGTATTTTTATATACATTCTTGAGTTAATATCTTTATTTTATGAAGCTTTAAGCATATTATCTTTTGTTATTGCTTTTGTATTGAGTTGAATTGAGGTGAGTATTCTCTCAGTGTTATTAGTTCAGTTATCTATACATTTTGTTCTCTTTACATACTCGTACATTTCATGTACTGATGTCATTCCACCTCATCTTATTGTAATGAAGATAAAGGTGTTCACGTTCATCAACAAATGCTTCGTTGAGATCATTTGCAACTCCAGTTAGCTTGCATTCCTGATTATTTTTCTTTTTTCTTTCAGCTTAGCCCCTTTAAAGTGTTGTGGATCTCGTCCCAACATCTATGTTGACCTATAGATGTTTCATAGATAGTTGAGTTAAGGAGTCTCTCAACATTTTCGCTTTTGATTGAGATATTTTGAGATTGTTTTGTAAAGTATTATAATTATCATTGCAATTAAGTATTTTTCAGCTAGTTTGAGTTAAGAATTTGCTTGAGTTTGAATGTTCTAAATTATATTTTCTAAGCTTGTTATTGCTTGAGTAAATCTTCCGCTAAGTAGTCAGTCATGCCAAGGGTTCAATTGGAGATTAAATTTCTAGAGTGCTGCTCACGTCCAGGGTGTAAGTTCGAGGTGTGACATGTTTTGCAGAATAAGAAAAAAAATAACAATTAAAGATTTTTGTCTCTCAAAAAAGATATAATATTGATTGAAAATGTAAACATGTACTTTTTCTAATAAAATTGTTAATGACCATTTGTGACATTTCACATGAAAATAAAAGGATTTTATTGAAATTGAAGGAATATTGATTGTATTGAAGTGTTAACCTAATAAGGGAATACATGGGAGATATATATAGGAGATATAGGAAGGAGTACTAATCCTAATAGGACTAGGATTAAGGAGTACTAATCCTAATAGGACTAGGATTAGTACACAGTAAATACTAATATTATTTAATACTATTTATTTAATACTATCTGTTATTATCCCCCCTCAAGCTGAGCTGAGCGGAAGCGAACGGAAGCTTGGAACTGAGGTAATCGTGCTGTCGGCTCGGGAGAGGCTTGGTGAGAATATCAGCCGGTTGTTCTTCAGTGGGTACATACTGCACAGTCATGGTGCCGGCCTGAACTTCATCGCGAACAAAGAGACAATCGGTATCAACATGCTTCATTCTGGTGTGTAGGACGGAATTCTTGGCCACACAGATGGTTGATTTGTTGTCACAATAGAGAGCAGGAACAGTGTGAGTGGCGCGGAGTTCGCGAAGAATATATGTGACCCACATGGTCTCAGCAGCAAGAAGAGCAAGGGCGCGGTATTCAGCTTCAGTCGAGGACCGAGAGACCTTGGGTTGTTTTTTTGTACACCAGGAGATCAGGTTCGGCCCCAAAAAAACGAGAAACCCCGATGTAGATTTTCTGTCATTTTTATCATTCGCCCAATCTGAATCTGAGAAACCCCGAAGCTCCAAGTCCCCGGGTCGAATGAGTAAACCACGACCAAGAGTGCCAAAAATGTACCTGAGAATGCGTTTTAGACAATGGTAATCATGTTCACTTGGTTGATGCATGCGCTGAGCAACTCGGTTGACAGCAAACTGGATGTCAGGACGGGTAATGGCCAGATACTGTAGAGCCCCAATGAGGCTGCGGAAGTGGGTGATATCGGCAAAGGGGGTGTCGGCTCCATTCGTAGACGAAGAGACTGCCATCGGTGTTGGTTGACTGGTGCATTTTTCCAGTCCAGCTTTCTGCAACAGATCTCGAGCATATTTTGACTGATGAAGAAACAAGCCGCTGCCTGTCCGAGAAACCTCCATTCCCAGAAAATAATGTAACGGGCCAAGGTCCTTCATTTTGAAGGTAGTATGCATAGCTCGAGTGACATCCTGAATGAGAGCTGCAGTAGAGCCTGTAATAATGATATCATCTACATAGACAAGAAGAATGACTGTACCGTGTGCTGAATGTCGAGTAAACAGACTCGTGTCGTGTACGCAACACGTGAAGCCGAGTCCCTGGAGGAACGTTTTCAGACGTGTGTACCAAGCACGGGGGGCTTGCTTGAGCCCATACAGAGACTTCTGGAGTTTGCAAACATGTTGAGGGAAGCGGGGATCAACATAGCCCGGTGGTTGCGTCATGTAGATAGTTTCATCAAGCATGCCATGAAGAAAAGCATTGGAAACATCCAACTGATTGATGAGCCAATTGTTGCGCACGGCGAGTGACAGTACCAGGCGAATGGTTTCCTGCCGAATAACAGGACTGAATGTCTCGGAGTAATCAAGCCCATACTCCTGATTGTAGCCTTTAGCAACCAAACGAGCCTAGTACCTGGAAATACTGCCATCCGCATTGTGTTTAATTTTGTACACCCATTTACAGCCCACTGGGTGCCGCCCATGGGGCTTAGGTACAAGAACCCAAGTTTTCTGATCAGTCAAAGCCTTAAACTCGTCATCCATAGCATGACGCCAATAAGCATTTTTTGAGGCAACAGAGTAGGTTGTTGGTTCACTATCGGGAAGGGGTGTATTTGGTAGTATGGTAGCCTGAAAGGTTTTGGGTTTAAAGATACCGGCTTTGCCACGGGTTAACATGGGATGAGTATTGGGGGGTGGCACGGGCGGTGGTGATTCGGGGGTGGCCGGGAAGGACCCAAAACGGATCGGGCTGGAGATGTTGTGGGTATGGGGTGGTTCGGGTTGGTTGTGAGTGTGGGTGGTGGTTGCGGGTGTATTGTGGGTGACGGTCGAAGGGGTGATGAGGGGTGGTTGGGTAGTGGGTGGAGGTGTGGGGGAAGGTGGTGAGGGACCCTGTGAGTATGTTGGAAAAAGGGGAAGGACGCCAATGAATGATGTATTTGTGGAGGAGGAAATAGACTCGTAGGGAAACTCATTTTCGACAAATTTGACATGACGAGATATGTAGACTTTATGAGTTTGTGGGTCAAGACAGCGATAACCCTTGGAGGTAGGATGATAGCCCAAAAAAATACAAGGACGGGATCGGGGTTGTAATTTGTGAGTAATATGAGGGCGTAGCCAAGGGTAGGCAAGACACCCAAAGACGCGGAGGTTGGTATAATTGGGAAGTTCTTGGTAAAGGAGTTGATAGGGTGATTTGTTGGAGAGAGTGTGACTGGGCATTCTGTTAATGAGGTAGTTTGCGGTGGCTAGAGCTTCTACCCAAAAGGAGACAGGGAGATGAGATTGATGTAGAAGAGTAACCACCGTTTCAATGAGATGGCGATGCTTACGCTCAGCCACCCCATTCTGTTCGGGAGTGTATGGACAGGAGGTTTGATGTATAATTCCCAGGGATTGCAGAAACTGGCCAAAGATGTTATTGACATATTCCTTTCCATTGTCACTTCGAAAAAGTTTAACATGAGAATTGAATTGTGTTTTGACCATTTTTTCAAAAGTGACAAAGGTGGTGTATGCCTGTGATTTGTGTTTTAGTGGGTACAACCAAGTGTATTTTGTAAAATCATCCACAAAACAAATATAATAGCGAAAACCAGCAAATGAAGGAACAGCAGTAGGACCCCATAGGTCAGAATGAATAAGTTGAAAAGGTGCAGTTGTACGCTTCTCAGATAAAGTAAAAGGTAATTTATGAGATTTAGCAATTGAACAGGAGTCACAATTGTTTACATGAATGGAAGAAAAACCTAATTGAGACATTAAAGAATTTATTATTTGAGTAGACGGGTGACCCAGACGACTGTGCCACAACAGACTGTGGCCATCAGCCGAAAGAGCCACCGGAGCCACAGGAACGCTTTCTGAAACTGGGTGGGCAGACGAACTTGTGCCAGGAAGAACGTACAGACCATGCTCACAGGGGCCCTGAAAAATCACCCTCTTGGTAGTATTGTCTAGGATCTGAAAATCATTAGAGGTGAACAAGAGTGAGCAATTATTGTCTTTTGTGAATTGGTGAACTGAAAGGAGATTGGATTTAATAGAAGGGACGTGGGTAAGGTTACCTAGGTGAAAGATAGCGGTGGGGGTTTTAATGGTACCCGTGCCAGTGTGAGAAATATTAAGGGACTCACCGTTGCCAACAGTAATACCATTGGAGCCATGATATGGATTTGGAGCGTTAAGCTTGGATAGATCAGAAGTAACGTGCATGTTGGCCCCAGTATCCAACAGCCATTCAGAGGAAGGGCCGGCTTGAGATGCATAATTGGCACGGTTATCACTATTTCGGCTCTCCTCATACCGAAACCAGCAACGAACAGCGGTGTGTCCTGTTTTCTGACAGATTTGACAAGTTGGACGATCCCGCTCGTAAGTGCCCTGCCCGCCGCTGGAAGATGACTGCCCGCCGCTGCCGAAGGAGTGCAGGCTGTTGTTGCTGCCGTGCTGCTGACCGTCGTACGGCGGACGACTGCCCTGCCGACCGCCGCGCCCGCGGCCTCCGCTGTTTCTGCCGTAGCCGCCGCGGCTCCCCTGCCGGCCGCCACCACGCCCCCCGCGATAGTTCTGGCTTGCGGTGAGGGCGGTGGCCGGCTCCATAACAGCGGCTTCTCGGAGAAGAAGTTTGCTCTCCAGATCCACGTTGATTTCTTCACTTTTTAGCCACGAGGAGAGAGTAGCCAGGTCAACGGGCGTTGGACTGATGCGAACCGCCTGTTTAATGGAGGAGTAAGCTGATGGGAGCCCCCGAACGACGCACATGACGAGATCTTTTTCGGGAATGATTTCGTTCACGGTGTCGAGGGCTGTGATGATGGTGGAGACCTCGTCTAAATACTCCGCCATAGTTTTCGTGCCTTTGGTAATTGTGTGGAGACGATCACGCAATTGAAAAATATGAGAGTGGGAAATTGATGCATAGCGTGTTGCGAGGGCCGTCCACAGGGCTGAAGCAGTTGTGTAGGATCGGACGTGTTTCTGAACCGTGGGAGAGATGACCGCAATCAAACATGATCGGATCTGGCCATCCACGGCTTTCCAGGCGGCATGGGCCGGATTGGTTTTTTCTGATTTGTCCGTGGCGGTGATGACTGCCGCCGGCGGTTCTGTGCTTCCATCGACGTATTTGAGAAGGTAATTGCCCTCAAGGGCTGTAAGAACGGTGATTTTCCATGTAGGGTAATTTATGTCTGATAATTTGTCGGGAATCAGGGCATGAAGATGCCTGAGAAGGAGTTTAACGCCAGAAGGAAGTGAATCGAGAGGATCCACCTCGGTTGTCATGGCTGCCGCCGCCCAAGAGAAGAGAGGGAACGATCGGTGCCCTAAAGAGAAAAAAAAAACCTAGAGAAAAGAAGATCTAGGTTTTCTGGCTCTTGATACCATGAAGGAATATTGATTGTATTGAACTGTTAACCTAATAAGGGAATACATGGGAGATATATATAGGAGATATAGGAAGGAGTACTAATCCTAATAGGACTAGGATTAAGGAGTACTAATCCTAATAGGACTAGGATTAGTACACAGTAAATACTAATATTATTTAATACTATTATTTAATACTATCTGTTATTAGAAATTATAGTTATTGAGTATTTTAATTTGATTTCTCTTCAAATAACGCAACAATCTCTTAATCTTTCTCGTTTTTATTTGAACCACTAAGAAGACTAATTAGTTTGTGTATTTTATTAATAAAAAAGCTATCTCGAATACAAAAGAAATGAAAGCTTAAAACTTAATAGTAAGAAGTAAAATCTCAAAGCAAACCATTAACTACTCTTTAGAAATTAATGAAATAATTATAGGGCTTGAATGATGTTGTTTGGCTTAATAACTTTTTTTAATATTTCAGACCCTTATTTTTCCTCACACATTGTTATATTTGTCTTTGTTTTGATTTAATAAGCCTCCTTGATCATGTTATCTTCTTTATCTTTTTCATCTTTAGTAGTTTAATATTGTTATATTTTTTCTATGATAGAAATTTAGAGACGACCATAGTTAGAAGTTAAAGGTATGTGTTAAAGATAATAAGAATATTATATTTATCCAAAATGGCTTTTCATAATTTTAGATTATAATGCAAAACAAAAAGGCAGATAAGCTAAGGGTATACCATTTAGTAAAGAAAATTAAAAAAATGATTTGCTATAAATAAAAACTGTATTATATCACTAATTTTGAATTCTTAAATATATGTATAATATTTAACTGATAGTTGGGGTCCAAGAAAAATCTTTTTAGCTAAAATGATATGCAAATTGATTAATTTTTTTTAGAGAATTTACAATAGACGTGTCCATTTTGGTATAGAGCCTTCAATCCTTATTATGCATCGTAATTTTAACTATTTCACGCTCTTATATTCATGTTACTTTCATTCAACAAATCTATCATTTTATTATTTAATTATTTTCAATGCTTTAAAATTTTCTATTTAATCAAGAGGTTGTCCAAAGAAGCTTCATTGAGTTTATATTTGATGTAGCTATCAATTTTCTCTATTTTCATCAAGCTCACTTGCCATTTACGTACAATATCTATAGATGTTAGATACATTTTTCATTTTGGTGTTTGTATTTATGTATCTAATTAAGTTCTATAGTTTAGAATATCTATCATTTTCTATACAATTTTGACTTCGAAATTGCTTTTGCTGCTTTATTTTGTATTTGTCACGACTCACGAGCATGAATGTCATTGATGTGTGTTTTTCAATAGTCAGATATCATATTTACTGATTTTGAACTTAACTGTCGAATACCTAGAAAAGTGTCACATTCATGAAAAGAAATTAAAAAATTATTTTTTATTACTTAATGCATGTTGCAATAATCTTAGATAGTTATGTAAAATCTCATTGAATCAAACATATGTAGGGTGTAAGTATGAACTAGTCCAATACTATGATGTTAGTGAAAAACTTACAAGATAATAAAATTGCAAGATTACAATTGAAAATAAAATGAAGAAAGTAATCTCTTCAGGCTGAGGCGCGGATATCTCGCTCTCTTTAAGGAGATTCAAGCCCACTGCAGCAAATGTTTTCACCGGTCCAGCAGTAGTCCTCTTTGACTTGTCCCCTCCAGGATACAACAGCCTTCACAAAGTATAACTCAACAACTCTGGACAAGAGTTGAGTCCAAAGCTCCACAAAAAAGAACACCTCCCTTCAACTAATAAGAACTCTCTTTTAGACTAACTCTTTCACTCTTTGTTTTCTCTTATGAATTGTGTGTCTCTAAAACCAAATGAAGACTACCACTATTTATACTACAAGAAGTCTTCCTAGCAATGAATAGGAAGATAATGGAGGTAGTAAATAGTGAAGATAATGGCCTTAGGAGTTTCATAGGTTACAATGGGAGTTACATAGGTTTCATAGGTTACAATGGGAGTTACATAGGTTACATAGGTTACAATGGGAGTTACATAGGTTACAATGGGAAATACATAGGTTACATAGATTACAAAGAGTAATGGAGGAATTAAGAATGAAATACATTGATGGATAACCAATGCTAATGGATGATGTAGAAGTCATCCATTCCAATGTTCATTCTTATAACTCCAAAATAAAGCAATTTAATATGTTAAATATTCATATTAAAATGCTAATAACCTAACATATGATAGTCTTACATACTTGATTATTAAGCTATTAGACTAACAACTTTGGTGGAAATATCATTTATCTTGAGTTTGATGAAGAACATTAGCTATAATTTTCTTGGAGGAATTTGTGCTTGGGGCTTGATCTTGAAAAATAAACTCTTTTATGAAGTTCTTAGAGCGGAAGAACTTGGAAAAAAACTTGGATGGAAAGTCTCCCTTTGTAGCTTGGAATTTTGATTTGAAAGTGTGAGGGTTCTTGACGGAGGAGAGGAACCCAAGGTGAGTTTTAAGAGACTTTATAAATACTTGAATAGTTGAATTGATGATTTTTAGAGGAAAACTAGCTAGTTGGATGATATACTGAGTTAATGCACTAAAAAAAGACTAGGAATAGGGTAAAAAAGTTTGTAAAAGGACTAAAATAACCCTAAAATGCATGCAAGAAGTTGCTGGAAAAAACATGTAGCAAACCTTCACGGAAGGATCTATTATTCGTGGAACATTCCATCGTCTGTAGTTTTCATCGGTAGAACTTTGATTGCTGACAAGGCTTCACTAAAACGGGCATAATGTTTTATTTAGAACTCAAAATGGGGAAAACTTGGTAGAGTTGAAAAAAGGACTCATAGAACTTTAACTTGCTAGGTCACCTAATTCATCATGTGCGGAGAGATATTATTATTTGAAGTTGACCTAAGTAAAAACTTATATCAAAACTGGATTGATAAGGAAACTTTCAACTCAACTTTTTCCTAGGGGATTCTAGTGACCTTATTTCATACCCTAAACAACTTTCACACTAAAGAATTGACCTTAATACTTAAAAGATAATTAACAAATCATTTGATTCAAGCCCAAATCTCCACTAGGATAACAACTATCAATTCTAAGGTACATGAATCAAAGTAACAAGCTAGGAAATAAATTACTTATATTTTCAAAGATTCCAGATGAAAATAGTGAAAATCTCTACCCTAAAATGTTCTTGCATAATAATGAGCGCTCTTGAGGAATTTTCTCCATTTATAGTGATTTACCTCACCATAGAGGCCCAATCCCTCTATCGGACACCGTGATAGTGGAAATGCCCGTTATTTGCGCTGGAATTCTCCCTCTCGGTTGTCACCAAGCTTGGACCATCCTAGGAGGATTTTTGGAGTAACCCTCACATCTTTTCTAACAGAAGAGGAGGAGCCAAATTATAAAATTTGTAGTTGCTGGGTTTTAATCTCATCATAACAGCCTAGCAACCACTATAGTGAGTGGTAAAATGCCTGCTCTGGTGGAGTGACATCATCCAGAATCAAATTCAAAGTTTTGAGATTTACTTTGTGTCACCCTTAATTAATTTGACTGTGCATTTACAAAAAATTAGGTTTCTATAACGAGTAAGATGACTTTTAAATAATGATAGAACATATCATTATAATCATTTTCCTATAAGAAAAAGACTAGCCAAATATGGAGACTGTGCTTTTTGTTTATGATTTTTTAATTATGGTAAGAAATTAGGAACGATACTTCCCCATTGGCCTGAATTGCTGAAAAAATAAATTTACTCTACGTTCTTCACATAATCTTCAAGAGATTGGATCCCCTCTAATAAATCAATATCCCAACATAGAGAACCTCTCTGAGAAAGTTTCTTCAACATAATCTTTATCGTTGCCAATAAGAAGCCTAGAACTAAACACGCCAAGATGTACTAGTAACATCTTGAAATCATGTTAAGAAGTAACATCACAATACCTTCTCAGATTTACTACGAAGAATTGCATGAAGTATGACCTTAATCACATGATATTTAAGAAATGATTCATTAAACATAAATTAAACTCAGTTTAAAATAATACTTGGAGTTAAAAGATCCATACAGATCAACAAGTACACAAAATTGTTTTCGAATCTAATAATGAAAAATGCATTATGAAAATTCATAACTTCAACACCCGTCAACCCCCTCCCCCCCAAAACCCAAACTCAAACTCAACACTGCCTCAAAGAAAAGAAATGATTTAACAAAGATGATATTTTTTTACACTCCATTTTGGCCTAACATTTTCATATGCCGTCATTCCTGGATGGGGAAAAGTTCATGTTGTCAAAGTTGAGATACTGGTCTATGTCGATATACTCTTCATCTTCATCATCCTCAGGTTCCTTAAGCCTCTTCAACTCAGCTTCCAGCTCTTCATTTTGCACTACAATCAAGGTGAATAAAGTCAATTTCTGTGTCACATTATGAGAACATTTATGTACTATTATTTTACATATTAATCACTATATAATATGTTTTTTAAATTATAGTTATTTTTTGAATAGTTTTTATATTATTAATTGTTCTTACATAAATGTCAAGTAAAAAAATAAATATTTTTGTGGGAAACAAAATATATATATATGTATATACCAGCGAGTAAATTAGATTTGTTAGTGATGCTATCCAATTGTAATTGCAACATTTGATTCTCAAGCTGCAGCTTCTTGTTGTTGTCTTTGTCATTTTCTATTTTTCGTCCCAAAAAAGCTATCTTTTCCTGCACAAGTAAATATACGAAATATTTTTTAAGCGCTAATAATTTTAATGTAAAAACCAACCCGTTGATATTGAAGGAAATTATATACTATTAGGTGTCCATTATCTAGTGTATCAAAAACAATTGTTGTACCTTACGAAGATATAATTGTGATTTGCATGCGTATATATATTTTATAACTTATTTAGATTTATTCTTGTATATATATGTTGTTGTAATTGATACACTTCGTCTAGAGATTAGTTTAGTTTATGATCACATGCTGTAAAATGAAAATGTGTACTTAATATTTCACATTTAACAAATAAGTTTTTGAAACAACTCATTTTAATCAAAAGATTCAATGCACAAAAAATTAAAATAATTATACATAAATGGATTTGAGTAAATATTGATATAATTTGATCTATTAATGTTACATTTGCTTAATTTTTATATGTTAGAATTGTCTAAATATATATATGTGTGCACCATTAAATTTTAATAAAACCATCCAAGAAAAAAAATCAAATAATGAATCAAAAAAGCACTCTAATAAAAAGTTCATCTAAGAATTTTATTACATCAAGATCTTTGGCCTCTTTTTTCAACAAATCCATGTATTCAGTCTTCTTCATCCTAGACCTTTGAGCAGACAATCGATTTGATATTGTTCTACAAATCACGATTTCATAAGAATTTTTCATCAGAAATTCACATTTTTAAGTAGCGTCAATAAAAATAGATGTGTGTATACCTTCTCAACTTCTTCATGTTCATATTGGGATCTACTTGACCATGTTTTATTTCTGAATTCAGAGCTTCTTCCAAACTTGGAAATTTATTAACTGATTCATATTCAATTGGAGTTTTCAAAGACAAACTCAAATGTGGTTCATCGAATTTGATTCGTTTCTCATTCATTTCTGTTGAACCACCTGAGGAGCATTGAATAAAAATCCCCAAAAAAGAAGCATTAGTAAAAAGAAGCATTAGTGTATATATACATATATATATATATATATACATACATATATATATATANTTCTAATTTACATCATTATAAAATTGACCAGAATTTGGTGTGTATAGATACATGTATCTCGGAATATATGAAGTCAAAATTAGGTGTAATTTGTTCTAGATATACTGCATCAAAGTGGATTTGCATGTATCTGGATATAAAACAAATCTAACTCACCACTCTCCTCTATATCAAGCAAAATTCATATGAGTCGCACCACATACATGTATTAGAAGGTGTTTGGATTGGCTTTAAAATTGGTCAAACCTACTTTTAAGTTAGTTTTTGACTTCTGTAAGTGTTTGGTAAATATGAAAACTAACTTAAAATTAGTCAAAATGACTTAAAATAAGTCAAAAATGACTTTAAATAAGTTTGAAAGTCTTTGAAAAGGCAAAAAAATGTCTTAAAATAAGTCAAAAACCAAAAGTAGGTCTCCCCCTACTTTTTTTTTGACTTAAAAATCATTTATGTTTGACTTTTTATTTTTGAGTTAAAAATAACTTTTTAAGACAATCCAAACAGACTCTTAGTGTGTATGTAATGTGATTCACATGTATCTATGATACATGACTATCTTCCTCCCCATCTCGCTCGCCTCCCTCCCCTTCTCTCTTGCCTCTCTCCTTATTTTAGTGTGTATAACAACAAAAAATGTGTATTTAGGTGTATCCTCCTTAATATATGGTAGGAAATTGTTAGTTAGTGATAAGATACATAATTATTTGAAAGTATAGGTAGAACTAGTATATATGGTATGGATGCATATCGAACAATATCGTTTAAACTTGAATATGTCACAAGCCTCACCCGTCGTGAGTGACACCTACACTAAATCCTCCATGGAAAATCAATCATCTACTAACACACACAACTCTAGAACTAGAAGTACGAGTTTTAATCGATAAAATCAAGTTTCATAGCAAAACATTATCATAAAACAATAATAGACTTAAACCGTAGAACCTAAGAGTTGTGTACCAAAACATTCACTAATCTAGAATATGGATATGTAACCTCAGAAATACAAGAGTGCCTACTGTCTAAGTCTGGAAAATGAAGTAGAAAAGTAAGGCATATCTATGGAATCCCGAACAAAGTAGCTTACGGTTGGATACAAATAATGAGGGATTCACCGTTAGGGTCACGTAGGAGCCGCCTAATATGACATGTAATGAACAAAGAAAGTGCAAATATTGTATCAGTATACAAAATCAATGTGTACTGCTAGTATCATGTCTAGCTCTAAAAAATACGAATCTATAAAAAATTACAATATAACACATAACAACGACAATTCAGAAATGGATTGGGTGAAATGTCTAAATAAGTTCCAATTTTCTTGTTGTTAATACAATAAGGAGTCCATAGGGCCCTTTAGGAAATAATTCAGGCAAATCTTTACATCAAACTTGGAGTGAAGAAGTTAGTTTAAGACGACAAAGTTCAAAGGTATGTTGTAAAATAGGTTTTTTTTGGGAATATTTCCGAGTTTTTGTCCTTACATCAAGCTTGGGGTGAAAAAAATTGATTTTGCTGCTTTATTTTGTATTTGTCACAACTCACGAGCATGAATGTCATTGATGTGTGTTTTTCAATAGTCAGATATCATATTTATTGATTTTGAACTTAACTGTCGAATACCTAGAAAAGTGTCACATTCATGAAAAAAATTAAAAAATTATTTTTTATTACTTAATGCGTGTTGCAATAATCTTAGATAATTATGTAAAATCTCATTGAATCAAACGTATGTAGGGTGTAAGTATGAACTAGTCCAATACTATGATAGTCTTACATACTTGATTATTAATCTATTAGACTAACAACTTTGGTGGAAATATCATTTATCTTGAGTTTGATGAAGAACATTAGCTATAATTTCTTGGAGGAATTTGTGCCTTGGGCTTGATCTTGAAAAAATAAACTCTTTTATGAAGTTCTTAGAGTGGAAGAACTTGGAAAAAACCTTGGATGGAAAGTCTCCCTTTGTAGCTTGGAATTTTGATTTGAATGTGTGAGGGTTCTTGACGGAGGAGAGGAACCCAAGGTGAGTTTTAAGAGACTTTATAAATACTTGAATAGTTGAATTGATGATTTTTAGAGGAAAACTACCTAGTTGGATGATATACTGAGTTAATGCACTAAAAAAAGACTCGGAATAGGGTAAAAAAAGTTTGGAAAAAGGACTAAAATAACCCTAAAATGCATGCAAGAAGTTGCTGGAAAAAACATGTAGCAAGCCTCCACAGAAGGATCTATTATTCGTGGAACATTCCATTGTCTGTAGTTTTCATCGGTAGAACTTTGATTGCTGACAAGGCTTCACTAAAACGGGCATAACGTTTTATTTAGAACTCAAAATGAAGAAAACTTGGAATAGTTGAAAAAAGGACTCATGGAACTTTAACTTGCTAAGTCACCTAATTCATCATGTGCGGAGAGATATTATTATTTGAAGTTGACCTAAGTAAAATCTTATATCAAAACTGGATTGATAAGGAAACTTTCAACTCAACTTTTTCCTAGGGGATTCTAGTGACCTTAATTCATACCCTAAACAACTTTCACACTAAAGAATTGACCTTAATACTTAAAATATAATTAACAAATTATTTGATTCAAGCCCAAATCTCCCCTAGGATAACAACTATCAATTCTAAGGTACATGAATCAAAGTAACAAGCTGGGAAATAAATTTCTTATATTTTCAAAGATTCCAGATGAAAATAGTGAAAATCTCTACCCCAAAATGTTCTTGCATAATAATGAGTGATCTTGACGAATTTTCTCCATTTATAATGATTTACCTCACCTTAGAGGCCCAATCCCTCTATCGGACACCGTGATAGTGAAAATGCCCGTTTGCGCTGGAATTCTCCCTCTCGGTTGTCACCAAGCTTGGACCATCCTAGTAGGATTTTTAGAGTAACCCTCACATCTTTTCCGACTGAAGAGGAGGAGCCAAATTATAAAATTTGTAGTTGCTAGGTTTTAATCTCATCATAACAGCCTAGCAACCAATAAAGTGAGTGGTAAAATTCCTTCTCTGGTGGAGTGACATCATGCAGAATTAAATTCAAAGTTTTGTGATTTACTTTATGTTACCCTTAATTAATTTGACTGTGCATTTACAAAAAATTAGGTTTCTATAACGAGTGAGATGACTTTTAAATAATGACAGAACATGTCATTATAATCATTTTCCTATAAGAAAAAGACTAGCCAAATATGGAGACTGTGCTTTTCGTTTAGGATTTTTTAATTATGGTAAGAAATTAGGAACGATACTTCCCCATTGGCCTGAATTGCTGAAAAAATAAATTTACTCTACCCTCTTCACATAATCTTCAAGAGATTGGATCTCCTCTAATAAATCAATATCCCAACATAGAGAACCTCTCTGAGAAAGTTTCTTCAACATAATCTTTATCATTGCCAACAAGAAGCCTAGAACTAAACACGCCAAGATGTACTGGTAACATCTTGAAATCATGTTAAGAAGTAACATCACAATACCTTCTCAGATTTACTACGAAGAATTGCATGAAGTATGACCTTAATCACATGATATTTAAGAAATGATTCATTAAACATAAATTAAACTCAGTTTAAAATAATACTTGGAGTTAAAAGATCCATACAGATCACCAAGTACAAAACATTGTTTTTGAATCTAATAATGAAAAATGCATTATGAAAATTCATAACTTCAACACCCGTCAACCCCCCCCCCCAAACCCAAACTCAAACTCAACACTACTTCAACGAAAAGAAATGATTTAACAAAGATGATATTTTTTGACACTCCATTTTGGCCTAACATTTTCATATGCCGTCATTCCTGGATGAGGAAAAGTTCATGTTGTCAAAGTTGAGATACTGGTCTATGTCGATATACTCTTCATCTTCCTCATCCTCAGGTTCCTCAAGCCTCTTCAACTCAGCTTCCAGCTCTTCATTTTGTATTACAATCAAGGTGAATAAAGTCAATTTCAGTGTCACATTATGAGAACATTTATGTACTATTATTTTACATATTAATCACTATATAATATGTTTTTTAAATTATAGTTATTTTGTGAATAGTTTTTATATTATTAATTGTTCCTACATAAATGTCAAATAAAAATATAAATATTTTTATGGGAATCAAAATATATATATATGTATATACCAGCGAGTAAATTAGATTTGTTAGTGATGCTATCCAATTGTAATTGCAGCATTTGATTCTCAAGCTGCAGCTTCTTGTTGTTGTCTTTGTCATTTTCTATTTTTCGTCCCAAAAAAGCTATCCTTTCCTGCAAAAATAAATATACGAAATATTTTTTAAGCGCTAATAATTTTAGTGTAAAAACCAACCCGTTGATATTGAAGGAAATTATATACTATTAGGTATCCATTATCTAGTGTATCAAAAACAATTGTTGTACCTTACGAAGAAAGAATTGTGATTTGCATGCGTATATATATTTTATAACTTATTTAGAATATATATGTTGTTGTAATTGGTACACTTCGTCTCGAGATTAGTTTAATTTATGATCACATGCTGTCAAATGAAAATTTGTACTTAATATTTCACATTTAACAAATAAGTTTTTGAAACAACGTCATTTTAATCAAAAGATTCAATGCACAAAAAATTAAAATAATTATACATAAATGGATTTGAGTAACAATTGATATAATTCGATCTATTAATGTTACATTTGCTTAATTTTTTATATGTTACAATTGTCTATAGATATATATATGTGTGCACCATGAATTTTAATAAAACCATCCAAGAAAAAAATCATATAATGAATCAAAAAACACTCTAATAAAAAGTTCATCTAAGAATTTTATTACCTCAAGATCTTTGGCCTCTTTTTTCAACAAATCAATGTATTCAGTCTTCCTCATCCTAGACCTTTGAGCAGACAATCGATTTAATATTGTTCTACAAATCACGATTTCATAAGAATTTTTCATCAGAAATTCACATTTTTAAGTAGCGTCAATAAAAATAGATGTGTGTATACCTTCTCAACTTCTTCGTGTTCATATTGGGATCTACTTGACCATGTTTTATTTCTGAATTCAGAGCTTCTTCCAGACTTGGAAATTTATTAACTGATTCATATTCAATTGGAGTTTTCAAAGACAAACACAAATGTGGCTCATCGAATTTGATTCGTTTCTCATTCATTTTTGTTGAATCACCTGAGGAGCATTGAATAAAAATCCCCAAAAAAGAAGCATTAGTAAAAAAAGAAGAAGGAATAAGATTGATAAAAAAAAATGAATTAAGAAGTGAAAGAGGAGGTATGTTTACCTGTAATTGAAGAATGCTTCTTTTGATTTTTTGTGATTTTGCAAAGGCATAACTATATATCTTTATATAGAGATAGGAAAATGATTTTTTTTTCACTTGGAAATTGTGAAATCTTGTAAACTAGATTTATATAAATAGAATCTTTTGTAGAAAGGTAAGTAAATAGAATATTTG
>NC_028639.1:7115975-7149976 GCF_001406875.1 Solanum pennellii
TATATATATATATATATATACATATATACATACATAAATTCCACTAGATTCTGAGGTCATTACTTCGTACATTCTAATTTACATTATTATAGAATTGACCAGATTTTGGTGTGTACAGATACATGTATTTCGGAATATATGAAGTCAAAATTAGGTGTAATTTGTTCTAGATATACTGCATCAAAGTGGATTTTCATGTATCTGGACATAAAACAAATCTAACTCACCACTCTCCTCTGTATTTAGCCAAATTCATATGAGTCGCATCACATACATGTATTAGAGGGTGTTTGGATTGGTTTTAAAATTGGTCAAACCTACTTTTAAGTTAGTTTTTGATTTCTGAAAGTGTTTGGTAAATATGAAAACTAACCTAAAATTAGTCAAAATGACTTAAAATAAGTCAAAAATGACTTTAAATAAGTTTGAAAGTCTTTGAAAAGGCAAAAAAAATGTCTTAAAATAAGTCAAAAACCAAAAGTAGGTCTCCCCCTACTTTTTTTTTGACTTAAAAATCATTTATGTTTGACTTTTTATTTTTGAGTTAAAAATAATTTTTTATGTCAATCCAAACAGACTCTTAGTGTGTATGTAATGTGATTCACATGTATCTATGATACATGACTATCTTCCTCCCCATCTCGCTCGCCTCCCTCCCCTTCTCTCTTGCCTCTCTCCTTATTTTAGTGTGTATAACAACAAAAAATGTGTATTTAGGTGTATCCTCCTTAATATATGGTAGGAAATTGTTAGTTAGTGATAAGATACATAATTATTTGAAAGTATAGGTAGAACTAGTATATATGGTATGGATGCATATCGAACAATATCGTTTATACTTGAATATGTCACAAGCCTCACCCGTCGTGAGTGACACCTACACTAAATCCTCCATGGGAGAATCAATCATCTACTAACACACACAACTCTAGAACTAGAAGTACGAGTTTTAATCAATAAAATCAAGTTTCATAGCAAAACATTATCATAAAACAATTACAGACTTAAACCGTAGAACCTAAGAGTTGTGTACCAAAACATTCACTAATCTTGAATATGGAGATGTAACCTTAGAAATACAAGAGTGCCTACTCTCTAAGTCTGGAAGATGAAGTAGAAAAGTAAGGCATATCTATGGAATCCCGAACAAAGTAGCTTACCGTTGGATACAAATAACGTGGGATTCACCGTTAGGGTCACGTAGGAGCCGCCTAATATGACATGTAATGAACAAAGAAAGTGCAAATATTATATCAGTATACAAAATCAATGTGTACTGCTAGTATCATGTCTAGCTCTAAAAAATACAAATCTAGAAAAAATTACAATATAACACATAACAACGACAATTCAGAAATGGATTGGGTGAAATGTCTAAATAAGTTCCAATTTTCTTGTTGTTAAGACAATAAGGAGTCCATAGGGACCTTTAGGAAATAATTCAGGCAAATCCTTACATCAAACTTGGGGTGAAGAAGTTAGTTTAGGACGTCAAAGTTCAAAGGTATGTTGTAAAATAGGTTTTTTGGGGAATATTTCCGAGTTTTTGTCCTTACATCAAACTTGGGGTGAAGAAAATTGCTTTTGCTGCTTTATTTTGTATTTGTCACGACTCACGAGCATGAATGTCATTGGTGTGTGTTTTTCGATAGTCAGATATCATATTTACTGATTTTGAACTTAACTGTCGAATACCCAGAAATGTGTCACATTCATGAAAAAAATTTAAAAAATTATTTTTATTACTTAATGCGTGGTGCAATAATCTTAGATAATTATGTAAAATCTCATTGAATCAAACACATGTAGGGTGTAAATATGAACTAGTCCAATACTATGATAGTCTTACATACTTGATTATTAAGCTATCAGACTAACAACTTTGGTGGAAATATCATTTATCTTGAGTTTGATGAAGAACGTTAGCTATAATTTCTTGGAGGAATTTGTGCTTGGGGCTTGATCTTGAAAAAGTAAACTCTTTTATGAAGTTCTAAGAGTGTAGGAACTTGGAAAAAACCTTGGATGGAAAGTCTCCCTTTGTAGGTTGGAATTTTGATTTGAATGTGTGAGGTTTCTTGACGGAGGAGAGGAACCCAAGGTGAGTTTTAAGAGACTTTATAAGTACTTGAATAGTTGAATTGATGATTTTTAGAGGAAAACAGCTAGTTGGATGATATACTGAGTTAATGCACTAAAAAAAGACTAGGAATAGGGTAAAAAAGTTTGGAAAAATGACTAAAATAACCCTAAAATGCATGCAAGAAGTTGCTGGAAAAAACATGTAGCAAGCCTTCACAGAAGGATCTATTATTCGTGGAACATTCCATTGTCTGTAGTTTTCATCGGTAGAACTTTGATTGCTGACAAGGCTTCACTAAAACGGGCATAACGTTTTATTTAAAACTCAAAATGAGGAAAACTTGGTATAGTTGAAAAAAGGACTCATAGAACTTTAACTTGCTAGGTCACCTAATTCATCATGTGCGGAGAGATATTATTATTTGAAGTTGACCTAAGTAAAATCTTATATCAAAACTGGATTGATAAGAAAACTTTCAACTCAACTTTTTCCTAGGGGATTCTAGTGACCTTAATTCATACCCTAAACAACTTTCACACTAAATAATTGACCTTAATACTTAAAAGATAATTAACAAATCATTTGATTCAAGCCAAAATCTCGCCTAGGATAACAACTATCAATTCTAAGGTACATGAATCAAAGTAACAAGCTGGGAAATAAATTACTTATATTTTCAAAGATTCCAGATGAAAATAGTGAAAATCTCTACCCCAAAATGTTCTTGCATAATAATGAGTGATCTTGACGAATTTTCTCCATTTATAATGATTTACCTCACCATAGAGGCCCAATCCCTCTATCGGACACCGTGATAGTGAAAATGCCCGTTATTTGCGCTGGAATTCTCCCTCTCGGTTGTCACCAAGCTTGGACCATCCTAGGAGGATTTTTGGAGTAACCCTCACATCTTTTCCAACTAAAGAGGAGGAGCCAAATTATAAAATTTGTAGTTGCTAGGTTTTAATCTTATCATAACAGCCTAGCAACCACTATAGTGAGTGGTAAAATTCCTGCTCTGGTGGATGACATCATCCAGAATCAAATTCAAAGTTTTGAGATTTACTTTGTGTCACCCTTAATTAATTTGACTGTGCATTTACAAAAAATGAGGTTTCTATAACGAGTGAGATGACTTTTAAATAATGACAGAACATGTCATTATAATCATTTTCCTATAAGAAAAAGACTAGCCAAATATGGAGATTGTGCTTTTCATTTAGGATTTTTTAATTATGGTAAGAAATTAGGAACGATACTTCCCCATTGGCCTGAATTGCTGAAAAAATAAATTTACTCTACTTTCTTCGCATAATCTTCAAGAGATTGGATCTCCTCTAATATATCAATATCCCAACATAGAGAACCTCTCTGAGAAAGTTTCTTCAACATAATCTTTATCATTGCCAACAAGAAGCCTAGAACTAAACACGCCAAGATGTACTAGTAACATCTTGAAATCATGTTAAGAAGTAACATCACAATACCTTCTCAGATTTACTACGAAGAATTGCATGAAGTATGACCTTAATCACATGATATTTAAGAAATGATTCATTAAACATAAATTAAACTCAGTTTAAAATAATACTTGGAGTTAAAAGATCCATACAGATCAACAAGTACACAAAATTGTTTTCGAATCTAATAATGAAAAATGCATTATGAAAATTCATAACTTCAACACCCGTCAACCCCCTCCCCCCCAAAACCCAAACTCAAACTCAACACTGCCTCAAAGAAAAGAAATGATTTAACAAAGATGATATTTTTTTACACTCCATTTTGGCCTAACATTTTCATATGCCGTCATTCCTGGATGGGGAAAAGTTCATGTTGTCAAAGTTGAGATACTGGTCTATGTCTATATACTCTTCATCTTCCTCATCCTCAGGTTCCTTAAGCCTCTTCAACTCAGCTTCCAGCTCTTCATTTTGCACTATAATCAAGGTGAATAAAGTCAATTTCAGTGTCACATTATGAGAACATTTATGTACTATTATTTTACATATTAATCACTATATAATATGTTTTTTAAATTATAGTTATTTTGTGAATAGTTTTTATATTATTAATTGTTCCTACCTAAATGTCAAATAAAAAAATAAATATATTTGTGGGAAACAAAATATATATATGTATATACCAGCGAGTAAATTAGATTTGTTGGTGATGCTATCCAATTGTAATTTCAACATTTGATTCTCAAGCTGCAGCTTCTTGTTGTTGTCTTTGTCATTTTCTATTTTTCGTCCCAAAAAAGCTATCCTTTCCTGCACAAGTAAATATACGAAATATTTTTTAAGCGCTAATAATTTTAATGTAAAAACCAACCCGTTGATATTGAAGGAAATTATATACTATTAGGTATCCATTATCTAGTGTATCAAAAACAATTGTTGTACCTTACGAAGATAGAATTGTGATTTGCATGCGTATATATATTTTATAACTTATTTAGATTTATTCTTGTATATATATGTTGTTGTAATTGATACACTTTGTCTAGAGATTAGTTTAATTTATGATCACATGCTGTAAAATGAAAATGTGTACTTAATATTTCACATTTAACAAATAAGTTTTTGAAACAACGTCATTTTAATCAAAAGATTCAATGCACAAAAAATTAAAATAATTATACATAAATGGATTCGAGTAACAATTGATATAATTCGATCTATAAATGTTACATTTGCTTAATTTTTTATATGTTAGAATTGTCTAAATATATTTGTGTGCACCATTGAAATTCAATAAAACCATCCAAGAAAAAAAATCAAATAATGAATCAAAAAACATTCTAATAAAAAGTTCATCTAAGAATTTTATTACCTCAAGATCTTTGGCCTCTTTTTTCAACAAATCAATGTATTCAGTCTTCCTCATCCTAGACCTTTGAGCAGACAATCGATTTGATATTGTTCTACAAATCACGATTTCATAAGAATTTTTCATCAGAAATTCACATTTTTAAGTAGCATCAATAAAAAAAAAGATGTGTGTATACCTTCTCAACTTCTTCATGTTCATATTGGGATCTACTTGACCATTTTTTATTTCTGAATTCAGAGCTTCTTCCAGACTTGGAAATTTATTAACTGATTTATATTCAATTGGAGTTTTCAAAGACAAACTCAAATGTGGCTCATCGGATTTGATTCGTTTCTCATTCATTTTTGTTGAATCACCTGAGGAGCATTGAATAAAAATCCCCAAAAAAGAAGCATTAGTAAAAAAAGAAGAAGAAATAAGATTGATAAAGAATATGAATTAAGAAGTGAAAGAGGAGGTATGTATACCTGTAATTGAAGAATGCTTCTTTTGATTTTTTTTTATTTTGCAAAGGCATAACTATATATCTTTATATAGAGATAGGGAAATGATTTTTTTTCACTTGGAAATTATGAAATCTTGTAAACTAGATTTATATAATTAGAATCTTTTGTAGAAAGGTAAGTAAATAGAATATTTGATATATATATATATATATATATATATATATATAGGAAAATTTACATAAATTCCACTTGATTCTGAGGTTATTACTTCGTACATTCTAATTTACATTGTTATAAAATTGGCCAGATTTTGGTGTGTACAGATACATGTATCTCGGAATATATGAAGTCAAAATTAGTTGTAATTTGTTCTAGATATACTGTATCAAAGTGGATTGGCATGTATCTGGACATAAAACAAATCTAACTCACCACTCTCCTCGGTATTTAGCCAAATTCATTTGAGTCGCACCATATACATGTATTAGAGGGTGTTTGGATTGGTTTTAAAATTGGTCAAACCTACTTTTAAGTTAGTTTTTGACTTCTGAAAGTGATTGGTAAATATGAAAACTAACTTAAAATTAGTCAAAATGACTTAAAATAAGTCAAAAATGACTTTAAGTAAGTTTGAAAGTCTTTGAAAAGGCAAAAAAATGTCTTAAAATAAGTCAAAAACCAAAAGTAGGTCTCCCCCTACTTTTTTTTGACTTAAAAATCATTTATGTTTGACTTTTTATTTTTGAGTTAAAAATAACTTTTTAAGTCAATCCAAACAGACTCATAGTGTGTATGTAATGTGATTCACATGTATCTATGATACATGACTATCTTCCTCCCCATCTCGCTCGCCTCCTTCCCCTTCTCTCTTGCCTCTCTCCTTATTTTAGTGTGTATAACAACAAAAAAATGTGTATTTAGGTGTATCCTCCTTAATATATGGTAGGAAATTGTTAGTTAGTGATAAGATACATAATTATTTGAAAGTATAGGTAGAAATAGTATATATGGTATGGATGCATATCGAACAATATCGTTTATACTTGAATATGTCACAAGCCTCACCCGTCATGAGTGACACCTACACTAAATCCTCCATGGGAGAATCAATCATCTACTAACACACACAACTCATAGCAAAACATTATCATAAAACAATTACAGACTTAAACCGTAGAACCTAAGAGTTGTGTACCAAAACATTCACTAATCTAGAATATGGAGATGTAACCTCAGAAATACAAGAGTGCCTACTGTCTAAGTCTGGAAGATGAAGTAGAAAAGTAAGGCATATCTATGGAATCCCGAACAAAGTATCTTACCGTTGGATACAAATAACGTGGGATTCACCGTTAGGGTCACGTAGGAGCCGCCTAATATGACATGTAATGAACTAAGAAAGTGCAAATATTGTATCAGTATACAAAATCAATGTGTACTGCTAGTATCATGTCTAGCGCTAAAAAATACGAATCTAGAAAAAATTACAATATAACACATAACAACGACAATTCAGAAATGGATTGGGTGAAATGTCTAAATAAGTTCCAATTTTCTTGTTGTTAAGACAATAAGGAGTCCATAGGGCCCTTTAGGAAATGATTCAGGCAAATCCTTACATCAAACATGGGGTGAAGAAGTTCGTTTAGGACGTCAAAGTTCAAAGGTATGTTGAAAAATAGGTTTTTTTGGGAATATTTCCGAGTTTTTGTCCTTACATCAAACTTGGGGTGAAGAAAATGTCTTTTGTTGCTTTAATTTTTATTTGTCACGACTCACGAGCATGAATGTCATTGATGTGTGTTTTTCAATAGTCAGATATCATATTTACTGATTTTGAACTTAACTGTCGAATACCTAGAAATGTGTCACATTCATGAAAAAAAATTAAAAAATTATTTTTTATTACTTAATGAGTGTTACAATAATCTTAGATAATTATGTAAAATCTCATTGAATCAAACATATGTAGGGTGTAAATATGAACTAGTCCAATACTATGATAGTCTTACATACTTGATTATTAAGCCATTAGACTAACAACTTTGGTGGAAATATCATTTATCTTGAGTTTGATGAAGAACGTTAGCTATAATTTCTTGGAGGAATTTGTGCTTGGGGCTTGATCTTGAAAAAATAAACTCTTTTATGAAGTTCTTAGAGTGTAAGAACTTGGAAAAAACCTTGGATGGAAAGTCTCCCTTTGTAGCTTGGAATTTTGATTTGAATGTGTGAGGGTTCTTGACGGAGGAGAGGAACCCAAGGTGAGTTTTAAGAGACTTTATAAATACTTGAATAGTTGAATTGATGATTTTTAGAGGAAAACAGCTAGTTGGATGATATACTGAGTTAATGCACTAAAAAAAGACTAGGAATAGGGTAAAAAAGTTTGGAAAAATGACTAAAATAACCCTAAAATGCATGCAAGAAGTTGCTGGAAAAAACATGTAGCAAGCCTTCACGGAAGGATCTATTATTCGTGGAACATTCCATTGTCTGTAGTTTTCATCATTAGAACTTTGATTGCTGACAAGGCTTCACTAAAACGGGCATAACGTTTTATTTAGAACTCAAAATGGGGAAAACTTTGTAGAGTTGAAAAAAGGACTCATAGAACTTTAACTTGCTAGGTCACCTAATTCATCATGTGCGGAGAGATATTATTATTTTAAGTTGACCTAAGTAAAATCTTATATCAAAACTGGATTGATAAGGCAACTTTCAACTCAACTTTTTCCTAGGGGATTCTAGTGACCTTAATTCATACCCTAAACAACTTTCACACTAAAGAATTGACCTTTATACTTAAAAGATAATTAACAAATCATTTGATTCAAGCCCAAATCTCCCCTAGGATAACAACTATCAATTCTAAGGTACATGAATCAAAGTAACAAGCTAGGAAATAAATTACTTATATTTTCAAAGATTCCAGATGAAAATAGTGAAAATCTCTACCCCAAAATGTCCTTGCATAATAATGAGCGATCTTGACGAATTTTCTCCATTTATAATGATTTACCTCACCATAGAGGCCCAATCCCTCTATCGGACACCGTGATAGTGAAAATGCCCGTTATTTGCGCTGGAATTCTCCCTCTCGGTTGTCACAAAGCTTGGATTATCCTAGGAGGATTTTTGGAGTAACCCTCACATCTTTTCCAACTGAAGAGGAGGAGCCAAATTATATAATTTGTAGTTGCTAGGTTTTAATCTCATCATAAAAGCCTAGCAACCACTACAATGAGTGGTAAAATTTCTGCTCTGGTGGAGTGACATCATCCAGAATCAAATTCAAAGTTTTGAGATTTACTTTGTGTCAACCTTAATTAATTTGACTGTGCATTTACAAAAAATTAGGTTTCTATAACGAGTGAGATGACTTTTAAATAATGATAGAACATGTCATTATAATCATTTTCCTATAAGAAAAAGACTAGCCAAATATGGAGATTGTGCTTTTTATTTACGATTTTTTAATTATGGTAAGAAATTAGGAACGATACTTCCCCATTGGCCTGAATTGCTGAAAAAATAAACTTACTCTACCTTCTTCACATAATCTTCAAGAGATTGGATCTCCTCTAATAAATCAATATCCCAACATAGAGAACCTCTCTGAGAAAGTTTCTTCAACAAAATTTTTATCATTGCCAACTAGAAGCCTAGAACTAAACACGCCAAGATGTACTAGTAACATCTTGAAATCATGTTAAGAAGTAACATCACAATACCTTCTCAGATTTACTACGAAGAATTGCATGAAGAATGACCTTAATCACATGGTATTTAAGAACTGATTCATTAAACATAAATTAAACTCAGTTTAAAATAATACTTGGAGTTAAAAGATCCATACAGATCACCAAGTACACAACATTGTTTTCGAATCTAATAATGAAAAATGCATTATGAAAATTCATAACTTCAACACCCCGTCAACCCCCCCCCCCAAAACCCAAACTCAAACTCAACACTACCTCCAAGAAAAGAAATGATTTAACAAAGATGATATTTGTTGACACTCAATTTTGGCCTAACATTTTCATATGCCGTCATTTCTGGATGGGGAAAAGTTCATGTTGTCAAAGTTGAGATACTGGTCTATGTCAATATACTCTTCATCTTCCTCATCCGCAGGTTCCTTAAGCCTCTTCAACTCAGCTTCCAGCTCTTCATTTTGCACTACAATCAAGGTGAATAAAGTCAATTTCAGTGTCACATTATGAGAACATTTATGTACTATTATTTTACATATTAATCACTATACAATATGTTCTTTTAAATTATAGCTATTTTGTGAATAGTTTTTATATTATTAATTGTTCTTACATAAATGTCAAATAAAAAAATAAATATTTTTGTGGGAAACAAAATATATATATGTATATACCAGCGAGTAAATTAGATTTGTTAGTGATGCTATCCAATTTTAATTGCAACATTTTATTCTCAAGCTGCAGCTTCTTGTTGTTGCCTTTGTCATTTTCTATTTTTCGACCCAAAAAAGCTATCCTTTCCTGCACAAGTAAAAATGCGAAATATTTTTTAAGCGCTAATAATTTTAGTGTAAAAACCAACCCGTTGATATTGAAGGAAATTATATACTATTAGGTATCCATTATCTAGTGTATCAAAAACAATTGTTGTACCTTACGAAGATAGAATTGTGATTTGCATGCGTATATATATTTTATAACTTATTTAGATTTATTCTTGTATATATATGTTGTTGTAATTGGTACACTTCGTCTAGAGATTAGTTTAATTTATGATCACATTCTGTAAAATGAAAATGTGTACTTAATATTTCGCATTTAACAAATAAGTTTTTGAAACAACGTCATTTTAATCAAAAGAATCAATGCACAAAAAATTAAAATAATTATACATAAATGGATTTGAGTAACAATTGATATAATTTGATCTATTAATGTTACATTTGCTTAATTTTTTATATGTTAGAATTGTCTAAATATATTTGTGTGCACCATTGAATTTTAATAAAACCATCCAAGAAAAAAAATCAAATAATGAATCAAAAAACATTCTAATAAAAAGTTCATCTAAGAATTTTATTACCTCAAGATCTTTGGCCTCTTTTTTCAACAAATCAATGTATTCAGTCTTCCTCATCCTAGACCTTGAGCAGACAATCGATTTGATATTGTTCTACAAATCACGATTTCATAAGAATTTTTCATCAGAAATTCACATTTTTAAGTAGCGTCAATAAAAATAGATGTGTGTATACCTTCTCAACTTCTTCATGTTCATATCGGGATCTACTTGACCATGTTTTATTTCTGAATTCAGAGCTTCTTCCAGACTTGGAATTTTATTAACTGATTCATATTCAATTGGAGTTTTCGAAGACAAACTCAATTGTGGCTCATCGGATTTGATTTTTTTCTCATTCATTTTTGTTGAATCACCTGAGGAGCATTGAATAAAATCCCCCAAAAAAGAAGCATTAGTAAAAAAAGAAGAAGAAATAAGATTGATAAAGAAAATGAATTAAGAAGTGAAAGAGGAGGTATGTATACCTGTAATTGAAGAATGCTTCTTTTGATTTTTTGTGATTTTGCAAAGGCATAACTATATATCTTTATATAGAGATAGGAAAATGATTTTTTTTCACTTGGAAATTATGAAATCTTGTAAACTAGATTTATATAATTAGAATCTTTTATAGAAAGGTAAGTAAATAGAATATTTGATATATATATATATATATATATATATATATATATATATAGGAAAATTTACATAAATTCCACTAGATTATGAGGTTATTACTTCGTACATTCTAATTTACATTATTATAAAATTGACCTGATTTTGGTGTGTACAGATACATGTATCTCGGAATATATGAAGTCAAAATTAGGTGTAATTTGTTCTAGATATACTGTATCAAAGTGGATTTGCATGCATCTTGACATAAAACAAATCTAACTCACCACTCTCCTTTGTATCTAGCCAAATTCATATTAGTCGCACCACATACATGTATTAGAGGGTGTTTGGATTGGTTTTAAAATTGGTCAAACCTACTTTTCAGTTAGTTTTTGACTTCTGGAAGTGTTTGGTAAATATTAAAATTAGTCAAAATGACTTTAAATAAGTTTGGAAGTCTTTGAAAAGGCAAAAAAAATGTCTTAAAATAAGTCAAAAACCAAAAGTAGGTCTCCCCTTACTTCTTTTTTTAACTTAAAAATTATTTATGTTTGACTTTTTATTTTTGAGTTAAAAATAACTTTTTAAGCCAATCCAAACAGACTCTTAGTGTGTATGTAATGTGATTCACATGTATCTATTATACATGACTATCTTCCTCCCCATATCGCTCGCCTCCCTCCCCTTCTCTCTTGCCTCTCTCCTTATTTTAGTGTGTATAACAACAACAAAAATGTGTACTTAGGTGTATCCTCATTATTATGGTGTTATAAAACTGTTAGTTAGTGATAAGATACATAATTATTTGAAAGTAGATATACGTAGAACCAGTATATATGGTATGGATGCATGTCGAACACTATCGTTTAAACTTAAATATGTCACAAGACTCACCCATCGTGAGTGGCACCTACAGTAAATCCTCCATGGGAGAATTCAATCATATACTAACACACACAACTCATAGCAAAACATTATCATAAAACAATTACAGACTTAAACCGTAGAACCTAAGAGTTGTGTACCAAAACATTCACTAATCTAGAATATGGACACGTAACCTCAGAAATACAAGAGTGCCTACTGTCTAAGTCTGGAAGATAAAGTAGAAAAGTAAGTCATATCTATGGAATCCCGAACAAAGTAGCTTACCGTTGGATACAAATAACGTGGGATTCACCATTTGGGTCACGTAGGAGCCGCCTAATATGACATGTAATGAACAAAGAAAGTGCAACTATTGTATCAGTATACAAAATCAATGTGTACTGCTAGTATCATGTCTAGCTCTAAAAAATACGAATCTAGAACAAAATTACAATATAACACATAACAACGACAATTCAGAAATGGATTGGGTGAAATGTCTAAATAAGTTCCAATTTTCTTGTTGTTAAGACAATAAGGAGTCCATAGGGCCCTTTTGGAAATAAGTCAGGCAAATCCTTACATCAAACTTGGGGTGAAGAATTTAGTTTAGGACGTCAAAAATCAAAGGTATGTTGTAAATTAGATTTTTTTGGGAATATTTCCGAGTTTTTGTCCAATATAAATCATTATAGAGGGTGACATACCAATATAGTAGTGGAGTTAATTTCCGCTATAGCAGAAGGTCCCGCTACAGTGCCATCACAATAGCTGGATGGAGCTGCTATAATAAGGTTAGTCACATTTAATATAGAAAATTCCCAAAACTGCGCATTGTTCAACAATAACATTTCAGGGGAAGAGCAAAGGTGACCTAGGGTGTTTCTCTATCTTTCACTGTTATCGTTGGTGAAGGTAATTAATTACTCTGTTAGCTTGTTAATTCAATTCTTGGGCCTTAGAATCTATGGTGGTTTCCTTGGGAGGGTTTGAGTTGGTATAATGAAGGAAAAACCCCATTTTAGTATAATTATCATGGAATTTTCCTAGGGTGGGTGTTTGGGTATAATTTGGATACTTGTATGCCATTTGGCCTGATTATGTCTATATTATTGATAGTAGAAAAAGAAAAGGATATGTATCATCACAAGGGGAAAGTTGAAGTTCTTTAAAACATTGTTGGTTTGATTCGAGGTAGGTGATGATTGTTTATTTTCTTTCGTGTTATGTGCTTGTAAACTGCTTTTTTTAGTATTGCTTGCATACATGATTATGCAAATTGAAGAAATATAAGTTGAAATATTAATTTGTTTTCAATTGTATTTGATGAATTTGTTTACTTGAGTGTACAAGTGTGATTGTTATTCATTGTGATTGTGATTGTTGGTTGGTTCGGGTACCACGCGTGGTATAGGATACTCCCATAGTTGGCTCGAGTAACATGTTTGGTATGAGATATCGATATGGTTGACTCAGATACCATGCTGATACAAATTAATAAAGGATGGATTGAGTACCACACTTGGTACATTGACTATTTATGTGTGGGTTCCATTAGAAAATCGATTATCTTGTTGAAATTTTGTTGCTCATATTTATTGTGGATGTCAATTTAAGGAGAGCACTAGGAATACGAACTATGTTATGATTATGGTATTCATTGTATGTTATCTAGTTTATTAAGTTATTGTTACTTGTTCATATTTTGTGTAACTGGTACCGAGCGATAATCATAGTAGTACATTGTGGATTTTGCGTAAATATTGTACTTCCTATTTTTTTGTTGACTGCCAGGCATTTTTCAGTGGTTGTTTTGTGATCACATCTTTGATCCTAGCATTACTGAATCCAAGGGAGATCTACTTTTTTCATTCTGCCATAGATTCATCTTGTTTTTTTAGTGCATTTTCCGAACTCAGACTCCCTTTAGTTCTTTTGTTTTGGGGTTGCAACGCCATATTCTAGACTATGTAAATATTTGGTACATGAATTTCAGGTTTTACGGGTTCTTATGCAATTTTTTATTACTATGGTTTTTAATTACGAAACTTATCTTGTTTTTAAGTTTTTAAAAACTATTTCATTTTTGTTACTCAGTGTTGTATGTTAGTTATTATTTGGTTCTCCCACTAAGGATTAGTATGATTGACACTTTGAAAATGCCATGTCGTGATGTATATCAAGCGTGATACATAAGTCAACCAAATAATATCTAGTACCAAATATGATACCCGAGTCAATCGAAAATATGTACTCTGTGTGGTACCTAAACCCACCAACAGTCACTCAACCCATAATCACACGATAAACACAAGTATATCAGAAGACATGACGGCGTGATATTGTCAACAAGTTATCATTTTAATTTGGGAAAAGGCATAAATTCCCCGTTGAACTTGTCCCGAAAAGTCAATTACACGCTTAAACTATCATAGTAGTCTATTACACACTATACTATTCTAAAGTGAATTTTCTTACCCCCTAAAACTAATGTGGCAAAAAAATAAAAAATAATCACGTCAGTTTGAAGTTAAAGTAAAAATAATTCGAACTCTCTCTGTCTAGAATAACAGACTAGGGTACGATCAAATAAGTCTTAGTTTAGGCTCTTGAACAAATATATAGCCCTCTCTATCTTCTCTCCATATTTCTACGGTAATGATGCGTTACCGGATGTTTTGCACTTTCTCAAAATTTGTGTCTTTCAGGCTTGAAGCCTTTTTGTGATCAATTACGAGTGGACATCAATCCACAGTGGCTTGGATCTTACTTGAGATTTACAGAGTTGACACCCCCCGAATCACTCTTGTTGTTGGGTGGGTTACACCTCCTGGAATGGATTGTCTCGATGGGTGGCCTAGATAAATTGTAACTCTTGCTAGCTGGGCTGGAAATTGACTGGTTCTTTGTTATGTGGTCACTTAGGCTGTGATCCTGAAAAAAAATGGATTTAAATTTAGGTTACTCTTCATTCTTGTAGTCTTGGTTATTTTGTGCACTTGTCGGCCTTTGATGCATATTGAGTACCTTTTTTGGTACTCATGCTACACTCTACATCTTTTTCCTGATGCAAATCTTAGTACCACATACAATGATGATCATTCTTTATCTTTTGTAGCTTTTGGATATCATAGACAAGGGTGAGCACGTGGCGTCCTAGATAAGCATGTATCCTTCTAAACTTATGTTAACTAGTTTTTTTTGTCTCTGAGACGACTTGTTGTGGTCCACTTTATAAGTACTTGAATGTTTAGATAGATGATTTATAGAGTAAAACTAGTTATTTAAATGATAATCTTAGTTAATACACTCAAAAATGACTTAGAACAGGTTCAAAAAGCTTTGAATGACTAAAATGTCATAACCAAAGGGTACCCCCTAGACGTAATATGGTGCACTTGACCCCGAAAGGGTCTCATATAAGCTCTTAGCATAATATAACATAAGATAATAGAAAAGTATGGAAATTAATATTTTACAATCAAGGTCATTTTCATAAAAAAAAAAATCAAATGGGAGTCTTTTTATATTTTCTCTTAACCCATCTAACACTACTTTATAATAAACTCTTGGGATACAACCCGTACAATTGTCTCAAAACATAAAGAAATGACATGAAGGAAATAATGGGTTCGTCCTTTAAGCTATGAGGACTCACTAATTCTTCAACTCTTCTTGCACCTTAGAAACTAGCCTCCAAAGTAACTTAATCTCTGAAAACCTACATTTGATTAGAATGTAGTCAATATGTGTTAGTACAAAATGTACTAAGTATGAAAGCTAGTAGAACATCATAAGAGCATCTCAAAATGGTTAGTCAACATAAGACATAAGAATGAGAGATAACAACATTTTCATAAGCATAATCTCCAACATAAGCATCATATAATCATAAGTCAACATAAGACATAGTAAATGAGCATAAGAGATACATCATGTTCATGACATAGTATTTACTTAGACTTTCATGGTTACATACGTCAACTTTAAGTCTTTCATATTACAAGAGTGTTGACACCCAAATTTTGACCCTCCGGATAACAATTAATTTTTGAGATTCTTCAATTTCGAACGAGCTAAAATAATTGGTTTTATAAATTACAAGAAGATATGAAGTTTACTAATTATTTTAATAACCTATTGAGTTATATTTTATAATTACGTCGAATACTTTATTTCGTCAAAATTATGAAGCTCTTTAATTAATTTTTATCAATTCATTTTTTAAATCCTTTATCTTGTTGAGAACAAATTCGGATTTGTTTCAACAGCCCAATTCGCTTTTCCTCCATCCCAATATTAATTTCAACTCAGCCACCCCAATCTCAATTCGACCCAAACTCCCTACATCCAATTTCCCCAGCCCACGAGAATGGCATTTGAACCAATGCCCAATATCGTAGAGAACTCGGCCCAAATCCTTGATCAAGAAAGAGCAATTTTAGCAGCAATAGCGCGTGATCGACTTCAACTTCCCTATACGCGCCTCGTCTTCAACGAATTTTCAGAAATACACATTGACATCTCACGGCATTTCGCTAGACAACGACATTAACGGCTACACGAGAAAGCAATTCTAGGTGATGTTGATACACGGCATCAAGTTAGACGGGAAGCAGGTTGCTTTTCTGCTTCACTCGTACAGCAGGGCAGGTAAAGCTCCTGCAAGTGCCATCCGCGTTTGTTGTCCTTGACTCACGTGGATGGGCGACATGTCAAGAGTCAAGGACGAAGGACGAATCGGAGCCGCTCACGTCCATGCCAACCTTTTGGGATTTTAGCTAGATTTTGGGATAATCTGGTACGATCCAGCCTATATCCCGTCCTTGGGAGAGTTTTGAATTTTGAGAATCAAGTTGGAATTCCCTCTCTACCCTTGATTCCTAGTCGTTTCCCTCTTTTTTCCAAGAAATCAAACCCTAAATCCCCCTCTATATAAGTTCTTTTTCTTTTTCATTAGAGGGGGCTGCTTCTGGGTTTTGAGGAAATTTTGGTGAGAAGAGTTTTTTTTTTCTAAAATTGAAAAATACAGATCTCATCTTAGTAAGAATACAGAGGAGACAATTAATTTCAGCATCTAAGCTCGATACTTTTGCCCAAGTTTATCTTTTGGCTGTCGTCCGTGGTCGTGTATTTGTTTGGCGAAAGTCGCAATCTTCGCTCGAGTTCCTCGTCCAGTTCGTTGCGCACAAGAAGGTAACAATTCTGCCTCTTTATATAATCTTCTCATTTTCTGCCCCTTTGAAACGACATTCTTCTCGATGTTCTAGAAATGTGCATTGTCGCTGCCGGTTATTAAGTTCTTAAATAATATGCAGTATTTGTGTTCTCCTTAACAATTTCGCTGCCCATCGGTAGTGTGTGTTCTGTTTAAAGCTGTTATCACTCGTTTAAGCATGTTTCCTCAATGTTTATGGCTTTTTCCAAATTCCCTGGCAGTTAGGCTTATCTTCATACTGACTTATTCATTTGTTAAGCGCGGTGATGTTGTCTTGTACACGCCTCGTCGAGATAGCATCAATGTTTGTCGAAGTGCATTGAAGATGCTCAAAGGATCGTTTCTGCTTTTGTGTATTTGTGTGTTGTATCCTATCTCTGAATGCTAGGTCAATATTTCGCTTAGATGACGGAATCTAGTTCTTGTCATTAGTTGTTTTGCGGCATGATTTACCCTCTAATTGTTATCCATGTTGTACATGTGAGTTTGTTTCGCTATCACCATGCTTATTTGCCTTCTTGAACTTCGCTGCCATTACTGATGTATGTGTCTGGGAAATTCCTCATATTTAGATTTTTGATAGAATAATGTGAAACTTTTCACTATATATCATATATTGAAATTATATTTGTCCATGTTAATTCATGAAATAAGGATGTCAAGTGTCCATTTCTTTGGCAGTGGACTACTCATGTTCCTTGAAGGTCATAAAAATTTGAATAACCATCGTTTGTCGAGTGTATTTGTTGCTGGGTTATGTGATAAAATTCAGAACGATTGCTCAATCTAACACACCATTGATGAGCTCTTTGGGAAGAAGAAGGAGAGAAATCTTATTTCAACACAATGAAGAAAATGCTTAACCGACTGAATACAATGGAACAGTGATATATATACACTGTTCATTCTTAACCAACTTAACAACTTTGCCTAAATTCCTTAACTACCCCTAACTAACTTTATTTACATTATCAAGTAATCCCTATTTCATTACTCCCCCTCAAGCTGGTGGGTGTAAATACATTCAGCACACCAAGCTTGCCTACTAAACACTCATGTTGTAATCTAGGCAGCCCCTTAGTTAGAATATCTGCAAGTTGTTCCTTAGAGCCCACATGTTCTGTCTTCATAACACCTTCTTGAATTTTCTGTCTTATAAAATGGCAATCGATTTCAATATGCTTTGTTCTCTCATGGAGCACTGGGTTGGCTGCTATTTGCAAAGCTGCCTTACTATCACTATACACCATTGCTGGTTGTTCCACCTCTTTTCCCAGTTCCTTTAATAAAGCAATTATCCATACTAGTTCTGAAACTGCATTCGCCATACTTCTGTACTCAGCCTCTGCTGAACTTCTAGAAACTACGTTTTGCTTCTTAGATTTCCATGACAATAATGTCTCACCATGTTTAACTATGAATCCTGATACGGATCTTCTTGTATTTGGACATGATGCCCAGTCTGCATCACAATACACACTTAGTTTATTTGAGCTTTTGCTGCTTAACAAAATTCCAAGTCCTGGTTCTCTTTTAATGTATCTCATCACTCTCAAAGTTGCTTCCCAATGTGACTTCTTTGGATTTTTTAAGAATTGGCTGACTGTTTGAACTGAGTAAGCAATATCCAGCCTTGTCATAGTCAAATACAACATCTTTCCCACCAACCTTTGATACAATTCTCTATCTTCAAAAGGTTCATCATTCTGCTCTCCTGTGACACAATCTAATTCTTGAGTTGTCAGTTTCATATTGGCTTCAAGAGGAGTCCAAACTGGCTTAGCACCTCCTAATCCTAAATCTGAAATGATCTCCAAAGCATACTTTCTCTGATTCATCAATATACCTTTTGCTGATCTGCTAAATTCCATCCCAAGAAAAAATTTTAATTCACCAAGATCCTTGATCTTGAATGCCTTGTGCAAGACAGCTTTTGTATGTTCTATAAGACCCAAACTGCTTCTTGTTACTAACATATCATCAACATACACTAGGATCACCACTATGTCTGAACCTGTCTTTTTAATGAACAATGAATGGTCTAAACTGCTCTGGATGAAACCAGACTCTAACAATGCTTCACTTAGCTTCAAGTTCCACTGCTTGCTTGCTTGTTTAAGTCCATAAAGGGATTTGACAAGTCTGCATACAAGTCCAGACTCCCCCTGACTGTCAAAACCCTCTGGTAATTGCATGTATACTTCATCATGAATTCACCTTGCAAGAAGGCATTAGAAACATCCAACTGATGGACAGACCAATTGCATTGTGCTGCTAAAGAAAGAACAGTCCAAATAGTGGCTATTTTAACCACTGGAGAAAAGGTTTCATGAAAATCAAGCCCCTCCTTTTGAGTGTAGCCTTTTGCAACCAATCTAGCTTTAAACCTCTCAACATCACCATTAGCCTTTATCTTGACTTTATATATCCACTTACATCCAATAGGAATTTTACCCTTGGGAAGAGGTACCAAATCCCAAGTATGATTATCATAGAGAGCCTGCAGTGCAACTTGCATGGCTTCCAACCATCTATTATCAAGAATAGCCTCCTTATAAGAGGTCGGCTCAATAACTGCAGAAAAAGCCTCCAAATATTTTTGATAAGTGGGAGATAGATGATCATAGGAAATGGAAGCAGCAATAGGATACAAAACATTTCCAGCAGAAGGATTGGAAACATAGTCTGTCAGCCAAAGTGGTTGTTTGGAGAGTCTAGAAGACCTTCTAAGAGGTAGAGAAATATCATAAGGAACTGAAACTGGAGCAGTAGCATCTATGGATATAGAGCAGGAGTAATATGAAGTAAACTTGGACAAGAACTATGAGGTAAATCAGGAGGTTGGATAGAAACATCAGTAAAGTATTCATCATGTAAAGATGGTGCAGGATAATGAGAAAATATATGAGAAGGAGGGTCAGACACTTTGGGAAGATGTTGGAATGGGAATTGTTTCTCATGAAACACCACATCTCTATTAATGAAAAACCTCTGTTGTTGCAGATCATAACAAACATAACCCTTGGTAACATTGGAGTAACCCATAAACACTGCCTTGATTGCTCTTGGAGCAAATTTATCATTCGAGGTAGTACACTAGCAAAACAAAGACAACCAAAAGTTCGTAAATGAGTAATGCAAGGCTTCTTTCCAAAAAACAATTCGTAAGGTGACTTCCCTTCCAGATTAGGTGAAGGCAATCTGTTGATTATATAAGTTGCAGTAAGGATACAATGACCCCAAAACTGAATAGGAATATGTCCTTGGAACCTTAATGCTCTAGCAACCTCAAGAAGGTGCCTGTGCTTCCTCTCAGCAACCCCATTTTGTTGAGGTGTGTGAGCACATGTCTTGTATTGAATAATCCCCAAATCATTAAATAGATCTTGCAGAGAATTATTAATAAACTCCCCTCCATTATCTGTCCTCATACCTTTAATAGATGTATGGAATTGACTATCAATCATTTTAAAGAATTGTCTAAGAGTCTGCAATATTTCACTCTTGAATTTCAATAGGAATACCCATACAGTTCTGGAGAAATCATCAACAATAGTAAGGAAAAACTTATTTCCATCAAAGGTTGGAGTATTATAGGGACCCCATACATCCAAATGCAACAAAGTAAACCTCTCAGTAGATCTAGTACTACTATTATGAAAAGGAAGTCTAGTATGTTTTGCAAGAGGACATATTTCACAATCACTCAGAACTGTTTTACAATCATCAAATGTATATCCTAACAAATTCTTTATAGATCCTATTGAAGCATGTGCAAGTCTTTTATGCCACAACATAATGTTTTTCTTGTCATCATGAGCAGCAAAGATTTTTATTGTGTCATGAACTCCAGAGTTAGAAAAACTTTGTTGTTGAACCAGAAAATAAAGGCCATCCTTCTCTTTACCAATCCCCTTCAGTTTCCCAGTTGTAAGGTCCTGGAATAAACAGAATCCAGGATAGAATGACACAAAACAGTTGAGTTCTTTTGTAACCTTTGATATAGACTTAAGATTATAATGAAACTCCGGCACAAACAAAACATCATGTAACTCTTCTGTTTCTGTGATTTTACAAGCACCAGCATGAGTTACCAAAGTCACACCTCCATTTGGTAAATGTACTTCGTTATTCTGATTCGTCTTAACAGTATGCACATTATGTAATAAATCCAAATTAGAGATCATGTGATTTGTTGCTCCACTATCTATGATCCATTTCAAACCTGTAGTTGTAGACATAGGATTTTGGACCATACCTTCCATGTTAGCCATTGCATTAGCAGTAGAAACATTCCCATCGAGCATCTTCATGATATGTCCATGCTGATCTGTAGTCAGTTGAGGTGCTCTTTGCAGATTTTCAGTAACTAAAGAATCCATGCCTTTACCTCTAGCACTAGCACCTTCAGCTTGAACATTGTAAGCATTACTATTATTTCCAGCTCCCTTCTTTTTAAATTTCCAATCAGGTGGATATCCATGAAGTCGAAACAATTACCCTCCACATGACCTTGCATATTGCAGTAATCACATTTCAGATCATAATTTTTCTTCCCCTTATTATAGTATGTAGGCTGTGATTGTGATGTAGAATCCTTATTGTAATTTTGTGGAACTGTTCCCCTGTTGTAGTTATGAAACGTCCCCTTCCCTGCCATGAGAGCTACCAGATCTGTTCCTTCACCATTTAAAGAGGAGGATGCCATAGATCTCTGACTCTCTCGTTCAACAAGCATGGCATATGCCTTGTTGATGTTAGGAGTGGGTTCAATCATTAAGATTTGACTGCGCGATTGATCATAGTTCTCATTTAAACCCATTAAGAACTGCATTAGCTTTTGTCTTTCCAAATGCATAGAAAAATCTTTTGAATTAGAGCATTGACAAGAAGGTGGTATGATGCTTGCAAATTCATCCCATAAATTCCGTAGCTTAGAAAAGTATGTAGGAATACAATCGTTACCTTGTACAGTCATAGCTATAGCTTTATGCAATTGATAAATCCGAGATGCATTTACCTTGTCAAAACGCTCCCGGAGATCCTCCCAAACTGCTCTTGCACTGGTTGCATAAACTATGCCTGTGTGTAATTCCTGAGTCACAGAACTCATGATCCATCCTTGAACAACTGCGTTACATCGGTCCCATTGATGCCCTAACTCAGCCCCGAAATCCTCCTTTTTCCAGCTGCCATCGACAATTCCTAGCTTGTTTTTCCCAAGCAATTGAATTCTCATAGCCCTGCTCCATACAGAGTAATTATCGGATCTTCGTTAGCTGCATCGGAATAATAGAAACACCAGTGGTGTCGGAAGGGTACAGAAACAGTGCGTGATTATGATCAAACTTATTCGTCGCCATTGATGAAGCTAGACGAAGCTTGAGTTCACACAATTAACTGCAATAAACCTCATAATTGTAGGTGTAAGGATCTGATACCATGATAAAATTCAGAACAATTGCTCAATCTAACACACCATTGATGAGTTCTTTGGGAAGAAGAAGAAGGAGAGAAATCTTATTTCAACACAATGAAGAAAATGCTTAACCGACTGAATACAATGGAACAGTGATATATATACACTGTTCATTCTTAACCAACCTAACAACTTTGCCTAAATTTCTTAACTACCCCTAACTAACTTTATTTACATTATCAAGTAATCCCTATTTCATTAGTAATTGGAGAGTAAATGTTTACATTATTTTGTTTGTTGTATTGTTATTCCTTATTTTTTACCTGAAACACGCTAAGTTTTTTTTTGAGATAGAAATTATATACCATTTACAGTGTCCTTCTTTTAAGTTTGTTAATACCATTTGCCATTTTATGTATGCATGAATATACATTTGTCATACTATAGGAAGCTTGTTAGTCCTTCTTGTTGTGACATGCATATTCATATTTCCTCGTTATTTGAGATCACTATGCAAGATTTATAATCGTATCATTTGTTTGTCGACTCGTTTAGTTAACTGAAGGAAGTTGTGTTAGCAGTGGTTTAAGTTTTATTTTTATTTTTGTTTCGAATTGTGTCTAGCTTATCTTGACTTTCATGCTTAACAGATTTTTTTTTAGCATTGATGTTTTCATTCAGCTTGCTTTTCTTTGTATTGCTTTAAGTTATTCGCATTATATTCTCACTGATGTGAGCATTGCAAGAAATCTGCTTTAGTAACTTAGCAGCGCGGTTTTGCTCGCGATAAAATGTGCTTATCCCTCAAGAGTTCGGTTAGCTCTTAATATCTCGCTTTAGCTCTTGTCCCTAAAACTAAAATCGATCGTTTTATTCAATGTAGTCACTTTTTACTAATTGTAACATAGTCATTTCAAACACGGATTTTGTTTCTGATCCCATCGACGGTTGTGCAGGACGGACCGTGGGTCAGGCTATCGTCCGTCGATGCCACCGTTGGTTGCACCTGCAAATTTTTCCGTAAAGCTGATTTTTGATCTGTTTTGGGTACGGGGAGTTACAATATCTTATACAGTACGTCTGATCCCTTAAGCAATTTTTCCAACAAACTAACATACTAACATAATTCATTGATCAAAATGTCAAGAACTTGGTGAGAGTAACAACTTAAAGGAGAACACAAACATTAAAAATTCAATTCACAAAACTGTCAAAATAAACACAGTCAAACATGAATGATGTATTAATGTCTAAAGGATATAAATCTCAAATCAAGGAATATCTGGTAAAAAAACCAAGCATATCATACTACACACTTTATATAATGCATCAGTGAAAATTATCCTTCACATCAAGCAGACATGCAATAGCATGTGTTATCATCTTTCTTTTTTAATATAAGGTGAAGAACATATGATATGGCCTTCACATGAAGACATAATCAACTAATTTAGGGCAATGAAAGTCCAGATTAAAAAATTGATTGATGAGGTGTAAAGTGAAGTAGAATTCATGAAAATAATGCTTTTTATCTTGTAAGAACAATGGACTATACATGTAGAGGAGTTCGTCACAATCATATATTATCCATATCTTCCAAGCCCATATGCCCACATATGAAAATTCAGAACCTTTTCACATAAGATGTAGTTGCTTTATTTTGATAGCTAATTTCACACATCTCTCTATTTCTTCACTGTTTTGTTTTGCCTCTTTAAATGGTAATTTGGGGCATTTAAAAGACAATATGGTCTACGAGTTCACACAACACCATACTTTTGAGCATCCAATTGAGGATCCTAGCTTCCTGAAGAACAACACCCTTTTCAATCCCCCTAAACAAAAAGTTAAATAGCCCGCAGTATTGTCATAGATTTCTAATATGAAAATGCCATTTCACCACTAGAACGCATGTTGAACAAAAAAATTGTTGCCTCCAAGACTTCTAAATAAAACAAAAAGGCGTATATATAACATGCAATGAGATGAGGTACCATAAAATGAGATGTGTTGTTTTGTTCCTTAAAATCTAAAAATACTTATTTTATTTTATTTTGATCATAACACAATGACTATTCAAGACGTTTTTACGCAAATAAGTAAAAAGTTTAATCTTATGTATGCCAAGAAGGAATTTCTTCATTCCTATTTTTGTCAAGGCATGGAGGAATATGAGTTTTCTAAAGCTTATGAGGAGATAGCTAAACTTGTAAAATATTGCCACGAGTTTTAAAAAGGAATAAATATTCCAGGCTAATGACCTTACAAGGGTAAGTTTATAAATTCATTAAAATTAATTTATAACTGCTTTTGAACTTTTTCGACTATTGACACACTTTAGACTATTTTTAAGTAGTTTATAAATATATAAAGTTTATTTTAAAGAAGTTGAAGGTTTCATATTCAAATTTTTTATCAAAATTAAGTTGGTTGACGCTTGAAAAAAAAGTGTTACATAAATTGGGATAGAAGAGTAGTTTTTCTATCTATAATTACTAGTTCACTTTTGAATTGACACATCTATTAAAAAATCAATAATTGGCATATTGATTTACCATTTACCTCTATTAATTATAAGGCGAATGAATTAAAATCTTATTATTTTCAAAAAGTTTTACCTTTTTCAAAGTAATTAGAGTATTTTTCAGATCTTTTTCCGTAAAAATTAATATAACCTTATGATTGTTCCATCCGTTTAAAAAAGGAATTTAAAAAAATAAAAAAAAAAATTTTAAATCTTGTGATTCTAAATTAACATTATGTGACTATATCAAATGCATAAAATTATCATTTAATATTGTAAACTTTAACATGTAATCTAGAAAACTAAAACTAAAATATTTTTTTTAAAAAAAAAAGTAAATTTATTTTCAAACAGATTAAAAAAAAAAAAAAAGAAGATACCCTTTTCTTAAACATGTGGAAGATTGTATTCAATAAACAAATCAATATAATTACTAAAATGACTAAGAGGTAATTTTCGAAGCAATAGTTTAATTTTGTTATTGATGACTTATAAGAAGCAACATGGAAGAGTGTAGAACATTTTCTTGTCCTTTTTCCAATATATAAATAGTAGTTGGGAGAGTGTAGAATTAATGGCATCTGCTCTCATCAAATCTAGAATTCAATGGTGCATTCAAGAGGAATTTCTCTTCTTCCGCCCACAACGATGAGGCTCGTAAGTTAAACTTCATTAAATTATATATATTTTGATGGTATAAAAAAAATATATTCATTAATAATTAATTAAAAAAAGGGGTGTATGAAAGTTAGAATAACCGCTTGTAAATAGTTTTTTAAAAAATTTTACATTGGTTGGAGATTGGATCCACAATTCTCCCTTCTTTTGTTAGTTTTTTTGAGTCAATCTAGGTTTGAGGGTCATATCGTATCTGAGTCAGTCTTATTTTTTTTGGGCTCTTGATCCATGCTCCAATTGAAGGGGTGTTAGAGTGTCAACAAGTATGTTCATTCAATGGCAGAGTCAAGATTTTCAATAAGAAATTCAAAATTTGTAAAAATAGATACACGGAGTATCTGAAGGGGTTTAAACATCTAGTATATATAAATAAAATGTTATTTTAATCATGTATAAATAGTATAATTTTCTGTGAAAGGGTTGTACCAAGGTGGTTCCGTACTACGTTCATCAACTAGATGGAACGTATATCATCAGCTAAAACTTCAATATTCTGAATAGAGTAAACATTTGTAAAATCTCTGAATTTGAGTGTTACAGGTGAAGCAGCTAAGTGGGAGAAAATTACTTACGCTGGAATAGTTACGTGCGCTATTCTTACAATTTTTAATCTCTCTAAGGGTCATCCCCACTATGAAGATCCTCCTGTAAGTGTTAATATGCTGTTCTCTGTCTTCAAAATTTCGATAACATACGTTTCGATAGAGTTTTCACTTGTCCTGTTGAAGTAATGAGATTTGAGATAATATGTAATTTCATCTGTTGATTGAACAAACATTATTTTGAATAATTGTATAATTTACAACTTAGACAGAGTGTATACATCACTTGCCCTGTTTGTTTTTGCAGCCTTACCCGTATCTGCACATTCGTAACAAGGAGTTTCCATGGGGTAATTATGATACCTAACATCTCTCTTACTTTGCTACTCAATGATTACAAGTTTACGTTTTTAATCTGTTATCTAACTAAATCATTCTGATCGAGGCTTCAAAAATGCGAAGCCTGGTTTTTGAATGCATTGTTTTTTCCCTTTATGATTTAAGTTGCTCGGACTCGGATGTGGGAGTTTGATACTGGTTGAGTAGTTGTGGATCTAGAGATTGGATCCTTCATCATCTATATGTTAACATTTGGGGATATGGAGGTGCATCATTCGGCTAAAATAATTTAAATATCTAAGAATAGAGTTATTATCTCTAAATTATGAGACACTGGAAAGCTTACAAGGTATTATGAAAGAAAAAAATATTGATCAAGAGCAGAATCCTTCAAAGTTATATAAGGAAAAGGATTGACATAGAAATTTCTACATATAATTTTACTCCGTTTTCTTGAATTTCGCCTAAGTTTTAATTTTTGATTACAAAAACCCTTGTATATGTCCCAGATTTCTACGTTGATTTTGGTCAAAGTACACAAAATAGATTTAACCAAATCCGCTACGAACTCCATGCCCACATTTATGTCGTGTTGATATGGATATGGATGCAAAAGTTAAGAGTCCGAGCAACTTAGATTACAATGCTGAAATATTAACAAAATTGATCTTTTTAAGTATCATGATCATCTCAATGAGTCATGACCAGTAACTGATATTCCTTTTATGTTGATTATGACAACTTTAATTTGTTGATTTTGCTGAGTTGAGATGACAACTTCATTATGTTGCTATCATCTTGAATGGTTCATATTCTTCAAACTGTTTGATACTAAAATATTTTTGGCCCTCCCTGAATGCAGGTCCGGATGGCCTTTTCGAGAGGAAGCATCACTAAAACCTATATACATACATACATACATATATATATATATATTCGTGAAGGCTTCAAAAAGTTCAACGTACAGCATCATCGATCGAAGTTGTGTTTGAAATATGTTTGAATTTACTTCAGTTGTTTTAGGCTGATACTAAGCCATATCTGTGATGTACTCTCTGGTGTTCCATATTGTGTATGCTATGTTTCTTTATAGTGTGCTCGAGTTTGTTTAAATTGTTACCTATTTATACTCTATTTCTTGAGGGTAGGAGTGGCAAATAAATTGATAAAGTGGAATATAGGATGGTTGAAAATTAATCAATCGATATAATAATCGATCTGATCCATATTATTTGATATGGAAAAAATGGGTAAATGGTAAATTCAATGGATATTCATATTATTTATCATTTCTTATGAGGTAAAGAAATAAGTTTACGTGTTTTTTTTCTTAAACCCCTCGCCCTTGCCCATCTGTTTTAGGTTTTTTCATGTTATTCTAGAAATTATTTGTCTCGAAGTGAGTGATTATGTGTTTTTTATCGAAAAAGTTTTGAAAAATATTTCCTTAATTTAAGGAAAGTTTTTTAAAAAAATTCCTTACTTTTATTTATGGAATTGTTATTTTCTATAATTAGAGGTAAGTACATTCACTTGAAAAATATTTTCAAATATTTCAAAAATATGTAAGTTAAACAAAATGAGAAAAAAAAATTAAAAAGAAATATAATCGTACTAAACATATCCTAATATAAGTGTAGTTTTTTTAAAAGGTTTTTACAGTTTTATATCTTATCTTACATATTCTAAAGGAGAGTATAATTATCCGTATTTTATGATGGATTATACAGGTAAACTTATGTATAATTCACATTTATTCTAACGGAGGTTAATGTTGTGCCCAAATGTACACACAAGTTTATGTTTTATGTGGTTGTATAAATAGTATAATTCTTTTCAAAACGAGTTATCATATTCAAGAAATTTACGATACGCTAATTAACTTATATTCACAATTTAATCAAAGTATCTTCAAAGAAATGTGATTTTGTATTTGCTACTACGACGAACAATTTAGTTAATAGAGTAACCAACAAGAATGATTTCAATTTGATGATTTAACCAAGTAAAAGACAATTTTGAGAACCAAATAAGTTATTGATTTAATGATTCAGTAATGGTTTTGATTTTTTTTTTTTATATTGGGTTATCGATTCTTAGTGGCTTGAGGTTTATTCTTTATGGTTAACTGATTACCTATGGTAAATTAGTACATTACATTTATATCATTCGGTGTATAAAATTTTGACTTATATTTTCATTTTTCAAAGTCTACTCTCGACTATTCAACAAACTGCTAATGTTTTCTAACTCAGGGTTGGCTCCTATGCCTATTTGAAAAAGGCATTGGCCTTAGGCCCTCAATTTTAGGGGGCCTCAATTTTTTACCAATAATAAATTATGTGTTAATTTTTTTAAGAGAAAATTAATTATTTATAATAAAATATACTTTTAAAAGTACTATTATTTTATTCTTATTATCTCATTTAAATAGAAGAAATTAAGAAGAATTGTTTTATTTTCTCATCGTCTCTACGTGAATATTCACATTATTTTATTCTTTTAACTCCTTTTACACGAGGTTTTGATCAAACTAAGCCATTATATAAAGCAATTCACCAAAATAATACATTTTTTTAAATTATTACAAAACTAGTATAAATATATTTCACAGTAACGTTTTAGGGTATATTTTATTTTTTAAAAGTTGACGGCGTTAGATTGATATATGTTACTCACAGTAACGTTTTACTCCTAAAGTGTTACTCACAGTAACGTTTTAGGAGTAAAACGTTACTCAAAATAACGTTTTAGGAGTAAAACGTTACTGTGAAATACGTTTATATTAGTTTTGTAAAATTTTAGAAAAATGTATTATTTTGGTAAATTGCTTTAGATAATGGTTCAGTTTGGTCAAAAATTCTCCAAGATGTCAACTCATATATATGCATGGTTCATTTGATTTTTCACTTTGTTTCTAAATAATTCAATGATCTTTTTGATGTGAAATTTTAACTTTTAAATGGATAATGATCAATAACCAATACATCGATAAATACATATATATAATATTAATGATTCTATAACAGTTAACATGTATGCAAACTGATCATCGATAAAGTAAACCAATAAACTTCAAAAATCGATCGATATAATCAATATTCTTTAAAGTTGTCTTGGAAAGGGTTGAAACCTTGTTTAATGGCACTTTTAAATTGTGGGACAAGAGGGTCTGGTAGATTTTCCCAATCATACCATTCCCATCCATCACATTTTTGTGGTTCAACCAATACAGCTCGTACTAGGATGACTACATAGTGTGATGCAAGATTTTCCTCATCATCACGGAAGAGGTTGTTTGTTACTTTTAGTATTTTTATCTTCGTGATGTCCAAACCTGTTTCCTCCTTCACTTCTCTTGTTGCACATTCCTCAAAGCTCTCTCTTCAAAAAAAATCAAAAAAGACAAAGTAGATATATCAAATCTCTTTAAAACAGTTATTCTATATATTAATATTTTACGTATAATAACAATAAAAATAACAATCTTTCTTGTTATGTTATTTATAATAACATATTCAGTAAAATCTCATAAGTAGGATATGAAAAAGATAAAATGTACCAAGATCTTATCACTATCTTGTAGAGATAAAAATACTATTTTAGAAAAAAAATTCGATGGCGAAGGAAAGAAATTTACAACATCTCACATGTTGTATCAAAGTATTTAGAATAAATATTAAACTTGTGCTATGTATTCACTAATTTGATATGAACATCAAATGCGATTACCCAAACTCCAGATGACCACTAGGAACTGAAAAATAAGAATGAGCAGCACAAGCTTGACGTTTGCCAATCAACAATTTGTTTTCCTTCACTATGAACACTGCCACAGCTACTTTTGGACTTCCCACAGCCATCACCATTTTTTTTTTCTTGTATTAATTAAATTATTGTATTGCACTTACTTTTATTGATCAATGACTTCATGTTATCTTGCTCTATATATAGGCACAAATTAATAAAATATTTATGTAGGTAAACTTCCTTTTTTTTTATGGGGTTATGACAGATTTTATTTTATGTGTCAAAATAATTTATAAGGTGAAAGAAATCGTCTTATAAAAGTCATTATCTTTTTTATAGAAATTTTATTTAAAAAATACTCCTTTTAGTTATCTTTAAAGATATTTTAATTGTACTGATGATAAAAAAAGAAAAACCTTTTCACAAAAAAATTAATATTTTATTATTATTTTATTGAAAATTTGGTTTCTATCATATTTTTTTTTATAGTAATCCTGTAGTGGAATATTTTGTTGTTTGCAGTATTGGTGGATCCTTTTTTGTTAAAAATTATATCATCTAATCATACATTTTTATAATAGTATTGTTGATTTCAAGATTTTTTTAACTGCTATAATATTATTTAACATTGAAATAATATTTAACTTTCATAAGTAAAAAGATGCAAAATTTTAAGCCTAATTAATTATAATATGTATGGAAAAAAAAAGAGAAGTCTTTTAGTGAAATTTATATTAGTATTATATTTTTTGTTCTAAATTAATATTTTATCGACCTAATTAGGGATGACAATGGAAAAGAGGTGAGTGTGAAGCGGGGGAAATTTAAGACTATGCAGGGTGGAAGGAATTTAAGATTATGCGGGAAGGGTTAAAGTAATTTTGTGTTTAAAATTATAAAAAATGCATGTCAATACGTATTAAACTAATACAGGTTAACGAGAAAATAAAAAAGAATATGCAAAATTTACTTTTAGTAACAAAATCAATTTTAAAACTTTTTAGTTAGAATTTATACGGGGGCGAGTTTATATCGGCATATCTATACGGGGTGGAGTGTGGTGGATTAAAATGAAAAATGTTGTTATGTGGAGCAGGGTGGAGCACATTAAAATTTATGTGTATTAAACTTAAGCCGACTGATAATCTGCCCCACTCCTCCCTATTGCTATCCCTAGATCTTATATCGATAATTGATCTTAGAGATTTGATTTATATAAAGATAGTCAATTATCATATATATCTTTATCAAGAAAAAGTTAGAAGCTCGTTATTATAGTAAGAGTTAGGTCATTTTACAAAGACTGTGTTGATATAGAAATAAATAATTATTAATTGTTATAGAAAATTATAACATAACTGATTTTTGAGAAAAACATGATTGTTATAGACTAGTGAGTTATTGTTATATAAAAATGTTATTATAAAAAAAAATTATAGTATAGATCAAAATCATTTCTTATTTATTTATGAGTTAACACATATCACACTTTAGTTAAGTATTCTACAAAGAGACTTCTGAGCGTAATTAGAAGTATAAAAGGAACGACGATAGAAAATGACACTTGTGATTATTGGAGGTGTACACTTGCGATTCTCATGCTTGGATCTGTAAAAATGGAATCGATCAATAAATCGAATAGAAAAAAATGTTATTAATTTATTGCTATCAAAGTAACTAATTTCTAATAGTTTTATAAAATAAATTATCAGGTTATTAATTTACTTTTTGATTTTTCAACATTGGATTATTGAATAAATCGATAACTAATTAAAACGGTAATAATTTATTAATTTATCCCTTCATAAATAATAATATCAACACTTTTTTTATTACTACATATGTCCTTTAACATTTATATGACATTATTATTATTATTATTATTATTATTATTATTATTATTATTATTATTATTTGTTTTTTATTTTTAAATAAAAAAATGGGGGGTGGGGAAGGAGAAATAGGGAGGGAACGATAACACTTGTATAATTCTTTTTATGTTAGTTATTGTTATTTTTGTTTGGGATAATGTAACGATCCATTTTCATTTTGAGTACTAATCCTTTTTATTTCACAAAAGACTTTTTCGATAGATTCTAAATGGACATCTTGAACTATTTAACTATGATTATTTAGTTGACGAATATTTATTATGTAGTTTATTTAATTGGTGGATACGCATTAAATAATTAATTTTTAGTTAATTATAAATGGGTCAAGACCATAAATAGGAATAAGATTAATAAAGTTTAGCAAATTTTGATTCATTATTAATTTAGGAAAAATAAATTAGATTAGAAGACACATGCAGATTAGGAAAGAGGGCTGCCAAGCGCATTCGGGTAAGAATAATAATGCTCTAACCTCTGTTGAATGTCATTATACTATGCCTATTACCTTATAATTTTATATCTTCATATGAAAAGAGACTAATCAACTATGTAGTTGTAATTTGTTATATTAGAGGAATCTTTGCACAAGAAAATTAATGATGTCAATAGTGTAACGACCTTTTTAGTCGTTTTGAGCAGCAGATTTTATTTCTGGAAAAACTGGCTGAGTCGNGGAGGCTGATATGCGAGAAAGATACCCACACCTGTTTATAGATTCAGGTACCCCCTTTTGCCCTTGTTTTTCTTCTTCTGATCGTTCGAGGACGAACGATGGGTAAATTGGTATCTATTGTAACGACCTGTTTAGTCGTTTTGAGCAGCAGATTTTATTTCTGGAAAAACTGGCTGAGTCGACGGATCCCACGAAGGACCGTCATGGGTACGACGGACCGTCGCGGGGGTCTCGTTCCAGAACACTTACAATTCTGAAATTTGGGTACTGAAATCGACTCTCTGAACTTCGTAACGGAATGGCNGTACGACGGACTGTCGCGGGGGTCTCGTTCCAGAACACTTAGAATTCTGAAATTTGGGTACTGAAATCGACTCTCTGAACTTCGTAACGGAATGGCAGGACGGACCGTCGTGGGCACGACGGACCGTCACACATCTTCCACAGAAATTAACTCTCTGAACTTTGCGACGGACCTGCAGGACGGACCGTCACAGCCGTGACGAACCGTCACAGCCTCCGTCAGCTCACTCGGATCGGAAATTCTGCTAAGTTTTTAAAGGGGCGTTTTGGACTTTTCATGCTTATAATTATAAAGTTAANCTCCGTCAGCTCACTCGGGTCAGAAATTCTGCTAAGTTTTTAAAGGGGCGTTTTGGACTTTTCATGCTTATAATTATAAAGTTAATGGGTTAATATTAATAATTCAATTACTTGGGGGTTAAAGGAGACAACCCTTAAATAAAAAGTGGGCTATTTTATTCATTTTTTATAATTAATTATATACTAATTAGGGTAAAAGAAGAAGGGTTTTGAATAAGAAAAATAAAAAGAACAAAGAGAGAGAGAGGATCGAACGAGGAAGAGAGAAACGAACGAAGAGGAAAACACAAGCTTTGGGGAAATTGCTTGTTTGATCACGAATCTTCGGTGGAGGTAGGTTATGGTTTTTATGCTATTCGTAGTAATCTTAATAGCGAATGATATGTGTTGGGTAGTATTATAAAGTCTTCTATATGCTTAATTGTGTGCATGCATGATGTGATTTTATATATA
>NC_028639.1:7157100-7222876 GCF_001406875.1 Solanum pennellii
TTTTTCTAACTATAAAATACCTATATAAATTCATCCCCATAATAACATAAAAAAAAATATATAAAAAAAAATGTAAAAGCAAAATAAATAAATAAATAATAAATATATAAATAAATACGAATGTTTCAAATTTTGAATTAATGGACACACACCAAAAATAATAAAATAATTTTAATTAGATTTAAAATAAATAAGACGATTTTTTTAAAAGGTTTAAATAAAACAAATGAGAGAATAAAGTAAAAAAAAACATTTTTATTATTAAGTTAAATAATATTCAAAATTAAGTCTAGTCATATCAAAGTCAATGAAGCGACCGTGCTAGAACCACGGGACTCGAGGGGTGCCTAACACCTTCCCCTCGGTCAACAGAATTCCTTACCCGAATTTCTAGTTCGCAAACCAATAAAAATAGAGTCAATTTTCCTTTTGATTAGGGATTTAAATAAGGTGACTTGGAACACCAAAACTCAATTCCAAGTGGCGACTCTGAATAATAATTATCCCTTTTCAAAACGTCACTTTAATTGGAAAAACTCTTTTTCTTTCGAAACAAAATAAAAAATCAAAAATATATGAGAGAGAGAAAAAAAAGGGGCGTGACAGTATATAGACTCGTTAACTTACAAATTATGCACATATACTTTATAGATTGGAAAGGTTCGGAGGCATTGAGGAAAGGAAAGGCATTGCAGAAGTAGTTGGTTTGACTTCGTTTCTTCAATGTAGGTAGGTTATGGTTTATGCTATTTGATAGTAAACTCTTAATAGTGATTGATATGCATTGAATGATATTGTGAAGTTTTCTATGTACTTGATTGTGTTGTTGTGTGACTTGGTTGTGTGTTTTGTGATTGGTCTAAAATCCTGAGACCGTGGAATTTATATTCTTGAAACCTCTTTAACGAATGATGCCTTGAATAAAGAAGGCTTGATGAATTATCAATGAATTGAAAGTGGTGATAATAAATGATAAATTAATGGTATTATTGGATCAGAGTGTCATGTTCCGACACGGTATAATTGGATCGGAGTGTCACATTCCGACACGATATTTTTGGATCGAAGTGTCACATTCCAACACGATATTCTTGGATCTCAGTGTCACGTTCCGACACGATATTATTGGATCGGAGTGTCACGTTCCGACACGATATAATTGAATCGGAGTGTCACATTCCGACACAGTAACATTAAAGGAAAAAGATATTGAATCAATTTAATGTACTCAATCTCAAAGAACTTTATTCCCCAAATGGTTTGGTTGGAGGCACGAGTCCTCATGGATGATCTTGATATTGTTGACTTAGCACATACTTACTTTAGTGTTGTTGACCCTGGCTCATGTTGTTTATTGCTTATCACCTGTTAAGTGGTATAGTTGAGTTCATACTATTATCCATTGTATATTCGTTTCTATTTTGGATTGGCCGATGATACCTAGTTTCTATTTTGGTTTGGCCGATGATACCTAGTTTCTATTTTGGGTTGGCCGATGATACCTACTCAGTACATGTTGCCCTGTACTGAGTTCTACTTGTGTTTTTCTTTGTTTTCCTTTTATGAAGTGCAGCGATTGTACCAATGAATTCGACTTGCCCTCAACTCTAGCCAGTCTCCAGCATAGAGGTTCCAGGGTGAGCTATTCGTTCAAGCTCGTGTTGGATTCTCTCATTCATGACATGATGTCCTATGTTTTCGGACTCATACCATTTTATTCTTTTATTTTGGTGTATTTGATACTCTTAGACTTAGTATTTCAAGTTTAGATGTCCTTGATGTGATGATTTTCAAGTTTTGGGAAACGATATTTAATTAGATTTTGAGCTTCCGCATTATTCTTGTATAATATAATTTAAGGTTAAATTCGTTGGTTCGCCCTCCTAGGTAGTTAAGTGTAGGTGTCACTCACGACTCGGTCGCGACAGATAATGCACAAGTCCCCTTTCAACATATGCCCGAAATCTAGAAACACATTTATACTATACTAAGGTCCTATTACCGCCCTGAACTTATTTTATTAATAATTTTTTACCCCTTTTCGGCCTACGTGGCACTATTTTGTGGACCCAACGTTGGTTGATTTTTTTTCGAGCTAGTGCCACGTAGGCCGAAAAGGGGTAGAAAGTTACTTATAAAATAAGTTCAAGAGGTTAATAGGACATTATTATAATATAAGTGTCTCTGAGATTTCGAGCATAGGTTGAAGGGGTACTTGTGCATTTTTTCTTTTTGTTTTATGAACATTCTTATCACGTTAAATTATTGGAGAAGTCACATATTTATTTTATGAGCATTTTCATACTGATTAAACCGAAAATGATATCATTAACTACCAAAACCCATAAACAAAAAACTCATTAGACTTTTTTATTAGCTTAACATATTTGGAAACATGAAATTGATAAATAGAATCAATAATACATAAAATCAAATTAAACTGACTAATGAATACCCTTGCTGATTCTTTGAAATGATAAATTGATTACTCCTCACTTTGCTTTATCACTTTAAAGTGACAAAGCAGTGACTTTTTAATATACATAATCAAAATATCTTGTCAAGTCTTTTTTTTTTGTATCACTAGGTGCATGAACTAGTGCTCTCTATTTGTGGCAAGTCTCGATCTAAAGAAGGAAATTGTAAAGGGTGGATCTAAAGGTCTGGTAATAAATTTAAGTGAATTTAATAATTTATAAATACTTAAATATGAATTTAATTATTGAGTATGTTGAAAGAGTTAAAGATGAATTAATAAAGGATTAACACTTTTTTTTTACGGAAAAGAGATTATGAAAAGTAAGAGGAACTTGTAAACTTGCTTTCCCAAAAGTACTCCACTAGATATAGCACAATAATTGAAGCTATGGGCCAAATTAGGTGGTATAGTTTTTACCAACTTGCTTTTTAATTTATTTATTTACTTTAAATTAAAAGACTTCTATTTTTACATATATAAATATATATTAAAAAATAGATTTGTATATGAGCAGATGTGAAGAAAATATAGTTAAATAGTGTTTTCTTTTAACTATTTAAATTTTCAAATAGGATGATCACACGAAATAATATTTTTAAAAGCTATTTGGTGATCACAAATCATCATTTTTAAAATAGAAAAAATGTATATAATAGCAAATTATTAATTTAAATAAATGACATAGCCACAGCTTGATTTAGTTATACCTTATAGCAAACTGTTGTTATTTCGCCTCTCTCCCTGGTGAATCATGCTCGCACTCTCGGCAGTCTCTTCCTCGCTTTTATACAAATGCAAATGTATAAAATGTGTTTGTATTTGTATAAAGTAAGAGAAAATTTTATGTATATACATATACATATATTTTTGTTCCCCTCTCTCAGGTCTCTCTCGCCACTCTTCCAGATCTCGCCAGTCTCTCCCTCTCCTCTCTCACTTATACAAACAGTGTTTCTGTTTGTATAAAGCGAGAGGGAATTCTATATACACATGTAAATAGATATGTCTTCGTCCTATACACTTATAATACAATACAAATATTCCCCTGCCTAGTTCTCTTTTGCCTTTCTCTCTTTCTCGCTTTATACAAAATACAATGTATAATTTTATATTTGTATAAAGCGAGAGAGATATTTGATATACAAACGCTTTATTTCGATTCAATTGTATACGGATTCAAATTTTATGCAAATATACAAACACATAAAATTGAATTGAGAAGCTGCTAGCAATTTATACAAACGAGAGGCTGACAACGATTTATACAAACGTCTGCCAGTGAAATAACTCATCATAGCTATAGTTTGCTATAATTACCACTCGCGACTAACATTATACATAAATTACTTGGGTTGACTTCGAGTTTGTATAATTAGTCGCATTTATATATGTATAATTCGCCAGAATATACAAATGCATATGTATAATATACAATTATCTAACCGATATACATATACAATTCACCTCTCTCCCACTCTCTACCCTCTCTCACTCGCCTCTCTCCTTCCTCTCCCAATTGGCTTGCAATATATATAAATGCATATGTATAATTGACAATAATCTAACCGATATACATATACAATTCACCTCTCTCCCACTTTTTGCCCTCTCTCGCTCACCTCTCTCCTCCCTCTCCCAATCTCGCTTGCAATATATACAAATACACGTGTATAATAAATAATTTTCTAATTGATATACATATACAATTCACCTTTCTCCCACTCTTTTCCCTCTCTCTCACCTCTCTCCTCTCTCTCCCGCTCTTGCTCGCCTCTCTCCTCCCTATAACATGTAGCTACGAATTGTAATTATCAAACTATAGCTATAGAGAGCAATTAGGTTATTTTAAGTGGTTATATGTAAAAGTTCCTCAATATTGATATACTAGTACGCCAATTTTACAAAAGTTTATATATGTTACAAATATATAAGCATATCAAAATAAAATGCAAGTTTTCATATTATTTTAGTATAAATAAATGGTTGTTTTGTCAATTGCAAATTCGTTCTCTTAAAACAACATAAGAGGGAAGGACGGTTCTCAATCCTTGTGATACTCATATAGTATCTCCTATTATATTTGAGAGTGAGTGAAAATCGAAACGATCGATAAACCGAATTGAAAAAAGTGTTATTGATTTATTGGGTTAGTGATTTTATAAAAAAAATTATTTGCATTATCGATTTGATATTGATTTTTAATATTGGGTTATTGGTAAACCGATTATCCATTAAGACTAGTAATTTACTACTTTTACTTATACATAAATATTAAAGTATATATTAATTTCAATACCTTACTAGTTATTGTCTTTGTACTTTAGCCTTTAATTCACACTTCATAGTGACTTTGAATTCAGAACTTCACATTACACAAAACGTCAAAATCTAAAGCAAGAACCATATTCCTCTTAATTTCTCTTTGTATGTTTGTTATTATTATTTCTATTTAATGGGTATTTGTAAAGTTGCATTATTGTGTTGTCGCGAAAAATTTATTTTATAAGTATTTATTTATTGGTTAATCGAAACAGAAACCGAATCATTATGGACCAAAACGGATAAACCCAAAAATCGATAAATAAAATACCTTGTTAATTTAGTTATTGGTTTAACGTATTTAAAACCAAAAACTGATCAACCGAACCGACCTATACACACACCAAATTATATCACATGGATAGCTATTTGAAGACTCGATTCGTGAAGAAAATAACAGGGGAAATAAAAGAGATAGAGAAGGAGAGAAGTTCCGAGGAAAGAAATAGTTTTTCATATATTCGATAAGTTCTCATGAGTACAATCCGGCTAATTATGAAAGGACAAATGGACACCTAATTCTAACGTGTAGTATGACACGTGGCTAGTTCATTGCGAGGACTATTCTGCAATTGCTGAAAGCATAACTTATACAAGCATTACTAAATACACTGGGGCTAAGGAATGCAAATGTGGCTGAGACTGAGAAATAGGCTTTACTTTCTAGTATTCATTTTGACAGCAATTGGATCAGAACAATATGGACAATTGCCAAACAGAACATCAAACGACCTGTAAAAACAAACAAAGCAGATAAATGTGATAAGAAAATTAAAAAATCTATGTCATTGCAGTTGGCTAGAGCTATGCAGGGTTTAGTTATTCGGGACTGTAAACCGAGAACCAAACATCGTGTTTGATGTGCTCAATTCTATACATAGCAACTAAAATACCACCAAACAATGTACTTGTTGCACTGGTTTTAATACATGAATAATTTACTTTCCTAACCAACAATCAAACGACCCCTTAATGTATTGAAGGTTACAAAGGCAAAAGGTAACAAGAAGTTCCAAGCACAAAAAGGGAAGTTCAATTATTCCAAAAGTTATACGTTTCTCAATTTTACTCCCTTTATACAATTTTATCTATCTGTTGCTCAAAAACCAAAACAATGTATAGCCTCTCCATTTGTCCTCAAATTAGCACTAATTATTCTCGGATTTAACTCTCTTAATGATCATACAACAAGAAGTCAGTTTGGATTAGAGGGTAATCAAAGTCGTTGCTTAAGTGAAAAAGAAATTGAAAAATAGAACTTCCATCTGTGAAAAGAATGCATATATTATCATTGTAACATACAACAGTATGACTTACCTACGAAAGCTCATGCAAGCAAGGTAAGAGTTTTTATGCGTACTGTTGAAAAAACAAGGTGTGTTTTAAGTTTAACTATACTTATTTCAACCAAAATCTTGTCTAATTAATCTCTCTTACTGTAAATGGACTGGTAAGATACAGAGATATTTCATTTCATTAGCATCTGTTACAATCGATAATATATTTTCCGTTCCAAAACATTAATCTAGTTTCAACTTGGCCTGGCTATATATAAACTAAAAACTTTTACCACCAACACTAACAGATGATCAACAAAGCTCAATCCTGGGCTCGCACAACAGAATAACAATATCTTAAGGATATGTTTACCATCACAATCAAAAAATAAAGATAGGAGATTTCAACTTACTGCCTTGTTGTTGTGATGGAACGGAGCCAATCTTCAAGGCAAATACTATGGAAGGCCCTACTGCAGCTGTTATTTTCACATGTACAATCAGTGCCACTTCCACTCTTATCACCAAGTTCATCATCTAGATTGACATCATCAAGTCAGTGCCATACCACAGAATATCAATGGGTTTATCTTACGGATATTAGGATTACCAATTGGAAGATATTGTGCATAACAAATGCCACATTCAGTTTGTGGATCAGTTTTCTGAATGCTTGAAGGTCCATGAAGTTGAATATCCAACACGTGTGCAAGATTCTCGGAAAAATGCTTGTCTCTCATCCTGTGAGTATAATAGAAATCTCAGTTGGTGAGACAAAACAAGGGACAAGAAAAATCTCAGCAAAAGCTAAATAGCACAATTTTGACTGTGTCGGAATTCAAATCCTAGGCACATCAATTTACCTTAAGAACGACATAGTAATCTTAAGGCACATCAACTTATGTGATGAATACACTAGGTAACAGAGAAATCAACAACGATGCTTGAAAAATCCAGAAAAACTACTTAAAGCAGTACTTTGAGCATGTTAAACAACAGTATTAGTGTCCAAATGTAGACAATGACAAGGAGCATGATGATTATATCCAGCAGTAAAAGCAATAGTTGAAATACCATCTTTTGCAGTTTTTCCTCCACATCGCCCTCAATCTCTCCACCCCTGAATCAGAACCTAGAAAGCGACAGCTAGAAGACCTCCATATCAATTTCAAAATCATTAAAGATAAGAATACTTGTAAACGCTGTGAGTTTCAGAAAAAAAACTTACTCTGGTAGGGATGTCGGATCATTAGCATCTATAGACAATATGATGTAGCTGTCATTACCTATAGCAAAAGAAAATGGATACCAATTACTTCTGCAGCGGTAAAGGGATACTGAACAACATTCATGTAAATTCGCACATACTTATATTAAGTTGGCGATGTGACAAAGCACGTTGAGGATATCGCAGATCAGAAACCAAAAGAGAGTGGTCAATGTCATCCATTAGATTCCAAAAGTCCTGAAGCTTCTCAAGATGCTGGATCCATTAAGAAAAAGATATGGTAATTATAGCAGAAAATCACAATTCACAAATGTTGATAAACTACACATATCATTGGTGGATGAAACAATCAGTAGTAAATCATAAGTTACAATGCAAATGCATACGAGGGGAGAGCTGCAACGTGATAAAAAGAATACACAATTACCTTCTGAAACTGTTGGATAACATCTTTCAGTCTTGAGTTAATTGACCATTTCAAATTGAAGAGATAAGGCACATCCTGGGGAATAGTCAGTAAATTAGGACATTGCCTAAAGACTTCATGCAAGGTTCTAGTATCTCAAATTTGAAGGATGCCAACCGCTGATAGTGAAGGCGGATAGTTAGGATATGTTCCATCCAAAGTTATCTGCAGAATGAGCACTCTTCCCTTCTTGTCCCTAACACACGGAAAAAGCTTGAGAGATTATTTTCCGTCAAGGCAAATCACAGTCTTCCACTAGCTGCAATTCAGAAGTTTACAGTCATCCACTACAGTCCCTCCTCTTATAATTCCTTCCTAACAAACAAGGGAACAATCTACTACCTCTTCTTTCATTTAACCAACACCTCCTCTTCCTAATTTTAACCCAAGCATAATGTTAAGAGATAAAAGAGGCCATACTTGACGCGAAAGCTGAGAAGTCTTAGGTCTTTCCCAAATCTAACAAGGTGCTCCCATCCTATCTCCTCTACCTGTAAATACAACATGATTTCAGAAGAAGATCAAAAAAATTATTTGCCAAAAGCATATTCAAAACCACTCAATCTATGTCTATAATAGACGACGATGCAACCAGCATAGTAGTTCAAAAGTCACATTAAATATCTCTAATTTAGAAACCGAGCATTGTCAAGCACAATGCATAAATTACAGAGAAATTTCATAAAAGGCAAACATCTACAAAACTTATGTGTACTGTTTCTGATCATTCTTAGCCATGAATCTCAAAATTTCACAAAGCCACTGGAAAGTGCACGGACATAATGGTTAAAATTTAACATCAATGTAACTCTTGGGTATGTAAATATCCCTTCCTTAGTAAACGAATTCATTAAACCCTGTATTTAACTATTCATCCTTAAAATCCACTTGAAACTCATGATGCTCAAACTTCACAAAAATATGAACAGGTACGTGTTGGATACTCCAAAAATAGCATATTTTGGGAGAGCGAGAACAACATAGCCCCGAACACAGAATAAGCTTCAAATCCTGACTCCACCTCCCACTCCTCCCAAATAAGAAAAGCAAAAAATGGGGCTTTTTCTTTCCATTTTAAATTTTGAGAGATAAAAAGGTCTGTCTACACTCTATACAAAAAACAAAAAAAAAACAATAAAATAGAGTATTATATCTTAAGATTTACTGATACTGATACAGCATACCTCTGAATATATCCTGCGGTAGAAAGATGATGATTTGGCCAATTCTTGGCATCTTTTCTGCTCTGCACACTCCTAAATGTATGAGATTCAGATATACTCAGTATTCAAATCATTTAAATCAATTTGGGGGAAAATAAAGTTGTTACTTACCATTATAATTATCTTCCAACAAACCTAGATTGAATTTTTCAATGTCAGATACCAACGCCACCAGCCTCAACAGCTTCTCAACCCAATTCCAAGAATCTTTTTTTTTTTCAGCTGCTATTCAGCTTTCAGAAACATTACTTCTTTTGTTTTTGCCGGAAAATCAATTAGGAAAATGAAGACCTTCCTGGGCCTTTTTAAGTTGTCCAAGTTTTAAAATTTGGAAAATTTATCTAACTAGTCAAAAAAAAAACAATTTCTTTAGTGATAATATTAGTAAACATATCAAACCTGTCATTATTTTAAAAATAAATAATTATTTTGATCTTATTAATATTTTCTCTCTCATTATTTACACCCTTTTTTTCTCTATCATTATTTACACATTATTCTATATTTATGTAATTGGATATATATTAATGTCATTTTAATTTGGGAAATTTTTCAAAATGTCAATATTTTAATATTTAAGAGGACTCATTAGTAACACTTTCAATATTTAGTAAATATGTCAAATTTTATTTATTATTATATTATTTATATTTTTATTATTTATTTTTATTTAAAGAATATAATTATTTAATAACAAAAGAGAGAAAATCAAGGAAGAGAATATTTCAAAAAAAGGTAAGGATCACTTATTTTTCTCATCAGTTAAATTTTCAAATAAAATTTAAACTTTGTTCTTTTTTTCTCTCTAGAATTTTTGCCTTTTTAAAATTATATTCATTCCATAATATATTTTATTTATATTTATTATAGTTTTTTATTAGTTTGTATTTATTCCAATAGTTATGCCGAATGTATGTATATAGTCATTTCAGAAATATATTTGTATTCATATATTTTTTCCCTTATATAGTTATTTTTTTCTTCAAAAATCTTGTATGTGTTCATTTCAATATGTATTTTATTTCTATTTCTATTTATTCTAGTTTTTATTTAGAATTTTTATAATAATATATAAAATACAAAAAATTAGTATGATGAAAAAGTTTAAAATTGAAAAGAAATAATTGAATATTTGTTGTACTCATTCTTAAATAAAACACATAACTAGTTGACATACCTTTAGAATAAATACAAATTAGAAAAAAATGTCAAATTCAGAAACAATGCAACATAATTTTTGAATGAATACAACTATTAATCGTAAAAATACATACTGACTAAAACACTATCAAAATTCAATATACACTTCCAAATTATGAATACAAAAAATAATAAAACTATGAAATACAAAAATAAATACTGGTTGTGGTACATTGACATAACTATCACAAAAAAAAAACAGAATAGAAAATGAATATATGAAATACAATTCAAAATCTATGGATACAAAATACAATGAAATACAAAAATACATACTGACTAAAACAGCAACAAAATTCAATATACGCTTCCAAATCTATGAATTCAAAAAACATTAAAACTATGAAATATACACAATCAAACTCATATAATGTGTTACATTGACATAACTAACACAAAAAAAAATAGAACACAAAATACAATGAATATATGAAATACAAAAATAAATACTAACTATAACATAATAAAAATTCCATATACACTTCCAAACGCATTGTAACATGAATTTTTTTTAATCTTAAAAATTACTTAACAAATTAAACTAAACATGCAAGACACAGAAGATTCAAAAAAAATACCTCTTCTCCAACAAATTGGTCTTCTTGAACTTCATGGTTATGAATTTGTGTAGGATTTTGCACATCGACGGATTCATGCATTTTTCCCCGTCGTATATCCTCCTTAGATTAGAAGCGGAACCTACATTGTTGTTTAATTCTTGAGTGAAAAAAAAATTAAATGATGAAAAATCGGAAGAACTTTGTTTATTTTGTCCAATACCTCTAGTAACTCTCTTGAAAACGTCGATTAAAGAGAGAATTCTGTAGTTATGTCAATGTAACACATTATATGAGTTTGATTGTGTATATTTCATAGTTTTGATGTTTTTTGTATTCATAGATTTGAAAGTGTATATTGAATTTTGTTGTTGTTTTAGTCAGTATGTATTTTTGTATTTCATTGTTTTATTGTATTTTGTATCCATAGATTTGGAATCGTATTTCATATATTTAACTCATTTTGTATTATGTTTTTTATTGTGATAGTTATGTCAATGTACCACAGTTAGTATTTATTTTTGTATTTCATAGTTTTATTGTTTTTTGTATTCATAAATTTGTAAGTATATATTGAATTTTGATACTGTTTTAGTCAGTATGTATTTTTACAATTAATAGTTGTATTCATTCAAAAATTATGTTGCATTGTTTCTGAATTTGACATTTTTTTCTAATTTGTATTTATTCTAAAAGTATGTCAACTAGTTATGTATTTTATTTAAGAATGAGTACATCAAATATTCAATGTTCTTTTCAATTTTATATTTCATTCACTTTTTCATCATACTAATTTTTTGTATTTTATATATAATTATACAAAATTCTAAATAAAAACTAGAATAAATAGAAATACAAATAAAATACATATTGAAATTAATACATACAAGATTTTTTTAAAAAAATAACTATATAGGGAAAAAACATATAAAAATACAAATATATTTCTTAAATGACTATATAGATAAATTCGGCATACCTATTGGAATGAATACAAACTAATAAAAAACTATAATAAATATAAATAGAATATATTGTGGAATGAATATAATTTTAAAAAGGTAAAAATTCTAGAGAAAAAAAAATTTAAATTTTATTTGAAAATGTAACTGATGAGAAAATTAAGGATGCTTATCTTTTTTGAAATATTTTCTCCCTTTATTTTCTCACTTTTGTTATTAAATACTTATATTCTTTAAATAAAAACAAATAATAAAAACACAAATAAGATACATAACAAACTAAAATATGATATTTCTACTAAATATTGAAAGTGTTGCTAATGAGCCCTCTTAAATGCTAAAATATTGACATTTTGAAAAATTTCCCTTAAATTTTTACTTATCCCACAACCACAAACGATTATTCATACGAAATTTAGATTAAATTTATGTGTATTTGGGTTGAAGGATTTATTTGCAGTTTACAAATAAACAGGTTTATTTTGTTAAATTATAATACAAGGTTCACTTCAGCTTAAAATCCAAACTCATATCATGTGTTGTAATGACGAGGCATCCAAGCCCAACAAGATGAATACACGTGTCCAAATAATGTGGTAGTCTTGCAAATTCAAGAATCAATTACAATTCGTTAAGTGTCGAAATGAAATTTTCTGATTAATCATAAGCAACCTTGTTATAACTATAAAATGCTTCAAAAAATACAAGTCTAAATTGCAAGTTGAGATGCTCTTTGATGTACATGCTTAAACTACATGCTGAAATGCTCCTCGATGTACGAGCCTAAACTGCAAATTGAAACGCTCCTCAATATATGTGCCTAAACTGCAAATTGAAACATTCCTCAATGTACGAGCTTAAACTGCAAGTTGAAATGCTCCTCGATATACGAATCTAAACACATTTTGAAACGCTCCTTGACGTACGAGCTTGAGCTACATGTGAAAACCTCTTCGAAGTACGAGCCTAAACTGCAATTTGAATTTCTCATAAACTCACGAGCCTAAATTGTCTGTTATTCCTAGTCCGCATGAGTTTAAGTTGTGTACGCCCCCCTCCCCAAAAGAATAAATTATAAGTATATGTGTTTGATCATACTCTTCGCAATATTTAGGCATATATAATTGAAAGAAGAAGAGGATTTGCGATGAAGTTTGAAAAAAATATTGCTCAAATATTAAAAGAATTTGATACAACAATGAATGAAAAAATAAAGGTGACATGAAGATGATTATACATCGTCATTTACAAAAATTCAAGTCACGAAAATGATTAGAATCTAAGTCGAGTTGTCGAGTTGTCTTTAAGTGCCCCATCAAGTTTTGCAAGTGTTGATTGAAGGTTCTACGAGAGAAGTCACCTTCCTTGAAGTAAATAAAAGATAGGCTTCAATCATGCTCAAAAATTTCTATGATATAGCTTCAAAAAACATAAAAATCAAGTTATGTGTGATCATTCTTGGGAAAAAAGTAAATTCGTTACATGATTCACTACAACAAATCTTTCTTTCACACGAAGGTGTTACTTGTTGCCTGTCGCTCAAAAATTCAACACATCTGGAAGGAAAACTTTGACATATTGTAGGATGTTTGAGTTATATTTCTGCTAGATAGAGTTTCTTGCAATTTCATTACTCCTACATTCGAAAATAAATATGCCTGCAAATGTGTGCAAGGTTGGAATCCCAAAGTGTAGAGAATAAGAGCTCCATGTACTTTCCAAGAAGTCAATAAAATTGGTCCAAGATGTTCTCCAAATTGAAAAAAAAAAGTCAATGCAGACTGAAGCTTAAAGCATGAGATTATCCGCAATCTAGCTCGCTGATGTTTGAGTGGAGTTTTTCTAATGATATGAAGTGAGTTTGATATATCTATCTCCTTCTTCCATCCTCTTTATGCCCGCTTACATTTCCCCAACAAGTCAAATCAGAATGTTGATTTTGACAATCTCCATCGAAAGTGTCTTCGAGTTGGAAGACATATTAAGCGATCAGCTAAGTAGCTAGGAGATATAACAGACATACAAATGATATCAACTGAGATCGTTAACAGACATATAAAAGTCTATATGACAACGCGAGAACTTCAGACAAACTTAAGCTAGAAGAGAGTGTTTAAGCTATGTGCATTAACATTGTAAAAGAAAATACAGCATGAACTAAAATTGACATACAACATTAGGTAACTCTCCATAAGAGGCCTAAATAAACCTTGAAAATAAAGTAATAACCTGCTGTAAGCAGTAAAATTGTAGTGTCATGAATATTTACTATCACTGAATATAACTTCAATCAAAAGATAGCAAAGCTCATTTTAGCTCAACAGTCCAATTCATGTTATCCGTTGCTAGTCCCATTTGTAGGCTTGTAAGTGTAGAATATAATTGCTTTGATACACGACCAACCCCATCACTTCCATAGGATACCCTGCACAAATGTAAGCCAGAATGTGCGTGATCCAGACATATACGAATGTTCACATGGGTATTCATGCACTGACAACAAAGCAACTTATTTTAGAAATCATGATGTATATGTTCATCGCCATCTCACGTTCTGTAGCAGGAGACGACTAGAGAGATAACACACTGAAATGGATAGTATCTGGATGAAAAAGTCTATCTAGATCCATTCCGATTTATGTAGATACCTTTTCCCAAGATGAGTAATGCTGCCAACAGGAGATACAACCACTGCTGTTCCTGTGCAGAACACTTCATCAGCATCAAGCAATTCGTCCACAGACACTTGTCGTTCTTCAACCTGCATATTGAAAACATTATGGTCTTAGAACAATAGTCTTGTGATATATGAAGTACTTAGTTACCAGCTCAGCCAAGTGAACTAGAAGAAAATTAAAGGAATGGTAACGTGAAGTCCATCATTATGCGAGGAACTTAATCATCAAAGCGTCATTGCTACGAATTTGACTCACCATGGCTAGAGCTAAACTTGAAAGATTCTATTTTTTCTCCTAGCCAGATGACCAAGATATACACAATAGTCATGAAAGGCTTAATACTATCATTCAATAGAATTGAAGTTCTACCTAGGTGATTTAACCAATGCAGAACCATTTCCCTTAGCTTGTTGCTTAAATCTGAGATTTATAGCCAAATTTTTTATTGCTAAAACATGAAAGCAACACTCAGTTACCTATGTCTTGAATAATTCGTCTGCAACATTTCTTTTTCTCATCCAGTGGAACTGTAAAATTTGTAATGATATCCCTTTAACTAAGCTCAGAATTGTATATACTAGTTGGTAGAATAAGCACAATATTCATTGATTTTTAAACTGGGGTTTCATTACAAATATGATGAACACCATCTTCACGTCTTCCTGAAGTAAGCTAGAGGGCTTATAAATATCAAGAAACTGAATTTGGAAGGGAAAAAAAGAAGGGAAGGAACTCCAATTGCTTGCACATATGGAACACAATATAAGTACCATTTTTGAAACCCTTATGATATGGCAAGTAGGATTAGATTAGTCTCAAGCATGTTTTTGTATTAGACAAATGGAAGGGGGCTTACCTGGAACCCTTGGCTTAGAGCTACGTCAATTATGCTCTTTCGTGTGATACCAGGAAGAATGGTTCCTTTTATTGCAGGAGTTGCTATCAGATTACCCTGAGAAATGTATATAGAAACATACTTGCCTTCATCATTATGATAATTTGCAAAGAAGTCTGCTTGGAGAATTCAAAATATCCTTGTAGGGAAAATGCCACTGCTTGACAAATATCTAAGTGAATCTTATCATTTTTGTTCTTGCCTAAGACTAGCAAATGTTTCAATTGGCCGACTACACATGCCAAGAATTCACACATTCACCAGAAGGAAAGAGCTCTTTCTTTTTGCAAAAAAAGGAAGAGAAGTCCATTGTGTTTGAAAGGGGACAATGATGACCTAACCCATATATAAGCCAAATTGGGAAAAGATAAAAAGGATATGAAATTAAAGCTTATTTTAAAAAATCCGGACACATATTTCTTCGTAACCCTAATGAAAATACTAAAAGAATAGTTTTGGTGCACAGACAAAATTGACGTAATATTATACCTTCACGATGAAGACATTACAAGAGGAAACCTCCTCTAGGTATCTATTGTTGACAGAATCAAGGTACAGAACATCAGAGTAGCCTTTTGCTTTAGCAGCACTCTGTGCCTTCAGAACCTACATTTACATAACCAAAGATGAAAATGAAGTCATCAACAATTGCATATCTGATTATGCATATACAATAGAAACTACGCCTCGATCCTAGGCTGTTTTGGTCAGCCATATGAATCCCTATATCCATTTCGGTCCATTTACACCCATTTCATTCCAGAATTATACATTATGCATCAAATAATTAGTAGAAGGACAAATGTTTTTCTTCTCATGATCACTGCTTGCCTATAAAGTTATATGTTTCCATCTAATAATATGATAACAAAATTGCAGATCTCCGTGTAAACACATCAAGTGTAACACAAGAGTGAAAGGCTCAAAAGTTTAGAGGAATAAGAGCTTGCTAGGTGGAGTGCAGAAGTTCAAGGGTTAAGCTGAACACAGAGGACGTATCGTATATTTAACAAATGAACAAAGGGTGAGGATGACATCAAAAATACAAAAAGGACAAGCAAGCTTAGTATGATCTCATGAATATTTATCATCATCAATCCCGAAGAAGAAAATGAAACTAAGGCTCCAATATTTTCTGTTGCATGAGCACACATCTGAAAAAAAAACCCGTAAACCTAGCTTACCGCAGCATAATTTCCTACAGTCTTGACACCTCCGGTACCGCCAGGAGTTGCGCGATGCATTTCTGTCTCAATTAACAAATTTATTGGTGCCATACCTTCCTGCCAAGAAAGTAAAAAATGAAGTGACGGTAGAACTAGAGAGTACCCAACGCATAACCTGATTATGAGAACACAAACATGGAATTCTACAACAAAAGATGGCATGCTCACTTGAGGATTGAGAATTAACAACAAACATTGACAGAAGTTTTATTAGGGTGGTTTATGGGAACAGTTATTTCCCAATAAGAATGGTGAATTCATCATTGATTTTTAACATAATGTTAGTTAACTGAATAAGTTTTGGAACTTCTCGCAAAGATGGATGTATTCCTTGAAAATAGATAATTGACTTGATGGGTAATCTCATACACATAAGGGAAAATATATAACACTTCTTTCAAAATAGGAAAGATTTTTGAATACATGTTTTAAATGCAGTTGTGTGTGACTCCCAGGCAATTAACCAAATGATTTCAGAGTCCGATGATTTTTGTACTTTTTACAAATGATTAACATTTTCATGAAATGTGATATGTAAGAGAAAAACTGAAATACCAAACAAGGATAACACTAAAAGTGAGGTTAAAATCTGTAACATACCACAAATATGCAATTTTCAAAATGATGAACACAGTTTAATTACATCTCAAACATGTTTTATGCCTTAGTATAACCCATCAAGCCTATTGCTTTGTATATCTGTGAAATGAATAAAGGTGGTTGGGACTTGTTCCTGTATGTTTGTGTTGCTATTATTTATATACAGCCTAAGAAAACAGTCTAAGGACTTATACGAAAATTGTGAGTGTGTGTGTAGGCTGAAGTTAAGCAGAGTGTGTGGACTGCCTAGCAGTGGTGACCAAGAAAAATATCACCCCTGTATCAATGTATTCAACTTTTAAGTAGTCAAAGGTGACACTTATGATAATACAAAAGCTAGTTTGCTCATTAGCAGAAGGAAAAACAAAAAGGAGAAGAGATCCTAAAAGATCTATGCCTATCTCAAAAAAAAACAGATGCACATACAAGCAAGGATGCGTAAAATAGTACCTTAAAATAGTTTCCCACAGGTGAAACATAAATCAGGAATGTGTACTCAGGAGCTGGAGCAACACCAAGAATAGCTCCACTCCCCATAAGCAGTGGTCTTATGTATAATGAACCTTTACCTGGTGGAGGAATCTGAAGGAATTGGAAAAGGAAACCAGTCAGGAGTACAGGAATCACCCAACAACAAGATTACTGACTACAACGTTGAATTGTCACATTTACCCATCTTTCATTTGCTAAAACAGTGGCTTTTACTGCTTCCACAAACTGTTCAACAGATGGTGAAGGCATGCATATACGTTCTGCTCCCATCTTCATGCGCAGAGCATTTTCTTCAGGTCGAAACAGCAATATATTACCATCATGTCTTTTATAGGCTTTTAAACCTTCAAACAATCCCTATCAATATTTCTAAAAGCATTTAAGTAAAGTATGACAGACAAAGTGGAGCAGTAATCATTAAAATGAATAGTATAAGCAATATATTTAAGATTAATAAAAGAAACACCAGCAAGTTGCAAAACGGACCTGTCCATAATTCAATATCCCAGAAGCTGGGCTCAACTCAATATTCCCAAAACGTTGTAGCTCACCCTTAGAAAAGTTTCCATCTTGAGAACATTTCATGCTATACATATAATCAGTAGGCATAACCGCAAAGCCAATGTTGTCCCAATCGATGTTGGCTAATTCAGCTGTTGCACTGTTTTGATAAAGAAAACACTTCTTATCAGTTGGTATACTAGTGATTAAACAAGAGAAGCACTAGATCTTTTTTCTTTCTTTCTTTTTAAGAGCAAACAAGCAAAGCACTAGATCTAGAGGCACTTGATTGATAATCTGAAAATAAATAGAAATGTATAATTAGAGGAAAATGTGTTGTTGATGTATCAATGTTACTATGCTCTAGTTTTATGCTTTTGTTTCTTATGGTTGATGAACTCTGACGTCGTCTCACAGAATGAAGGCTGGTTCAAGGTGGGGAGATTTAACCACCCCACTTTGTAAGGTTGAAAAAATGAACATCCGATAAAAGCTACTTTTAAGAATATTAGTTGAGAATGTCATGAGATATTCTTCTTCAACAGAACTGCATGATCTTCAATATATACAGTGACTAGCCTATGATCCAATGAGGTCCCTGAGGTTAAGATTAAAAATAGGTTTTAACCCCCATAAAAGCATATTCATCCCCACGTTTATTTTGGCTATCCATCACTAGTTTGTAACAACGCATAACATACTAATTCTGGGAGCGATAAAGCTACCTAAATTCAGGTAGTGTAAATCTTCATGCACTTACATTATTCGGCTTAGCTAAACACAACATTGAGCAGTAGTTAATTGATTTATGTATTTTAATTTATTCTAATTTCGCATAATAGCCAGTTGAAAACAGGAAATGCTGAAAAAGTCGAACTCACAAACAAAACCTTAAATATTAAGCAGCGTATAGTAGTACTTCCATGATGTGATGTCGATTCAATTTCGATGTATCAATCGAAATGTACTAATCAAAACAATATTTCGGAAAACAAAATTCAGTAGAAAAGGGAAAAAAATACCTAGCAGAATTCGCCACCTGAAAAGCACTCCCATCGTTTATGGAGCAATTACAACTATAAGAAGCAATATGTGACTGCTTCTGAAACTGTATAACATTACAAAATTAACAAATCAACACTTCAACTACATGAACCAAATTACAGAAACACGTATAGATTATACGATTAGAAAAAACACAAATATAAGCATAGACATTTCGAATTGAAAGTAACGTAGGTGAAACTCTTTCAATTTTCATATTTGACTAGAGTTCTCCGGTTCGAGCCTTTCATCCAAATTTATTCAGGTCAAAAAATAAACAAAAAAAAAAGGACATTAGTGTAGCGGAGCAAAAACCTTGAGAGGAAGAGGAGAAAAATGGCGCTTATCGGTGGAAGAAGAAGAAGAGAGAAGATTATTAACGGCGGTTCGTGGTGGCCGGAGAAGGTGGTGGCAAGTAGGATTCCGGTGAAGCCCTGCTAATACGCCGCCGCTCTCCATTGATTTCTTCTTCTTCTACGACTTGAGCCGTTTCGTTTGTCACACTTCCAATGCTTTCTTAATTTTTCTAATTTTGAACGACGTACTGCAATTTATTGACTATTATAAAATGCAATCCACGTACTTCAATACTATCTTCCAAAAAAAATAATAATATTCATTTTAATAGGAGTGATTATATTGACTTGATATAAAATTATAAAAAAAAAAAAAGGTTTTGTGATTCAGATTAAAGATTTATGTGTTAAAATTTAAAAAGTTATTAAAAAAAATATTTTTTAAAACGAACTAAAAGTAAAAGTAGATTAAAATATATTTTTTAAAAAAAAAAACAAAGGGAATATATATTTTGTTCATTAACTTTCGCTTATGTATTATAAAAAAATACATTTTTACTTTTATGGTGAATATATATATATATATATATATATATATTAAGTACTTATTGTTTAAATTTTTTTATGATTTAAAATTAAATATCAATTAATATAAATATTATAATAAAATATTTATATCAATTATAACTTTTTTAAGAATCGCGTAATAAAAATGAATGGAAATAGTTTACACTAGTATTTTCTTATTGGGAATATTAACCAAATTGATAACAATGTTTATAGTATTTTGGCAAATATGTAATTCAAAAAAATGTTTATACCACTTTGCTTAACTTTCAATTTTGTACTATCAGTCTTAATTTGTTTTAAGATCCGTATTATTTATAGTTAGTTTTTATATATTTATCTAAATACGATATATATTTAATCAGAGAATGAAAAGAATTGATAATAACTTTGTGGAAGGAGAATTCTCTCACGTAATTTGGGTAGGTGGGGCCTGGAGGAATGTTTAGTTGTCCACTTTCGACTATCAAGAAAATAATTAATGATGTAGTGGATGAAAAATTCTATATTTTTCAAAGTAATTAGTCATTTAATTTTGAGTATAATAGGTAAAAAAAATTGTCTTTTCTGAATTTATCAAAATGGACAAGTAATTAGGGACAACTATAAAAGGAAAAGTAGATAGGTAATTAGGAACGGAGGTAGTATTAGAGGGATTCCAGTATTAGAGTAAGAGAGGAAATTAAAGTAATTAATAAGTTGTGTTGAACTAAAAACTTGGATAAGTTCCAGAGTGGATTTCTGATATTTGCTTAATCCTTCCCTTTAATTGAATGATGGTATTGGTGTAAGGAAAAAATATTATTATTAGTATAAATTAAGGTGAGTTAGCTAGCCTAATTTGATGTGATCTTCTAGCAAATTAATTGTCTTTATTATTGAAATGACTTAAATGCTCTTTGAAAATATAATGACTAAAAACTATCGTTAAGACTATTTTATGTTTCAATACTCTCCTCAAGTTGGCCATATAGAGTGATCATAAACATCAAGATCTTCTAGCTTGACAAGTAAATATGTGTTGACGAACAAGATTGTTAAGACACCAAATAAGAAATAAATACCAAACACTATATACTTCAGAAAGATTTGCCATAGAATTTCACTAATCCAAATAGTTTTAGTTTACAAACCAATAACTAAAGGGACAATAAATTTAGTACCTTTCACCCCTACAATTTATCTCATTTTAGCTACCATTTTCAAGAGTCAAGACTATTCCTTTCGTATAAAACTAAACGAAACTTCACAATTGATAAGCTACAACAATAGTTCATTATCAGAGCCAAGAAAAGAGGGAAGCCTATCATAGAGCAGTCGATTAGAACTCTATCGTTGGAGAAGACGGCCTCTCTCGAGGAAGATGACCCAATTTCTCTTCTTTCTTTTTGATTTCAACTTTATTTTCCAACGGTCCAGAAGGTTAAATGGCGAGGAGAAGACAGTTGAACCTCTAATCGACATGGAAACATGAAGAATCCTCTGTGTCGAGAGAGAGTTGAGATTTTATAAGTAACTCAGTGAGTGCTTTAATTTGTAAGAAAGGCTTAGAAAAAGAAAATAATATAAGAACAACTGCTATGGTCGTTTGAGGCAAACCCACGATATGAAGGCTTTGGATGCACCATTATAAACATAGCTCAAATATAAGGTCTAAGCTAAACCTAAAATAAAAACAGACGTAAATGGGATTCGAACCTTCGTCTAGAGAGTGATATCTCTAGCTTCTAGCTATTGCACAAGAGCACTTCTATGTTTTTTATGGGTGCATTGTTAATTATATATCTTAATTTATACCAATTTTTTAAAATAGATATACATATATACATATAATTTTTCGGAAGTTATCGGGTGCACAACACCCCCACCATATAGTGAGGGTCCACCCCTGATGGTTGTAATAAGATCGTGTACAAAAATAATCTTATTTTTTATGTTTATTTATCCGCACTTTCATTCCTTCTAGAGAGAGGTTAATTGCTTGTTAGATGAGAGTTGTATGAGTGGTAACGTCCACGTACAGCTCCGTGAGAAGGGCGATAGAAAGAAATGACTTGTTGTACCTCACTCTCGTTTTTCAATAGAGTTTACTCTTTCTTTTCTTTTTTTGAAGAATATGTATATACTCTATGTGATCTTAACTGGTGGTATATGTAATGGTGTATTATAATGTATATAAGGTGGTATATGATGTGTGTATACACAATATACAAGGAAGTATATGATATATGAAATAGTGTATATATACACAATATGAGAAAGGATATATGTGCACTTGAGTATGGTGTATTGGAAAATATGTGTATGATACGTATACGTGAAAATAGTATATGTATATATATATATATGTATATATTACAAAATGGAAGTAGTTAGTGAATAATGTAATGTTTGTGTATATAGGCATATGCATGTAACAAAGTGATCTAGTGAAAATAATGTAGTATATTTGTGTGGAAAGATAAATATCTATATACATGTAGTATAGGTACCTTGCAGTCTTTTGTGAAGTAGTTCGGGCCATGAAAACATGGGCCTTTATGTCATTGTATCCATTTTCATCTTTTTCCGGGTGGATTGAGACACATAAGCTAGAATACATCATACATTTTGTACTCTTTAAAGGGATTTGATAGAGTATATAAGGATAATGCAAAGTATGGTGTATTAATAATGTTTGTATTAGTAATATTTGTATTAATTATGCTTGCATTAGTTAAAAGAATATTAGAACTCATTGCATTACTAATGCATAGAAATTCATGGTATTAGTTACACACTCTTCAATACACAATAGAGAGTGTCACTAATACAAATATTAGTTGTGCATAGATTAGAAATGTGTATCAAACAAGATACTAGTAATACATCAAGCTAATGTAAGCATTATTTTCTCTAATACACTCTATCAAACAACCCCTTTATGTATGACTTTTTAATCCTAGCTTGTTTCGTTTATGATGCCTTTTAAGTACATGTATTCTAGTACTTATATTGTACTTGTTGCATCTTTTATGCATTTCCTAGTGCTAATTGGTCCAATTGATTTTATTATCTGAGGCAAGTGCTTTCTTGAACGATATAGATCAATGGTGGAAAAATTGAATCAAATTTTTTTTGGGGTGAGACTTAAAACTTCTAGGTTAGGCTAGTTTTGGACGGAATTTGAACGAGGTGAGGTCTAGGAAATTCAAAAATGGGTTGGGTGATAAGTCTAAGTTTGATTCATGTTTTCTAGTATCTAAGACATTAATGAACTCATAAGGCCTCTTGAAATTGAATTTAGGTGAGTAAAATTCTTGGTATCGAACTTGGCGTGAAGGGGTTAATATAAAACATTAAGGGTCGAAGGTATGTTGTGAAATGGAAGCTTTTGGAAAGGTTTTCAAGTCTCTAATTTTGTCTATTAGACAGCTATAGCAGGGTAAGTCCGATTTTAATGCAGAATAGTTCACAAAACCTCTTATTTTTTACAACCTCATTCGTGAAATTGATAATGGATATTTAGGGCAATTTCTTCAACTTTTCTACCAATCTCTTTAGTAAAGGTAAGTTAATTATCTTCCAAACTTGTATTTTGATTCTTAAAAGCCTTTGAATCTAGGTGGTTAATCTTATGAAGGATTTTAACCTGCATTAATGCTGGAAAGAACCCTTATTTGATAGAATGATCTGGAAGTTAATTTATTGATTAGTATCGATAATCTTAACATGTAGAATTACGTAAGTGTTTAATGAGAAATTACAAAATATAAATAGAGGGGTGCAATTATGAATTTCTAGCTAGTGAAATAATTTGTAATTTATTATGGTACGAATAAATCAAATTAATTTTTAGAATAATTTTCATAATATGAAGATATAGTAATTAATTATGTGGTTCCTGCGATCCTTATATTTAGCTAAAACACAGAATTCTATTTCTGGGAAATGGGAAGATAAGACTATGTATTTCTTGTTCAAGAAAACAATGTGCCCTTTTCCTTTTCCTTTTTAAACTAGAAAGAAATATCTATAAGTAATGGTTTTCTAACGTAGAAAGAATGATGAGTTTCCTATACAATACTTGTTCACTCAAGTATTGAGATAGTTCAACTGTGAACTTGGAATCACAGTAGAAGATGTCAAATTATTGTCTAACTTGTGGATTCGCTTGAAGGTATCTACTTATGCATTAAGAGGCAATTCTTCAATTTTACAGAAAGTTTATGTGTTCTAGCATGATAGTGTGTTATTACCTAGAATGACGGTCCTGAATGTTTTGTAGTTGAGACACAGACTCTTGCAAAATTAATTATTTTACTATCTTCATCCACATATTTGTGAATAGTTGCAAGGCCATCACATATGCCTTTAAATTCTTTAATATATTCATTAATCTTTTTGGTTCCTAGTCGAACACTTTGCAATTGTTTTTTAAGCTGGAACTCTTTATCTTTCATTATTTGAAGATAAGATTTTTCCAAGCATTCCCACATCTCCATGGCAGTTAAGCAGCCTATAATCATCTACATGATTTCTTCTGTTAAGGTGTCTGAGATCCAACTTCTTAGCAACACATTATTCTCCGCTCAGTCATCAAAATTATTTTTGTCTTTTGCATCCTTCTCAACTGCTATCGCTTTCTCAGCAGTCTATCCAGTGAAACAGATATTTTTAGTTGGTTCATTCTCTGTAATGAGGTAGGTTAATCTTATTACCTGAATTAACTGAGACATTATGTCCACCATATAAGATAGTTTGTTAGCTTGATTTTAATGGAACGGGACGCGTGAAATGAGGAGGTTAATAGAGTGTAGGTAGAAGAGGTCATTGCAATTTAATATTGTGATTATTCTGATTTTTGAATCCAATACATATTAAAGAACAGAAAAGGTTTAAAGCTCTGATACCATGTAGAATTATCACGTCTAGGCTTATAGAAATCAAGAATTATATTGATAATGATCACATTATGTATTGATTGTATCACGTTATTAGAGTCACAATGGGATTAGACTACTAAATCCAAACTTAGCCTCATACACAATGCATCAACTTAGTTATAAATACGTAAAGATTTGATAGTTTAGTCCTAGTGTGACTCTAATTCTACAACAGTAAAAACTATAAAAGGTATTACAATTACCAACAAAAAATTCGTTAGAAAATTGATCAAATCGGTTGGAAAATCGAGTTATCAATCAAATGTCAACTTATATTAATTTGTTGCTAAAGAACTTGATACTAAATATTACCAACAGATTATAATTTGTTGGTAAACTTATCAACCAAAAGTTAGTTGGTAAACACCCAAAAATGTTGTTACAAAATTTTGAAACATGGCCGAAAATTTTCTTTAGTCAATTCACCAACTAATTTTTAGTTAGTACAATGTTAGTACCTTTACTAACGAATTGAAAAGAAGTTAGTAAAGTTTTTTCTTCATTATTTGATTTCGTTGGTTGACAATTTTAGTAACAACAAATTTATGTTGATTATTACGAATTTTTTTTTAGTTTTTCATTCAGTGTCCGACACCAACATTGGAGCCAAACTATATTTGAATTCACGCTGGGTTGTCCATTGGGAAGTAAAGCAAAGTGGCTCCCTAACAAACACAACTCCGTATCAAGGGAAATTGAACCCGAGGCCTCTTGATTAAGGATAAAGGTGCTTACCACTCTACCACAACGCTTGTTGGTAATAAATTTTAAATACGTTAGTATGACTATTTATTTTTCTAATAACTTTAGTAATTGATTGATAGTTTGTTGGTAATATATCATTAAAGTTCAACGTTAGGTTAGTAATTGATTGACCATATGCTCAAAATATTATTAACTAAATGATTATTCAATAATAAAATATTTATTAATTTATTGCATTTAAAAATCTAAGAGCACAAATATAAATCGAAAAATATTAATATCAATTTTAGAAATCATATTTGAATAGAACATTGCAAAATCTATGATAACAAGTTTAGTTAATCTCAATATGACACATATCATTATATCAAAAATTAAATTTGAGCACGTTTATAAAAAATATTGACCAAGTCTAATTGTTGGTCAAAACTTAAAAGTTAAAACGTCTAACAACACAAACTGAAAATGGAAGCCTCAAAACATGAATCAACCATCCTATAAGATAGAAAAATGACCTTTCGAAAGTTTATCGCGTTGACAAAATTCTCATCAGAGCATATTCACAAAAAATCTTAAACAAAGTTAAATTTTGGTCAAAAGTTAAAAGTTAAAACGCCTAAGGTATAAACTAAATATGAAAACCCTGAAATCCAAACCAACCATCCTATTAGACATTAAATGACTTTCCAGATCTAACCGCGCTGATGAAATTCAATTTTGAGCATGTTTCTCAAAAAAAAATTCACATAATTCAAAATTTAGCCTAAAGTTAAAAGTTGAACACGTAAGATACAAACTAAAAGAAAAGTCTCAAAACTCGAACCAATCATCCTATGAGACGAAAACTGAACTTATATGGATAACCGCGATGACAAAATTTCTATTCGAGCACAATTACCAAAAATATTGACTAAAGTGAAAGTTTGGTCAAAACTTAAAAGTAAAAATGTCTAACTGCACAAACTAAAAACGGAAGCCTCAAAACCTGAACTCTCTATCTTATTACATCAAAAACGACCTTCCGAATCCAACTACACTGATAAATTTTTTATCTGAGCAAGTTTATCAAATATATTGATCGAAACTAAAATTTTGTCAAAATTTATAAATGAAAATACCTAATGGCACACACAAAAAAGGAATGCCTCAATATCAGAACCAACCACATCCTATTAAATAAATAATGACCTTTGGAGTTATTTACGCTGGAGGAATTCTCATCTGAGTATGTTCACAAAATTATTGACCAAGGTCAAATTTTGGCCAAAACATAAGATTTAAAATACTTAATGGCACAAACAAAAAATGGAAGCCTCAAAACTTAAACCAACCTTCCTGTTAGAAAAAAAAAAAGACCTTTCGAAACTATTGATATTGACATATCTAATCTGAGCACGTTTACAAAAAAATAATGATCAAAGTCAAGTTTTGACTAAAATCAAAAGTTAAAACGCCTAACAAAACAAACTGAATATGGAAGCCTCAACACTAGACGTTGATTTACCAAAAATTTAACTTCAATTGATAAATTTATTAACTATTGAAATCTAAGTTAGTAATTAATTATTTATCAATAAATTTTACCACATTTGGTAATAGTTACTATTCAACTAAATATTCATATGTAATATTACCAACTAATTAATAATTAATATGTTGGTAAATTTTATCAATGAATTAATTATTGGTTGGTATTTTTAATGTTGTTAGTAATTTACTAACTACAATCTTTATTATTCGGCAAAATTTTCAACTAATTGGATATTGTTTGGCAAATTTACCAACAAGTTACATTTCGTTACTAATATACCAACATATTTATATTTGGTTGGTAAATGTAGCAACACAATTCAGTCGTTGGTAAATATTTGGTTAGTAATTCATCAATAATATGCTAATAAATTATATAAATAATTTTTTTGTCATAATTTACTTGTAATGACCCAATAGGCCATTCTAAAATATAGTTATGTCTCTTTAATAAAGGTCTCTTTCCGTAAAATTTTAATGGGAATTTAGAATTACTTGTTTAACTATGGTTATTTAATTAGCGGATAAAATTTTAATAATTTATTTAATACTCTATGCTATTTGATCCATGTTTTTAAAGTAAGTTAGTGGGGTTTAATAATTTTGGACTAAACAATATAAGAAGAAAAATGAACTTGGGAAACAGAAGCGACGACAATCACTTCCGCGAATTCCAAATGTACGGCCAAATTGCACCATATAATCCAAACATAATCTTGTATTGTGAATATGAATGAATAGTCTAGTGTTATTATTATAATAATAAAGTTGGCTTTGAAAGAAAAAGAAAGAAAATGAATTTAAATAACCTATGCTAACATTTTTTTTTGTTGAAAATTGTTAATGGCTATTAATGGCATGATGATTGAACAATGATTGACCTTTTTAATATTAATAATTAGAAATTAGGAATGGATATGCAGTAATGACATTGTTAGTTGATTGAGTTATGCGGTCAATATGTAAATGGCAATTTAAAGTTGAGTTGATAATAATAAAATTAAATAAAATCTAAGAGCATCTAACTTATGGATGAAAAATAATATGCTAATAATAGCCAATGATTGGCAGTGATTAGACAATCACTGGAGGGATAACTTCAGTCAAGTTTTATGTGATATTATGCAGATTTTAATGATTTTAATATTATTTCTCGTGATTTAAAAATTGTTGAATCTTCCTTATCCTGATAGTATTAAGTAAGTTTTGTTGTATTCATATATATAGTTAAATATTTAGTTAAATAGTATTGTATGAATATCATTAGATTTATGATATTCAGAGAAATTGAAACTTAATCCTAGACTTGAAATTTGTAGAAATTTATAGGGTTGACATGTTAATTGACAATTGACCTCAAGATTTAGGAAGTTGATTATAAATTTGAGTGAATTTTTATGGGTCTAGGTTAAACATATAAGCATATGAGTGTTGCTAGTTTCAAAATCTTATTGTGATTATTAATATAAATAGATTGATTTGGGTTGGAAGTACAACAAAAAGGGAAGACTCAAGTTCCGAAAGGATTGTTCGACTATTTGAGGCAAGTGAATTTATAAATCCTTGTTAAGTGTATACAATGCGTGTATTTATAGTGGTATGTGTTTGGGAGTTCTGGGACTTGGTGAAGGGTTGACTTGTCCACCTTGATTAATTCTAATGATGAAAATGGATAACAAAAGGCAATGTGATTAATTGTTTGTGTGTGATGGGTTGCAAATGGTACAAGTACCAGTGTTATAAAGGCAGAGTTTATTACTATAGAATGTGAATTGTAATCCGAGAATGCCAAAGCATATGATATTAGATGATATATTATTTACTTGATTTATTATGTCTAATTTTGTTATTTGTTAAACCTGTATAATTGTGATAATTAAGGTGATTAATGTCATAGTGACATTTGATTTATTGAGTTGTTGTATCATCCCCTTTATTTGATATCATATTGTGCACATGCATTGACATGAGATTTGGGTATGAGTAAAGGTCTAACATGTAGAGATCGTCCATGTTGAGATCGAGTTATGATTATTTGGGCACGTGGAGATTGTCCGTGCGATGATGAAATTATGATTATAATTTGGGCACGTGGAGATCCTCCGTGCGGAATTTATTTGATTTATGATAGTGCATTGAGATCGTTCGCACAAACACGTGGAGATCGTCAGTGTCGGTATACGAACCTCGCGAGTTCCTCATGGATCATGAACTTTCGATGTATTTCCGAGGAGTATCATGTGTATACGGTTGAGAGAGTACTTGGTATTTTGAGGTATATCATTTCATGGTATCATATTGCATTGCGTATATCATTTCATGGTATCATATTGCATTGAATCCCATGACATCCTTCATTCATTATAAATATGTATTTCAGTGGCGGTTGGAAGGTGCTTGATATTTGGTTATCTCTATTTGATGAATGTGATCTTATTTGTTCCTGAGATCGCGAGTATCTTTTTTGTGAAGGTTGTAATTGATGAATATTGAGCTTGTTGTTGATAATATGTTATTAGTTATTATTGAGATATGTGCTTGACTATCGCGAACAGTTAGGTTGGACTGATTTTATGCAAGTTGTAGTTGTGGAGGTTCGGTTGGGGTGGTAAGAGTACCCGTATTTCATCCCCTTAACTTGAGTTTAGAGGTTTACTTGCTGAACACCGTGTGGTTTGGTACTGATCACCCCTTGCTTCTGCAAATTTTTTTTGTAGGTTACGAGTCAGGATTTCGTGGTACTTGTCTTTCTCTTATTTTCCGAGCCTATTTGGAGATTTGTGAGGTAGCTGTTTTTCATCTTAGCAGACATCCTTTCTCCTTATCTGTGATTTTGTTCTATTCTAGAAACAAGGTCATTGGAGACTTGTATTTTTCTTTCAATTTTTTTATAACACATTAGAGACTTGTATATGTGATAACCAGATTTTGGGGGTAAATTTGAGTTTACTATAAGATTTTCATATTTTATTGAAATGGTTGAGTTTTAGGCTGACTTGTCTTGGTGGATAAGACGAGTGTCATTACGTCCATTTTGGATCGTGACATTACCAACCAATATTTACTTCGCTGGTAATATAACCAACAAAAGGTGTGCTTAGTAATATTTCAGTTAATAATCCATTGATTGAATGTTGCTAAATTTGGCGCCATTTTTTCCCGTCGTATTTACCAACTAAAATATTTAGTTAGTAAGATTTTGGTTGGTAATCTGTTGGAATTTCATTGTTAAGTTTTAAAATATAAGTCAGTTAGAAATATATTGTAGAATACTAACCGACTTAAATTATTAGTAAAATCTGTTGACAGTTTAAAATTTTTTATAGTGAAACACGTCAACGGGCTTCCTTGGATCCGTTCCAATCATCAGCTTCCTTCATCTTTAATATTAAATACAAATATTTTTCAAGAAAACATGTTGAATGAAATACTTAAATACCAACCAGACAAGGATTAACTTATGAGAAACAATGAAGATTGCAACATAGTGCACAATTTCTAGAAAGAACTAGATAAAACAATAAGGCTTCGTTTTAACATGGCTCCCCATACCTGTTAGAACCGGAAATAAGCAGGTGTAAACGCGGAAGCTAGCAAAGCAAACCTCGAAAGACCACGAGTAAGAAGACAACGAGAAATATACCAAAAGACACAAAAATTTAACGTGGTTCGGTCAATCGACCTACGTCCACAAAGGAGATGAGCAATCCACTATAAATATGAGAGTACAAAATACAGAGAGAAACAACCTCAACCAATTCACTCAGAATACATGGGAGGTTCACACAAGTGATAACGTATCAAACTTGTGACCCACAATTTCTCCCCTCTAACCAAAACTCTCAAAGCCCTTAAAACTACATTGTGAATGCTGATTAAGTTAGAAGGAACATGCCTCTATTTATAGAGTCCTAAACCTTAAGAAAAGGATTAGTCAATCCAAAACCTTTTCCTACAAGGAAAACCTATTTATGGTAAGAAATTTAGGACAAATAAATCCTAACAATACCTAGTTGTCTCAAATCAACACAAATGTATGTAGGTGTGCACGTCGTCAACTATAAATTACGAGGTAATGTTTTCATATGTTTCACTAAAATAAAAACATTAATCCACAGAATTATATAATTCCTTCATGCATGAGAGTTCTACACAATTTGACTTATATTTGTCTTTTTGAATAACTTGATGGTGTGATAAAATAACTTTTATTATCAATGTATAGTTTAAAATTTAAATTTAGGCATGAGGCAAATCATCTTTGTTTAAACGGTGTCAATTGGCGTATTTTTGTTGAAAAATTAGGCTACGTCGTTATGTAATTATTACTGTATTTTAATCTCTTTAATTTCCTTATATATTTATATCTTTATATCTTTATGTTAATAGATGTAGTAATAAGTTTGAGTTTTTTGCGTTTTACGCCTTTAATGTATATCCTCTTTTAAGTGATTTGTATTGTTTTTATTTTTTCATGATTAATATTTTAACCTCTTTTATTTTCTTGAAAAAAAATAATAAAATGGCATTTTATTAAAGTTGTTAATTTTCAGAAGGGAGGCATGCATGTTAGAAACCCTTTTAACATTTTTAACCGCTTTAATAAATATTCTTAACTTGATAACGTAAAAAAAAAATTGTATATTGTTAGTATAGAAATCAAACTTAGGTAGTATTTCACCTAAATTTAATTTCACTAAGGAATTTCACCTAAAATTAGTATTTCACATTTCACAACAGTACTATTTTTCAATATTAAGACAAAAAAGTGGTCAATAAACATTATTTTAACAATAATATGGCACTATGAAAAGTTGAAGAATTAGCGATAAATATAATTTTATTTTATTTTTTACGATAAATATAATTTTGTTGCTAAATAACAAAAAAAAAGCCTTATTGATTTCATTTAGCTACGAAGTAGCAACGGATTATAAGAAAATTCAATTAGCTAGAAGTGTTTTAGAGATGAATTAGCTAAAAAAAATTGATAGGTCCTACCCAACTACTTCCGTCCTATAATAATTGATCATTTTATTAAAAATAATTATTTCATATTAATTGTCCATCTTATCAAATTAATAAAATATTAATAAAATATTTTTTTATATTGCTCTTGCACTTAATTCTTTTTTAAAGTGACCATATTTATTTGTAAAATTTTCAAAAATTCTTTTAAGAGGTGAACTGATAAAAATATTTTTTTAAATTCAATGAAAATAAAAAAAATAATCAACTAATATGAGACGGTAGTCTGAGTCATGCATGTCTCCTGGGAAGTCTTCTAATTGGGAATGGGAGTAGTAGGGCCAAAATGTGATTTAACATGTTACTTGTCCTACCAATTGTTACACATATTAGACTCCAATAGGGACTCCTTTATTTCATTTTTATTTATATTTATATATATAATATCTATAGAAAAATTTTATATGGTTTTGTGGGGGCATTAAACAACAGTATTGATTTCACATGCCCTAATCACCCATTTACCCTTCTCATAAATCATATGGTCCCTTCTCAATCATTTTAATTTCAAACTTTCTTCTTTACTACTTTCTCCCTTCGAAATTATTTGTCATGTTATGCTTATCAAAAATTAATTTGACTAATTTTTAAAGGTAAATTGGATCATATTAATTTGATATTTTAAACAAAAAAAAATTAGATATTCTAAAACTATATGAAAAGTACTATAAATTACAATTTTTTGCATATTAATATGATGAAAAAATATATTTTAAAATGTTAGTCAAAGTTTTAATAATTTGACTCTAAAAAAGAAACCATGACAAATAATACCGAACGGAGAGAGTACTTTTGATCCAAATCAAATCTATATGATAGAAAAAGTAATTGCGGAATCAAAAAGTTTATCAGAATTAATTAAAGATTTAACTATCATAAAGTACGTTATATTAAGCTTATGTTTCAAGTCGAGGAAATTCAATATTTATATCTCGCATACATTTTTATTATTTGAAATTTATAACATATATATATGAACCCGTTTGTTTCAATGTGGCTCTATCAATGAGCTAAAGATGTATGTTTGTTTCTTCTGAATTTAAAAGGAGAAGTTCAAAAAGGGTAAATTCATAAATAATCACTTTTAGTACCTATAATGCAAAAAAATAAACCAAAATGTATTGTTATGAAATTTCAATTTTATAAGATAAAAGTCCAGAAAATTATCATTTAATTTCACCTTTGTAAATTCACCTTTCATAACTATGTAACTTTTTATATTATAAGACTAAAATGTGTATAAAAGTCAAAAGTCAAAATTAACTAGGATACATGCATGTGAACAATTAGTTCATTATAATGAAGAATATATATTGTATTAAAGAAATATACATATCTTTCTTATATTAATTATCTACAGTTCTTGTTTAGGATTGATCTTAGTACAATAACAATATTCCTCTTACTATGTATATCTAATCTATGTACACTAAAATATCGTTAAATACATAATGAGAACACACTAAAATTATATTTTTTTTAAAAAAAAATGTTTGCAAAATGAGTAATCCATGTTAGGACAATCTTAGCCAATCTTAGGAATTAAGCAGAATCACATAATGTTAACTAATTTAAAATACGAATTATGATCTCTTTAATAATTTAGATTTTTAAAGAAAATAATACAAACTTCAAGTTTATATCATGTGCATCTAATTCTAACCAATCATTTGAGTCAATAACATTCAAAATTTCATATTTAACTCATTAAGAGAGATATGCGTATCCATTATGATTTTTGTTGTAAGAGAATATATATCAACTTGTGCTTAATAGGGATGACAATGGGGTAAGACATGCTAGCGTAGCGTAGGGCTAGTGTAGCGTCATGGGCGAAGCTATCTTCATATAAGGGGCTCATTCAAATTTTTTTCGACGGAAAATTATATTATTTATACATGGTTAAAATAATTTTATATGTATATATAGTAGATATCGAACCCCTTCCGCTATCTATTTTTATAAATTTTAGACGCCCTTATTGAAAATCTCGACACGGTCTCTGTGTAGCGTAAGGCAGGCCAAACTCTTGCTAATAGAGAAGGACAAGGGAAGACTTAAACAGGGTGAGACTAAATTAAATTTATTTTATATATGTTTTATTTTTAAAAGTAAGTGTTTGATCAAATTCTTTAGAGAAATAATTTTTTTTGGGAAATCTAAAAATTTAAGTTTTTTCCAAAAAAAATTTTGAAAAACATTATTGAGAAAAATACACTTAGATGCAGATTAAAAAAAATTAGTTACATATTAATTATTGTTTAAAAATATTTTTAACATTTATTGGTCAAACAAAAACAACTTCTTAATTAAAGTATTCTTTAGAAAAAACAATTTTTCAAAATAAACTAATTCTATAAAGTCTGGTCAAATAGCTATTAGTCAGGGAATCAAACCACTATAATTCAATGAAATTCAATAGAGTAATTTGGAATCTTAATTCTTCACTTATTGACCGGTGAACTAAATTCTAAGATCATTAACTTAATCAAGAATATTGAATTAAAGTATTATTTAATCATCTTCATATAAGAAATTTTGTGACTAGTAGTCCTTTGACCATTATGTAGATACTACAATAAGTTTTTTCTTTTTTCATTCGATATCATATATTTGGTCAGAGTTCGATTATTTCGAATTCACTACGAGTAACCCTTTATTTGGGAATAGTGCTCTCTATCAAAAAAAACTTTCATATCCAGAATTCGAACTTGTAATCTTTGACTAAAAAAGAAACAATATTGGCAATGAACTTGTACTCTAAGCTACTTCAAAGTGATATTTTCATTGAAATGGATTTTAGATACTATATTTCTAATCACACTTGGATTTTTGGAAAAAGAGATCAAATTTGTCCATGTATATTATAAATAAAATAATGTTAGCAAATAATTTATGTAGCTAAACAGTAAAATTAGTCAATAATCTTATTAAATGATATATTAGCAACTCATTATCACAAAATTTTATGAGCTATGAACAATTTAATTAACAAAAAAAAATTGTAACTAATTATTTCAATTTTATTTGTTGTGTTTAAAACCACCTTCATTATCAAGATATAGACAGCCAAAAGATATCAATGTCCTTTCCCCAATGTACACTTTTATATCCCAAACCAATTAAACTTAAAATTACATATATATTGGGACATATGTTCCACATATCTGGTATGAACTATAAATATTCCAATAACTATATTTTGTGTCACTCCTTTATTTATTTTTACTTGTTATACGTTTTATTTATTAAGAATTAAATTATATAAATTTTAATTAATATTTTAAATATATTTTGTTTATCATATTTATATATATGCAATGAATGCATGCGAATTATAACATTTTTTGTATAAGTTGTTAACAATTTAAGATTTTAAAAATATCAAATTGATCTAACTCAATTTAGCTGTGGTACTTTATTAAATTAACTTTTATAAATAAATGGGCCATATGAAAATGAACAAAAAAAATACTTTGTTTAAAATTAAAACGTAAATTAGAGATAATCATCTTTGCTCTTTCACTTTTTTGTAACCAAACACCAAATTGTGAGTATGACATTTTATTTTAACAAAAACAATTGGCTAATACTAACAGCTAAGTTGATTGGTTTGCTAAACGCAATAGGAAGACATTAACTTTTTCATTGTTTATATATTAATTAACTTTGGCCATAGATTTTCTAAATAAAATTTGGTAAAAAAATTAGATAAATAGTGTTTGTTTTGACAATTTGTTATTATTTGACAAATAATTCAAATTTTCAAATACTATAAATAAAACTAGTATTTTGGGCAAAGTCTCAAAATTTTAATTTTACACCAAATTTTTATTTTTTTTAAAAAAAAAATACGACCTCTATAATAGTTGCTTGTGTTATATACGTAAACATCAAAAGAGTGATGTAATATTTAGTGAATGTGAAAGTAATGATATGGTTGTTGCGCTTCAGGATAACAGTCATGTGCTTTGTCGACTTTAATTTACAATGTACGATATGAAGCACGTCACACTATCACATTGCTTCAGTGTCATGAACACTATTTATTATTTGTTACAACGAAAATTCAACTGAATTATTGTGAAAGTCACGAATCTTGTTATGTCGATGTTTTGATCTTTCTATGTAATAATTAATTTTGATAATATTCAAGAACTTATAGATATAAATCATATTATATATTTTTCAAATACTATGTCCAAAGAGACTCAACTCAAACAACTTCTTTTTATAATTTTTTGTATATATGTATAAGAGAAGAAGAAATTTCAAATAATTGGGGAAATGATGTTTGGGCTTTGTTGGCCCACATGTATGAGAGAGATCAAGTGGCAGACATACAGTAACTTGTCGGCTAATAGAAAGGGAACAGATGGACCACTAATGGATGGGCTTTTTCTATTTCTGCCATTTATGTTCATGTGAAAATTGAGGTAAGCAACAGCCAACTAACTGGAAAAAAACACAACCAACAAATATGGGATGACAATTGAACGGGTCGGATTAAATTTATCATACTATAAAACTATATCTTATTATATTTGGTATATTTTTAGTTTATATTTTTTATAACGACGATAATTCTTTTTTGGAAAAATTACATGAGTATTTTAATAAATGATTATTGATTTTAGCGATATTTTTTGTTTATTATTATTTATAGCAATACTATGTTAACTTTGCAATATGAATTAAAAGTGAATTATGTATGCAATAATATGAATTATAATTGTTTTTTGAAATATACAATGTTAGTTTGGTAAGAATTTGACACATTGTATTATAAATGAATTAAAATGTGTGATAAATGTATTATTTATCGTTGAAACTTGTATTATATGTGAATAATAAATTGTTCTTTGTAATATGTATTAAACTTGTATTATAAATAAATTAAAAGCGATCAAGTGAAAAAAAAAATATTGCTATAAATGATAAATATTTTTTTATTATAGTATATTTATGTAATTTTCCCTTTCTTTTTCAACCTCAGGTTACTTTAGACGATCAACTGTTTAATCTAGTTGCTTTCCTTTTTATCGCTCCTATTAAATATGTATAACTAAAATAATATTTATAACATACTTAGAAGTATTTTAAAATTTTTAATCATTTTTGAAAAAAATTAAAATTATAGATGTTTGACATTATTATGCTAGTCCCAAGGAGACCCCAAGTGAGTGTGAGAGCCACTTGTAGGCTTTCTTTTCAATACGCTTGGATTACACGGCACACAAGATGTGTTTGACATGGAGATTTTCAATTTTTTTGACGTTGTGTTGATAAAAATATTTTAAAGTATGCTTTTTTTCGAAAGAAAAAAGAGATTTATATTAATAGTAAGGTTTAAATTCATAATTTTATCGTGGAAAGCATTTCTATGACTCCTTTTTTTACCACTAAAAAGCGTCAATTAATTTTGTTAGAGAGTTCACACAAGTTATTAATCGACTTATATACATTATATATATTTTAACTTTCTAAAATAAATATAGGACTTACGAAAAAAGCTATTGAATTTGTTTGAACCAGTGAATCTCCACCTAGCTCCCCGCGCTCTTCCTTCCTCTCTTTATCCTACAATATTGTTCTAAATTACATATAAATATTTTAGAATAAATAATCTATTTAACCTAGTTTTTGAAAAACGAAAAAAACTTTCAACCCTTCAAAAAGTGAGGTATTTAGTCAAGTTTTTGTGAGAAGATAAATACTTGCTAAGAGCAACAAAATCATAGTACACATACAAATAGAGATACTTTTTTTTCCAAAAATTTGGTCAAAAACTAATTTGCCCCAAAGAGCTTTTTAAATTTATAGGTAGAAAATTAGCTGTTTTTTTTTTCAATTTTTCTTTTTCAAAATAAGCTAAATTTAAAAATTTGATTTAACAGAGCATAAATAGAGAAAACTCACATAAATATTTTTTTGTTATCACCAAACACAAAGCTATAATAGTGCTAAAATTGCTATATATTAGTAAAAAACAAAATCAAATGAAATATAGCAAAAGCGCGTTAAATTAGCAATACATCTCGGCAACACCACAAAATCAAAATAATAATTATTTTTTCTTTACCAAAAAAAAAAAACAATAAAATCTTTCATGATTGTACTAAACTCCCTATATATAGCTATCTTATTTGCCAGCAAATACCAACAAACTATCTATACTCAATATCATTCATCATTATTCTTTACACCCTCTCCAAAACTACATTATATTTTTTTCATTTTCAACAACAATATTTGTTATTTCTCCCAGAATTTTTTTTCAAATATAAACATCGATAAGTCGTTAACTATGACACTATTATCGGACATGGCTTCATGTAATTCACATGGTCAAGATTCGTCGTATTTCTTAGGGTGGCAAGAGTACGAAAAAAACCCCTACGATGAAATTCAGAATCCAAAAGGAATAATACAAATGGGTCTCGCAGAAAATCAGGTAAACAAATTATCCCATTTTGTTATATATATGTATATATTCTTCTTATTTTATTTTATTACGATGCATATCAAATAATTTTATTTTTATTTTCGCGTTACGCAGCTTTCATTCGATTTATTAGAGTCTTGGCTTGCCCAAAACCCAGACGCAGCTGGATTTAAGAGAAATGGAGAGTCTATATTTAGAGAACTTGCTTTATTTCAAGATTATCATGGCCTTCCTGACTTCAAAAATGTACGTTACATATCCACTTTAATTTATTTATATTATTTTTTTTGAATAATAATATTTTTACGTATTTAAGTACTTGTCAAGTTATAGGGTAATGCTATGCGAATATCGCGCTCTTTTCAGACTATTATATAGAGAAATACTGAAAACATTCTTAAATTCGATATGAATTATTAGTTTCATTCCATGAACTATTGACGATTTAAAAACACCCCTTTACTTGACTACACCTTCAATCTTATAACATCAGTGAAATGCACCCCTAAATTCTCGCCAAGTTTAGAAGTGTTTTAAACACTTCTCTCGATTTTTTATTAAGAGTCACGTGCTCGAACAAGAGTCTGTGGGGGGTGTATCTAAGTTCAGTTAGTTAAGGATAATTGTTTTTAAGGCTATCAATAGTTCCAAAAACGAAACTAATAAATTACGTCAAGTTTAAAATTAGAAGTTTTTTTCAGTACTTCTTTTCCAAATTAAATTATATAAAATTTGTTGTTTTAGTAGTTATTAAGTTATCATAATCTCACATTTTTATGCTTAATTAAATTAATGCAGGCATTGGTTCAATTTATGTCAGAAATTAGAGGAAATAAAGTTACCTTTAATCCAAACAAACTTGTCCTTACGGCCGGCGCTACTTCCGCAAATGAAACGCTCATGTTTTGCCTAGCCAACCCAGGCGATGCGTTTCTCCTTCCTACCCCTTACTATCCCGGGTACGTTATATTTATTTTTTATACTGTCAATGTATATAAGTTAAGTTATTTTGATTACGTTATTTATATTACATTTGTACGTATGCAGATTTGATCGAGACTTAAAATGGAGGACCGGGGCGGAAATAGTTCCAATACAATGTACAAGTTCAAATGGTTTTCGAATTACACAATCTGCTCTTGAAGAATCTTATAAATTAGCGAAAACTCGCAATCTTAGAGTTAAAGGGGTACTAGTTACTAACCCATCGAACCCATTGGGCACCACATTAACGCGTAACGAGCTCGAACTACTTGTTAGCTTTGTTGCGGAAAAGGGGATTCATCTTATTAGCGATGAAATATATTCAGGCACGGTTTTTAACTCACCCAAGTTCGTTAGTGTTATGGAAGTATTAATCGAAAATAATTATATGTACACCGAAGTTTGGGATCGAGTTCACATTGTTTATAGCCTTTCGAAAGATTTAGGCCTTCCCGGTTTTCGAATCGGGGCGATTTACTCAAACGACGCGGTAATTGTCTCCGCAGCTACAAAAATGTCGAGTTTTGGATTAATTTCATCACAAACTCAGTACCTTTTATCGGCTATGTTAGCCGATAAAAAGTTTACAAAGAAATACATCTCCGAAAATCAAAAAAGGCTCAAGAAAAGACATGCAATGTTAGTGAAAGGACTTGAGAGTAGTGGAATCAGTTGTCTTGAGAGCAATGCCGGTTTGTTTTGTTGGGTCGATATGAGACATTTATTAAAGACCAATACATTTGAAGCAGAAATTGAGCTATGGAAGAAAATAGTTTATGAAGTTAGGCTTAATATTTCGCCCGGATCATCATGTCATTGTACTGAACCGGGTTGGTTTCGTGCATGTTTTGCAAACATGTCAGAAGATACATTGAATCTCGCGATTCAACGTATCAAAAGTTTTGTTGATTCCTCTGATGTGATTGGTATCAATGTTGACCAAAGTAATCAGACTAATCAGAATACAAGTACAAGTCCAAAGAAAAAGTTATTTGCCAAGTGGGGTTTTCGGTTATCGTTCAACGACAGAGAACGATAGTCTGTGTGAACAGAAGGTCGATTCAAAATTCAAATTTGATATCGCCAATGTGAACATTCCCTTGTCCATGGTGATTTTTTATAACTCAATATTTTTAGAAATTGAGTTTTCCATTATTATTTTTTTAAAATCAAATTATACATGATTTTTAATGTAGAGAATGCACTCGGTCCATGTGATGGATGAGAAGTGTTTTTTCATTTTCATTATTTATTTGTAAATGCACTCGGTCCATGTGATGGATGAGAAGTGTTTATTTCATATTTCATCATTATTTGTAAAAAAAAAAGAACATACTACAAAATATATATGTGTGAAATTAATATTCTTGAATTGTTCCAACTATAACATTATATCACAAGTTTTCTTGAATTATTCAACATTCTGGTCCCATTTAATATTAAAAACATCAATACATGTTTACCGTTTATATGATACATTATTTGAGAAAATAGATAAATATCTCCCTAATCTATTATCGAATTCTTGACTATATATTTATATTTTGCTGGAGTTTTATTATCCTCTTGAGTTTTTTAAAAATAAAATATATATCACCCTGAAACTAGACAACCACATTCTCAATATATAGTAATGCACACTCGCGCCAACTGTTATTTATTATTATTTATATTTAATTTTTTCTCCTTATCACTTTTTTCATTAATTACAAAAATATGTATACTTTTTTGTTCCTCCTTCTTTTTCTTTTCTTTTTTTGTTTTTTATTCCCTTCTAATTTCAAATCACTCACCCAAGAAAAAAATCAAAGTTATTTTTTTTTAATCATTTTTTCATCATTTCATAGCACCCTTCAGGCACCTTGATAAGCTTGATAATTCTATCTCTTTTCTTTTTTCTTTTTTAAAATTTTATTATGTTATTTCTTTGTCTCCATGACATCAAATTTATAATATTTTATTTACGATTTTGCGATGTTTAAATTCTTGGATCTTCACCAAACAACAATAGAAATTGAAAATAAGATCTGATTGTTGATGTATGTTACTAACCCAAAACCGGTTAGAAAGTAGATTAATGGTTTTGATATATGAAATAACTTGAGATTGATAAAAATGAAAAAAAGTTGGATGATGACCCAATTATATATCCAAAACTCATGATCGAAAAATCTATTATATATTCATAATTGTTTTAATTGACTTGATTTCTCCAATAATTTTAAAAAATCTAACAATAGAATGAATTTTTATGATGGAAGGTGTTTGATAGTTCTATTTTTTTTTTTTGATGATTTGCAGCGTTAGTTTGTAGAAACTAGTGAAGCAAATTCTAAAAAATATTAGAAGATGGACAAAAAATATGATTAATGCAATAATGGTGATTCAAGGTGGAGGAAATGGTGGTGGAGTGAATCCTAGTGATGAGAAAGAGAGGGAAAAAAAGAAAAAGAAACAAAAAAACTTAAAAGAGAAAAGTAAAAAAAGTATATCTAATAAAAAGTTAAATTTAAAAATATTATTATAATATTATTTATTAGTTCTACTGACTTTCACATGCCTCCAAGAGAGTGAGACACTCTCTATGCCATGTCAGCATTTAAGGGTGTAATTATTCAGTTTTAAAATAGTTTAGGAAGGTAATAGGAGTCGGCAAAATATAAGTATGAGTCGAGAATTCAGTAATAGATTAGAAAATATTTGTCTATTTTCTCTACATTATTTATTTAGATTTTGATTATTATTCTAATATTAAAAGGCAGTTAGGTGTACAAAATAAATTAAAATATTATACGGCAAATAAACAAATTAATTAATGGGAATAACATGCTACAATATGGATGCGGCGAAACTAACGGCAACACACCATGTCTTATCATGCCAACGTTGGAGTTTGGATATTGGCCAACTTGAATATCTTATATTAAAAAAAAGAAATAAAAAATATTTGTCAATAGACTTGAAAAATATTTTTTTAGCATATATAGTACAAAGAAAGAAAAAAAAAAGATCGTATGACTCGAGTTATGACTTGTTTAACACAAAGAGATTCAAACTCTAGTCAAATTTCAGATTTAATTTTAAGCGAAAGTCATTCTCATTGGCTCGAGTTATATATTATGTAAGAATAAGAAAAAGAATTAAAATATAAAATAGCAAGATGGCGTCATTTTGAATTCAATGACCCTAAAGGTGTGTTTGGTTTGGAGAATTTTTTTTATATTTGATTGTTTAAATTTTTTTGAAAATTATACTTATTATATTTTTTAAAATTATGAATTTGTATCTACTATTTATTACCATTTTAATAAATTTTTACATAAAAATTATCTTTAGCAACGAAAATATTAAATTCAAATAAATCCATACCCTATATTCATTTCTAGATTCTTATGAAGCATATATAATTAAAAAAATCTACTAGAATAAATATAAATAATAAATTTCGAATGACTAATAAAACATTGACTCGTTGAACTCATGAATATCACTATTTGTTCATTCTCACCAACTACGTTAGTTAATAATTTGCTTTTGCTACATAACTTCACCAACTACGTTAGTAAGTAAAGTTGGTTGCAAGTAATCTCAACTTTTTAATGCATTTGACTTTGTACCATTCCTAAATTTGGGCATTCACTTAAAGATGAGTTACGCATATTCAGGATTTTAAAAGGATGATTCATTATTATGATTAAAAAATAAGTTTAAAATATCATTTGATATTTTCGTTTTTAACATTAAACCGTTAAATTTTAAAAATTATAAATTCAAGTGTTCAACATATATAATACTATTAGTTTTAAATTTTAATATACACATTTGATTTAATTATATAAAATATTTACAATGCTAATTTTTATTGTAAATTTTTTAAGGAATTTTGAATATTGTAACACACTTGAAAATTTTGAAGATTAAAGCAAAAAAAAAAAATTGATTGAAACGCCAAAAGTGTTACTGATAACACTTGGAGGGGTGTTACTAAAAAAAGGAGAGATATAAAATTTATATTTCTATCTTTGCTAAGAGAGGTGCACCCAACCATCATCAAATTATTATATGTTACTTTTAATGTGGGTTCACACTTATATATTTAAATATTTTTAAAAAAAATATAACACTATTATATACGATATAAAGAGAGGAGCATGGGTTCACGTGAACCCACATAACCCCTCTAGATACGTCTCTGGATATGATAATAAATTTAAGCGTTCATCAATTTGTATTTTTGAATTTTTTGATTTTTTTATTCAATTTCAGTATTAAGTAACTTTTACTAAAATTTATTAAAATTTGGTTAAATTTAAATTGGGCAACTTTCACATATAGCAAACATAAAATTCATATTTGTATGCAATAGCAAAGTTTACATAATTGCTCCATATCAAACATATATATGTATAATTCGCTATACATATATAATTGAAGCGAATTGTATTAAAAACGAAGTGTATTAAACGAGAAAGAGAAAGAGACTTGGGCAGAGAATTGTATAAAAAGAAGTGTATAAAACGAGAAAGAGAAAGAGACTTGGGCAGAGAATTGTATAAAACGAAGTGTATCAAACAAAGTATATAAAACAAATTGTATAATTATAAGTGTATAGAAAGATTATATACAATTTGAATTTGTATAAAACGAGAAAGAGACAAAGGCAAAAGAGACTTGGGCAGGAAATATACAATTGAATCGAATTGTATACAACGAGAAAGAGAGAAATTATATACAATTTGAATTTGTATAAAACGAGAAAAAGAGAAATTATATACAATTTGAATTTGTATAAAACGAGAAAAAGAGAAATTATATACAATTTGAATTTGTATAAAACGAGAAAGAGAGAAAAGACAAGAGAGATTTGGGCAGGGAAGTACTTTTATTGTATAATTATAAGTGTATAAGACGGAGATATATGTATTTGCATGTGTATATATAATTTTTTCTCGTTTTATACAATAGAAACACAATTTATACAATTCTATTGTATGAAACGCGAGAAGTGAGCAAAGGAAGCGAGCGAGAGAGGAAGAGTGACGAGCGAGAATATAAGGGAGAGAGGGACTGACAAACAGTTTGCTATGAAACACAAATAAATCAAACGGTACCTACTATATTTATTTTATATTATTAGTTTGTCATTCTATAGTTATCCCATTTAAATTTGCATTGAGAAGTGGACTTTTGAGTACTTATTGAATGATTTTTTATTAAACACTCACTCCATTTAAAAAAGATTGATTTTTTTTTTGTAATAACTTTTCACATGAGATATTTAAGGTGACAAAATTAAATAATAATTTTATACATTTGACATAATTTTAATTTAGAACCACATGATCAAAAATTTTCTTTGTTTTTTTAAACTCTGTGCCAAATCAAACTAGACTATTTTTTGTGAAACGAAGAAAATATTATTTTTAGTTATTAGTCAATAGTCCAACTTAGCTGGCTTACTCTACGTTGAGGTCAATTTTTTTATTATAATTAATTATTATCATTTGTCTTATTACGGTATTGTTCTCACCCGTCTCAGTTCTCATTAGAATTTATACTGAACCATGTTATGCTTCATCAAATATCATATTTTAAATAAATATTAGACAAAACTAAAGACAAAGTTGACTTTTACTTCACAAACATGAGTAATTGTTTGAATAAACTTTTAAATTTTTTAATTTGTTATTTGGTGATATATATATATATATATAAGAAAAGAACTTTCTATCATTGTAACGATATGTTGCCAAAACCGTTGTAATAGGTTGGTGCAATAATTAAGCATGAAAACAAATAATTTCCCCAAATATAAATTAAATATTCGAGATCAGGCAATATTTTTATACATATTAATCAATATAATTATGATCCCAATTAATAATTCGAACAATATAAACCCCATTATGGGCAACACCATAATGTATCATATTGATATTGAAACCCAGATTTTCAGAAGATATTTAACATATAAAATATTATTTTCGTCATTTTAATTTTTCCATCTTAATTTTATGAGGCATAGAATTTTAAAAGTAAAAAAGAAATAGTTTTAAATTAAAAATACTTATAATATATCAAAATACTTTTTAATCTCATGGTCTTAAATATGTCATATATCGAAATACTTTTTAATTTCACAGCCTTAAATATGTCATCTGAAGTGTTTAAAATTAAAAATTGTCTTATCAAGAAAAAAAGTATTGTATTTTTTAAATTATAATCGATGAGGTTGGTAGTAATTATAAAATCATTGAAATAATAAGAAATAATGCAAATCAATGAATCATTGAAATAATAAAAAATAATGCAAGTAGGATTTTTAAAATATTTACTTGATTATGTTGACTCTATGCATGTGCCAAAAGTAATAAATTAAAATGCTTATTATTGAGCACCATATGATATGCTTTCCGTTATAATGATAACTAACCAAACATATATAGTTCGTTACAATTTATTTATTTATTGTTCAAATTATTTTAGTTGTGATTCATTTAGCTTATCTGATTCTGGACGGTTGTTGAATTCATAATTTAATATATATAAAAAAATTTGACCAATCGAACGTGAAAAATTTTGAAAATATTCTACACCAAACACACCCTAATTATCCCTTACTAGTTGACTAATTGAATTTTGAGTTTAAATCATCTAAGATTATGATAATTAACAATCGAGATCTCCCAGCATTAACCTTTAATTTGTAGTCAAATGTTTCATTTTTGGTTAGCAAAATATTTAGGCCTAAGACAAACTATTAATCAACAAAGATACTGAGAGTAATAAATTGAATTTACATGAAGACATAATGTTTAAACTTTTTGGGACATAAATAACTTTAATTAGTACAATGTTGTTTCCAGTCAAAACAAGGATTTCTAACCCCAGATTTGACACTTTAATATTTTAATTAGCCTGATAAAATTAATACCAGGATTAAATTAGGTGACTGAGGCCACAAAAAAGACAATGTTAATTGTTTGTGTCCCTCACTAATGGAAAAAGTGAGTTACATTGTTGTCTCTTACTCGTACAATGAGAAATCTTCACCTGATTATAAATAGTTTTTAAAGTTAAATTAGGTTAAATGTCAATTTTCTTATCATAAAATTATTAGAGTTAGAGTCAACATTATATTTCGCATAAAATATAATGTTAGGTCAGTATGTTAAATATTAATTGTATTAATTGTTCACGCTCCCTATGTCTAGTCCTCAGTTACGGGGTGAGGTTGAATGTTAAAAATGTCTCAATTGGTTGATTGGTAATAGACTATTGTCTTATCTAATCGGTAATATACTATATTGTCTTATTTAATCTTGGTCAAACCTCACCTTATGAACAAACTTTTAAGGTTAAGCCTCAAAATTTTTCTTCTTTAACGAATACAAACTAGCTTAATATTGTTACAAAATCATCCTATATAGTACAATCGAAACTACTCCTTGGAAGACTATTTGTGCAATAACTCAAGACTCTCATGTTTGGTGCGCGAACAAAAGTTTCACATTAGTAATTGGAAAAACAAAAATATAATTAAACTATAAGTAAGGTGAAATAATACTCTTAATAATGCGAGACTTTTAAAGAAAAACAAATGATATCGTCACACTATATTGAAGTTATCTTTAGACTAAATGAATCCAACATATAAAAAAAACAATCCATAACAAAGATTTGATTGAAATTGAATGGTATGGGGAGTCATATGGGTTTCACATGAGTAGGTCATGCAAGAACATGGAAAGAACATAGAAACATTAGTTGCACAATAATTCTCCCAACTATTGTTAAGCAGGTTGGGTATTAGGGTTTCATTCAAGGATTAATAACATACTATATATGTCTTTTTGTTGTTCATCCTAGACAATATTGGTCATTTCAGATTAATGAACATGACACTTTGTCTCACCAATTATAAACTACACATTTCCCTACTTCCCTTACCTCTACATTTAATTCTCTTAGGACAACAATAGGTTATCATATACACAATATATTCACCTGTTGATTAATTCAATTTATATGATATAATTTAATTGTGTACGAATTCTTACAAAAACTTTTGAAATTTGTAGCAATCTTAAACATGTCAGGAGAGCTATTAGGTTTTGAAGTAAAAGTGTTCTCAAATATAGTGTCCACAAAGACAATAGCATTTATTTCAGATTGTTCTTGTCTAAAGTGTCTGGACTATGGTCCATATATCTCGTTCATATTTTATTGGAAAAAATATCTAATTAAATAAATATTTTTACCTCTCCTTATAGTTTGAAATAATTATATTTTATTTTATTAATTAATAATTTCATACCAAATTTCAAGTCAGATACAATAAGATATATGTATTTTTGTTATCAGATACACTAAATTCGAGAGAGAGAAGGAGTCTATGTAGCCAGATATATGTGAATCACACTAGATACATGTAGTTGAGATACCAGATACATTCTGAAATACAAACACATAGGGTGAGAGGAGACAGGGAGAGAGACGAGTGAGATAGGAGAGTGGCGATCGAGAAGGTTAGATACACTTGAATATAATATATCTAGAATAACTTACACCTAATTTTAACCCTATAGTATACATGTATTTCGACGCGCATATAAATTAGCGTAAATCTAAGTAATTAGAAATTAATGAGATTTGTGTTATTTGCCTTTTTTAAGAGATGGTGGAGAAACAAAATTATTAAATCCCAATCAAATAAGACCATTTCTATTTGAGATAATCATAGAACAAATACAATTAAGACACGATATTACTAAACATAAAGATTCTTTTTATTATTTACCAAACATAATTTAAAATTACAATACCTATCAAATTGGAGCAGATATGTGGTTTTCTAAATTTTGGATAACAATCACAAAAATTTGGGTTTATTTACGGAATGTGAATGTGGATCTTTTTCTTATATTGTGTGAAATTTGTTTTTACTATGTATTGTATAGAATGGACATATAATAGGAAACATTTCATCTTTTTGAACACTCATTATCTATAGTCTGAAACTATATATATATATATGTATGAAATGGTAATACAAATTTGGTTATTCAAATCTTTTTTATACATGTTTTAGTTTAAGTAATATGCATACTAACTATGAAAATTGGTATAAAAGCTAGAGCTCACCAAATTTTATATTTATTAACTGGTTTAGTTTATGAAATGGATATACAGACTGATAGATTGTGATATTCAACTTTAGACGGTATATTTAAGTTGATATGCAAATTTACACTCACCAAATTTTATATATAATACTAATTATTGGGATACTTTCACAATATAGCTACTCAACATAAACAATTGTGACACATAGTTATAATTTGATAATTACAAGCTATAGTTATATTTCATTTGTATATTCGGTATTATATATATACATATTTACACAAAATCTGAAAATTTGAATTTTTAAAAAAAGGGAAGGGCGGTAATTTCAATGGTAAAAAAGAAAGCAATCGCTTAATTGATGCGATTATATCTTTTTACCAAATAAGAGTTATTCATAACAATGAGAATTCATGCTTTCATTACCCTTATGCAATTCAAACAGTTTCATCATTATACAAGCAAACATGCAATATAATATATTCAGCTCATTTATATGTATGTCAAATTTTTGTGCATAAAACCTATATTTAATTTGCATCGATTCGTGTTTTTGATTTGCAGTTATCTAAATGAAGAACTTGTAAAGGCAGAGCACTTGAATTGATTTGTATATTTAATTACATAAATTTTTCATTAATAATCGGAGTTTAATTGAAATAAGTGTTTGCAATTATATTCTATATATTGAGAATTGCTAATTTTATCTATGATTATATAATTACTCCATGGATAATTGGAGTTTTGTTAGAAGACTATGTTTTCAGTTGTATTTAATTGATCGAGAGAGATGACTTGATATCTGCAACTTGAGAATGTTTATAAGTATAAATCAATTATATAATCTACTGCAGTTCATGTCAAATTGTATACGTCCATAATCATATAAATATATTCATCAATGATTATTTATAGACTTGTATGTTTTGTATATGTATAGTTAAATTATTTGTAGAATCGTATAAGTTAGTGTTTGTATGTGTATAATTAGACTTGACGGAATTAGTGTTTGTACGTGTATAATTGATTGTTGGATGTAAATTATGTGGAAAAATTGTCTATTTAAGTTAACTAATTATATTTGTATGTATATAATTGACATAAACTTTATTTGTGGACTTATATAGTTTGATTGTTGACTTGTATATTTTGTATATGTATACTTTTACATCATTTGTTTTGTGAAACAGTTGTTTGTTGAATGTGTGTGTGTATAATTTTAAATTTCCTGTTTGTATATGTACACATTAGTTATTTCTGCTGGAAAATAGGATGAAGCAAATTGTTACATAGACTACGTACGTTATTGAGGGGATAGTTTTTAGAGAAAATGTGTCTTACACAGAATTGTATAATACATAAATTGTATATGCACGAAAAGTCGTAGCTCAATTGAATACGTATAAATAGTTGTAACACTTCAAAGATAAATACTTCATATACAAAATCAATTGAGTGCATATAATACTTCAATACAAATACTTCATATACAAAATCATTTGAACACGTATAAGTTATAACACTTCAAATAAAAACACCTCATATACAAAATCAGTTGAACACGTATAACACTTAAAATTCAAATACTTCATACACAAAATCATTTAATTAAATATGTATAACACTTCAAACAAACATCATATACAAAATCAGTTGAATACGTATAACACTTCAAATACAAACAATTCATATACAAAATCGACTGAATACGTATAACACTTCATATACAAAATCAGTTGAATACATATAAACAAATTTGTACAAAAATTGTTGGTTGTATATGTATCTCCATCCATTATCCAACTGTAAATCTAAAAAATCAAAATAAATTTCAATGATATACAAATACAAATTGAAAAAATGATGAAGTCCCAAAAAATGTAAAGTGAATTTAAATGTAAAACAATTACCTATAGGAATCATAATTGGGAGGGAACGAGTGAAAATTTCAAAATTTGAAATCAATTTTGATTGAGAAAATAAAGGAGAAAATAAGGAAAAATGATTGAAGAGTGAGAATGGGTCCATTCATACATAAGGAAAATGGTGTTGTAAATGATTACAAATAAGATTAATTGAAAAACATAATTACCGAGATTAAATGGCTATGAATGATAATATAAACAAACATTAGCTATAGTAGATAATTAAGTAGCATAAGTTTGCTTAGTTATGTAATTTTCTCAAAATTATTTTAGTATACAAATTGATATCTCTGAATTGTGATATTCAATTGAGGTGATATCAATTTGTATATTAAATTTCATTTATCATGTGCTTTATCTTTTTGAATTAAGATTTCATTAAATCTACCTCCATGTTGGATCAAGATTGAATAAACATTGCCATCTTTCATTCTAAAAAAATTGTATTGCTATACAATAATATATATTGTTGTAATATAGGAAAGCTGTAGAATTTAGAAATAATAGAAAGGGTAGAATAGTCTTTTCACATAAAAGTTAGTTATAACTACTTGTCAATTAGTTAGTTAGAAAAGTTGTTAGTAGTTAGTTAACATAGGAAAGAGCTATATATACAGCTCATTCTTTGTACATGATATACAAGTTTCTACACAAAAATATACTACTCTTCCTTCTTCTTCATAACTTCTTCTTCTCCTTCTTAGCTGTTTTCTTCTTCTTCTTATCGTGATGAAGCTTTCCTTCATTAACGAACATGGTATCAGAGCTTTGCTTCTCAGTAAACACTGATGAAGCTAGAATCCACAAAATCAAAGAATCACAATTGATTCATAGATTCACAAATTTTTTTTAGAGAAATCATAGAATCAGTTCAATTGATTCACAGATTCACAAGTTTTGTTGAAAAGATAGTTAAGTTCCAGAGATTGTTTCAAGCTAAGAATTGCAGACTGTTGAATCATTGTTTTTCAAATCTCAAATGGCAATTGAAGGTGAAAATGCAGATCCAGTTCAAAACAGATCAGGTGCATATAACTCTTCACAAGTCAGTTCTGGGCAGATTCAAGGTATCGATTATAACAATCCTTTGTTTCTTAATCCTACTGATGTTAGTGGTATGAGTATTATCTCATTTCAGTTGCTTGGTATTGAGAATTACACTTTGTGGAGTCGATCTATTAAGATAGCTCTACTAGGAAGAAATAAGATGGGTTTGGTTGATGGAACTGCTAGAAAGGAGATGTTTGGTAAGGAAATGTGGGGGCAATGGGAAAGAGTGAATGCTATTGTTTTGTCATGGTTAATGAATTATGTATCCAAGAGTTTACTAAGTGGTATTGCATTTGCTTCTACTGCTTTTGATATTTGGACTGATCTGAAAGAAAGATTTGATAGAGTAGATGGCTCTAGAACCTATAGTTTACACAAAGATATCGCTTCACTGCAGCAGGGTACTGTTTCTGTTTCTATGTATTATACAAAGCTGAAAAGCTTGTGGGATGAATTTGAGGTGTTGGTGCCATCTCCTTGTTGTAACTGTGAAATATCAAAGGTTTTGTTGCTCATATGAATAGGCAGAAGTTGTATCAATTTCTAATGGGCTTAAATGACTCCTATCATCAAGCAAGGAGTCAAATCTTGATGATGGATCCATTACCATCAATTAACTATGCCTATGCTATGATAGTTGGTGATGAGAGTCAAAAGGCTGTAGTGAGTGGTGTTAATAGTATTTCAGCTGCATTGGAGTCAGTTGCTCTTTATTCTAAAGCAAGTAGCGGCTCAAATGTAAGTCAGAAACTGAAAAGGAACACATTGTTGATATGTGATTTTTGCAAGTGTAAAGGTCACAGCAAAGAATTTTGCTACAAGATTGTAGGCTATCCTCATGATTTTAAGTCCAAAAGAAAGGTGCAAGGAACTACTCCTGCATATGGAAATACTGGTAGTAACAACTACAGTCAGACACCATTAACACATGCAAATCTCACTTATGGAATGAATACAAATGTTCCTCCACCAGGATGGGGAAATATATCTGAGCAGTATCAATCTTCATCAGAGACTTCCAGTGTTAATAGAACAGTGAGTTCAATAGAAAAAGAGGTTCAACAGTTGCTTCAAGGATGTACATTTACAAATGATCAATATGATCACATACTAAAAATGATTCAACAAAAGTCTGAGCCTACAACTTCTGTGTGTAATACTGCAAACAATACAGGTAAAACATCTTTTGTTTCTGGACACAGTAACATGTGGATTATAGATATTGGTGCAACAAACCATACGGTGTCTAGTTTGAATATGTTGACAAAGAATACTGTGCATGAACTTGAAGTCTCTAAGCCTGTATATCTACCTAATGGTACTACTACTCAGGTTTCTCACATTGGGTCTTGTAGTCTATCAACAAGGAGTATTATATCAAATGTGCTTCATATACCTATTTTCAAGTATAACTTGTTATCAGTAAGTCAAATTACTAAGGAACTAGGGTGTTCTGTTACCTTTTTTCCTCACTTCTGTGTCTTCCAGGAACTCTACAGTGGGAAGGTGAAAGAACTTGGTAAGGAGGAAGGAGGATTGTACTTGCTAATAAAGCATTTGACTACTCAGTGTAATGATCAAGAAAAGGAAGTTGAGGCTGCATTTGTTGCTCATGATGTCAAGGAGACGGACATGGTGTTATGGCATAAAAGGTTGGGTCATGTATCATCAACAGTGCTTGCAAGAATGTTTTCAGTGAATAAACAAAGTGCAAGTAGCATTTCTAAGTGTCTTGTATGTCCATTTGCTAAACAAACAAGGAATGTGTTTCCTAATAGTAGCATTAAAAAAACTGCTTGTTTTGAGCTACTTCATGTTGATCTTTGGGGTCCTTATAATACACCTACTGTTGATGGCAAGAGGTATTTTCTTTCAATTGTGGATGATTTTTCAAGAGTAACTTGGCTATTTTTACTCTCACATAAATCTGCTGTGTGTGTTTCCATTCAAATGTTTCTGCAATTTGTTCAAACTCAGTTTGGAAAGAGGGTTAAAGTGTTGAGGACTAATAATGGTACTGAGTTTGTAAACTCATGTTGTCACAAGCTATTTACAGAATTGGGAATCTTACATCAAAGATCATGTCCATAAACTCCTCAGCAAAATGGAGTTGCTGAGAGAAAGCATAGACACTTACTTGAAGTTACCAGAGCTTTGAGACGTCAAGCTCACATTCCTATCAGATATTGGGGTCATTGTTTGTTAGCTGCTGCATATATCATTAATAGGTTACCAAGCAGTGTTCTACAATTTAATACTCCTTATGAAAGGTTGTATGGTAGTAAACCATCAATATCTCATGTCAAAACTCTAGGATGTTCGTGTTTTGCTAAGCTTCAAACAGAACATGATAAGTTGATGCCTAGATCAAGACCAGCAGTATTCATGGGTTATTCAGAGTTACAAAAGGGATATATACTTCTTAATCTAACTGATAAATCATTCTTCACAAGCTGGGATGTGGTGTTTAGAGAAGATGTGTTTCCTTTTACAAAGATAGATCATTCAATACAAGAAAGAGTGTTTGTAGATCCTATGCAAATTTCAGACATGCTAAGTAGTGATGTACAGTGTACAAGTCCTATGATTCCCAGGTGTCCTTCTACTACTGTGTCTCATGATGCTAATGTGTCTCATGAGACTCATACTTTGTCCTTCTGTTGATGAGGTAGAACAGTCTCCAACTGTTGGTGTGGTAGATAATGAGATGACTCAAGAGCCTGCAAGTCTTACTACTCATAGGAGGTCTACTAGACAGAAACTTAAACCAACTTGGATGAAAGTTTTTGTGTCCTTGACTGTTAACAAAGATGTCATGTATTCTTTAGGAAAGTACATGAGTTATGCTCATCTTTCTCCTACATACCAAAGCTATATTGCAGCCACCTCTGTTATTAAGGAACCTGATTCTTATCTAGAAGCTGTTCAAGATAAAAGATGGATAGAAGCCATGCAAAATGAAATTCAAGCACTATAAAGTAATAATACTTGGGAGCTTACTGATTTGCCAAAGGGGAAGAAGGCTATTGGGTGTAGATGGATTTATAAAGTTAAATACAATTCATTAGGTGAGATAGAGAGACTCAAAGCAAGGTTGGTGGCTAAAGGTTATTCTCAACAAGAAGGAATAGATTACAAGGAGACCTTCTCACCTGTTGTTAAAATGGTGACAGTCAGAACCATTGTGTCTCTTGCAGCAGCTAGGCATTGGCATATTCATCAAATGGATGTATTCAATGCTTTTCTTCAAGGTGATTTGGATGATGAGATTTATATGCAACTACTCAGGGATTTGTTGGTCAGGGGGAGAAAGTATGTAGACTAACAAAGTCCCTATATGGTCTGAAACAAGCTCCAAGGCAATGGAATCAAAAGTTGACTGAAGCTCTTAGCAATCTCAAGTTCAAACAAAGCCAACATGATTATTCATTGTTTATTAATCAGTCAGAAGAGGGAACTATATTAGTATTGGTTTATGTGGATGATATGCTAATTACTGGCAGTAGTCTTAAACTAATAGAAGACACAAAAAAGGCACTACAACAAGCATTCAAGATGAAGGATTTAGGAGAATTAAAATATTTTCTAGGCATTGAGTTTACCAGATCAGCAGCTGGTATATTAATGCATCAGAGAAAGTATACACTGGAACTTATAGATGAGGTTGGATTGATAGCAGCTAAGCCTGCAAGAACACCTATTGACATCAATGTCAAACTAACATCTAAACTATATGATGAGCATGTGAAACAAGAAGAATCAGATGATCCTTTGATTGATCAAACAACATAGCAGAAGATAATAGGCAAATTGTTGTATTTGAATATGACAAGACCAGATATATCATTTAGTACTCAGACACTGAGTCAATTTTTACAGCAACCAAAAAGGTCTCATCTTGATGCTGTATTAAGGGTGATCAGATACCTAAAGAAACAACCTGGTCAAGGACTGCTATTGGCAAGTGATTCAGATGGACAAGTTACTGCATTCTGTGATGCTGATTGGGCATCTTGTCCACTCACTAGGAAGTCTGTGATAGGGTATATGGTTAAGATTGGTAAATCATTAATATCATGGAAGGCAAAGAAGCAAACGACAGTGTCAAGAAGCTCAGCTGAAGCTGAGTATAGAAGCTTGGCTTCAACTATTTCATAATTGGTGTGGTTGCTGGGATTATTGAAGGAAGTAGGTACTAAAGTTCAAGTACCAGTTCAAGTTTACAGTGACAGCAAGGCTGCTATTCAGATAGCTGCTAATCCAGTGTACCATGAAAGGACCAAACATATTGAAATTGACTGCCATTTCGTAAGAGAAAAATTGCAAAAAGGACTGATCAAAGTGGAGTACATTCATACCAAAGAACAGCCAGCTGATGTATTAACCAAAGGGTTATCTAGACTACAACATGAACACTTATTATCCAAGCTAGGGGTTTTGAATATTTTTGCACCTCCTAGCTTGAAGGGGAGTGTTGTAATATAGGAAAGCTGTAGAATTTAGAAATAATAGAAAGGGTAGAATAGTCTTTTCACATAAAAGTTAGTTATAACTACTTGTCAATTAGTTAGTTAGAAAAGTTGTTAGTAGTTAGTTAATATAGGAAAGAGCTATATATACAGCTCATTCTTTGTACATGACATACAAGTTTCTACACATAAAAATATACTACTCTTCCTTCTTCTTTTCCTTCTTAGTTGTTTTCTTCTTCTTCTTATCGTGATGAAGCTTTCCTTCATTAACGAACATATATGCAATGCACTTTTGTCGATAAACAAAGGTGATGTATATTAGCTATTGACAAGTATATCTAAATCGTCATTTGATACGTAATTTTCTAAATGATAAATGTACATTATATAATTGTTATACAATTTATGATATACATATAATGCATATTGATTTTCACAATTTTTTTATTATTATTTTTCTTTAAGAATTTGATGTCCGTATTGGAGTATGACTATCTTAGATTCATCTCGAATGGGAACCCATTCGGAGGATAGCGCTCTTGGTGAATATTTTCATATCTAGGGCACGAAAATGAAACATTTTGTTAAGAAAAGAGCATCCCCAACCAGTGCACCAAACCCTTTGGTTGTTAATTTACACTATTCAAAGCAATAATAATGTGTATTTATTTTTTAGATTTTAATTAATTTATTTCTTACAATGGTGTACACAAAGATAGTTCTATTTTAGATACACTATAATTGTATTGTATAAAAGAAATTGCATGCATATTTCTGAAAATTAATGAATCTCTTTATATTATTTTCTTAGAAAAAAAACTTATGAAATTTCTTCGATTATTTTTTAATAAAAATATATAGTTATTTTTAAAAATTATTTTCAAGAAAAATCGATGGATATTTGTTGTTTTTTAAAATTTTCTTTTCAAGAAAAATTGAAAGATTTGGTCAATTTTTAATGTAAAAATTTGCAATCGAAAAGTGTAAATAACAATAACTTAGTATTTAGTAAAAAATTATCAACAGTCTAATGATAAATTAATTTTGTATCATGAAATAGATCTTGGTTTGATGTTACTCATTGCTATTAAAAATTACCTTTATTTTGAGAAATAATTCAAAAAAATATTCAGTTTAAGTGAATACTATATCAAAATAATTGAAACGTACTTGAGAAAGTTCATATCTAAATTTCTGGACCATTTAGAGGAGATTTGAGTTGGTTGGGACTGGAAAATGTTTATTTGTAATGTATAAACATTGTATATAAATGTATTGCATCTCTGATACATATTTATACATCATTTATAATGATTATACATTGTTTATACAATATTGATACATTACATTTAATTAGTTTTTAAATGATTAATACTAAATCAAAACAAATATAATAAATATTTATCAATTTGGTTGTTATCGATTTTTTGTTTGATTTGATTTAATCATGCACAAAAATAAAATCAACAGACAAGGTGAAGGAATAAAAAAAGGAAAAATTACATAAATTAATACATTTTAATAAATAATTACTGAATTTCGCAATATTTTTAATTTCTTACCACTTATAACAATACTATGTTGGATTTGTAATATGAGTTAAAAGTGAATTATGTAAGCAATATATATGAATTATAATTCTTTTTTGAAATATATTATGTTTGTTTGGTAAAATTTGACATATTGTATTATAAGTGTATTAAAATGTGTGATATATATATTATCCATTGTTAAAACCTGTATTATATGTGAATAATAAATTGTTCTTTGTAATATGTATTAAACTTGTATAATAAATGAATTAAAAGTGATCATGTGAAAAAAAATATTATTAAAAAAAATATTATTGCTATAAATGATAAATATTTTTTTATTATAGCATATTTATATAAGTTTCCCGTAAAAAAACATACCTGTTCAAAATACTCTTTGTTTTGGGTTTTTTTGGTTTCATAAATGGTAAATAAATTTTGATGAATATATACAAAATATTTTAAGTTATTTATAAAAAATAATATATTATGCATACGTAGTTATAAAAAAATATGCGTATAATTTATCGAATCTATTATATTATTTCTTTATTTTTAACAAAATCAAATCAAATGTTATTGTTTTATCAAAATGTAAACCGAATCAAATTGGAAAAATGCAAAAGTACCCCCTAGACTTTGACCGAAATTTCAGAGACAAACCTTAACTAAACTAAGGTTCTATTACCCCCTGTACTTTTTTATATTTGTAATTTTGTGCACCTTTTGTCTTGCATGGCACACTCCGTGACTCCACGAAATTGAGGCGCGTGAGAGATATTTGGATGCCACATAGACAAAAAAGGTGAACAAAGTTACAAAAAAATTATTTCAGGGGGTAATAGGATCTTAGTTTAGTTTAGGTGTGTTTTCGAGATTTCGATCATAGTTTAAGGGGGTACTTGTGCATTTTCCCAATCAAATTCAAATAAAATCAATTTTTTAATTAATTTGGTTAATTTCTTTTTAATTTGGATTGAAGTTTATTCAATTTGTGGATACACTCAATTAAGTAATATCTTTTGACAAACAACATAACTATTCGTCAGTTTTGTGTAGCCCATCAATTTATTTCTCAAAATATGACGTATATTTTAGAGTTTGTTTGGATTATTTTATGACTTTCGACTTATAAGTTAAAGGTATTAAGTTGAAAATTTTAACGTATGACTTATTTATAATTTTAATTTTAATATATATATATGTGTGTAAGACAAATAAATTGAAATAAATTAAATTTTTTCGACAAACAACTGCCTTCTTCTAGCTGAAGTGGGCTACACACATTTCGAGCAAATCACCCTTCGGCCCAAGCACACATATTGCCCAAGAGTTGTGTGATGAGATAGTAACTAAAATAAAATATATACTCAGATATATCAGTGTATACACTCATAGTTTTATAATGTATACACATTATCTAGCTTAAATTTGCCTCAAAAAATACACAACAGCTGTGAGAAGGCAGCCTCTAACACATCTTTTTCAAGTTACTATTCTTCATTAAATAAATATACATAGTATACATTAATATATACTATTACATATTGATATACACATGTTGTCAGCTTATTTGTGGACCTGCAAATACAAATGTTGATTCAACACTGATATGTATATTTTGTAGCAACAATATACTCATATTCACATTTACATTATGAAATTTCACAACGTAAACATATTTAAAATATCATGTTTTAACCAAAATGGATAAAGTTTATTCACTTTTTGAACACGATTCGTAAATGTATCATTTTACTTGGTTTCAGTTGATATCTAGGCACTCCGACTTTGGGAGGAAATAAATAAATATTTAAATTTGTATAAAGTTGATCAAGTAGACATACATATCTTACGTAACATAATTCAAATAAGTTTGAGTGCATCTCACACGACTCATCGAGTTCAATTTTTCTTTTTCAGTGTTCTTTTACAAAAGTAGGAGTCGAAATTTTAGCCAGAAATTTTGAACTTTTCCCATTTTGTAATAGTCTTCAACTTTTCATATAATATTTTTCTTCCACGGTAACTAGTATTTTCCCCCATACTTTTTTCAACTTTTTTTTTTGATTTAGAAAATGAGCTTTTGCTTAAGTAACATTAGATAATTCCAAGTACTATTCCTTTAATCATGGATCTTGATTTGTATAAGTTTGAATTTGGACGTTTTATTAGCTTGATCTTTTTAAATGTGAACTACTTTTTCGACTTTACTTGAATAGATTTTGATATGACTGACTTATAAATCATTATAAGAGATAAAAAAATTCTATCGCGAATCAGTAAAAAATTTATATAGTAAAAATGCACAGTGAAAAACAATTTTTCATTGAAATAATGAGAAAAATTCTAATTTCAGTACGAAAACTTCAATTGTTTATTTCATTTCCCACCAATTCAATCAAAATATCGTGAAAGTAACAAATGAAATTTTTTTAGTGAAAAATAATTATTTTTTAGTTGTGAATCGATGTTGATACTTTTTAAATTGTGATCCTTCCTTTAGTTAAAAACAAAATAAAATCAACCTTCAATCTCTTTATTATTTTTCTTGAATGTTATAAGTAAGAATCTTCCTTGTGTTGAATTTTCCTCCAACAAGTAATTTTTTTTTTTTAGAAAAAAGTCTCAATGAATCATAAAGTAGTTAATCATTCAAAATTTGAAAGTAAACTTTTCAAGTTTGAAATTATAGATTCAACTTTTTTTTAAATTCTAGATATAGAATTATAGTAAATCATTTAAATTTGAAGTTTAAATATTAAGAAAGTTATTCTTTCCGTTAAACTTGGAGCTCAAATCGTGGAAATAATCTTAATTGATTATATTTTTTCTCTCATAATTTTCATCATACAATATTATGTCTTATATTTGTTTGAATCGTCAACAAATTCTTCTTCATAGAAAGGAATAAATTAATCACCAGTAAATATTCTTTTATTATAATTATATTGTTGGTGGATATAAATTTTTAAGCGTATACCTTCCATTATCAGAAAGCGTCTCAACAATATTGCATCACAAGAAAATACACTATTATTAAAAAAATATTTATAATTAGAATACAATTTCTTTATTTGCAAAGTCAGAATTTTAATTTATCAATTTTAGATAATAATAATTGAGTTCTAAAATTATTAATAGTATTTACTAGAATTACACTTGGAACTATTTATGTTGATTAATGTAATAGTGTCAAGGTTAATTAGTGGGAGATAATGATGAGATGTTGCCGACATTCCTTTTTATAACTAAGGGTCGGTTTAAAAAAAATAATCTAATTTAATTTGATATAAAATTTAAAAAATAAGAAAAATATTTGGTATAGATTAAAATTGTATTAAAATATTTTTAAATCTCGTAATCTTAAATATGTAACGTAAAGAGCTAGAATTAAAATATTTTTTGAAAAAATAGAATTATTTTTTATTAAACAAATTAAAAATAAAAGAAGATCATTCTTTATGGAACCGATTGAAGTAAAGTTTTTGCTTGAACATAATCTTTAAGAAATTCACTCATATATCCCTAAAAAGTAAGATATATTTTTTGTTAAATTACTCTTAACTAATTATTAATGTCTCTTAATATAATTTTTATATTGTATATAAAACTGTATTTATATATATAATTAATTTTTAAAAAAAACTATTTTTGTCAATTATATAAGAAAATATTTCAAATAAAATATTAAAACTAAAAATATCATATAATATGAACTTGGAAAGTACTATGTATCAATTTTTTTGATCTTTTTTTTTGGCTGAAAGATTCAATGATTCTGCTTTTATGAACCAAAGATTTGGATAATCAATCAAGCTTTTGGTGGACCTAATTTGGATACTACTAGTCTACTACACAACAATATTGCATTGACCTAATTTAAAATCTTGAATCACTTACTTCTTACTTCATTATCTCAAGTTAATTATTCACATTATTAGGAATATTATATTAAATTACTCATAAATTTATATAAATAAAATAGAATTAAAGACAAATTATTTGTTACGATTTTTTTCCTTTTCAATAGTGATCGAAGTATACAGTCTACTAACCGACTCTTAAAATTAAGATTTATCATGTATACCAAGAAGAAAATGGTATGCATCATGTGCATGCATGATCTTAACTTCTTAAATTGGAATTAACATCTAGCTAAATATGCTTATCAATTTAGTAAAACTTAGAGGTGAAGAAAATTAACTAAAGGAAGAAACATATAGTCTCTTCCAAACATCTTTATTGACATCTAATTTGGAAGTTGCTTGTGGAAAATAGAAGAGAAAAAGAGGCATGTGAAATCTTTAACATCAAAAAAAGTTAAAAGGAAAAAAAAGCACTTAAAAAATAAAAGGCGATCAAATATAAATTATGATAGAATAATTTAATTTGTAACTTTTTTTTTTAATTAAAAATAATTGTATTTAAATTCTTCAATAGGAATGGAAGAGAGATCGTTTAAAATGTGATCTTAAAAATAAACTCAACAATGTATAAATTTTATCGAATTTTAATACAAATACAAAATTCGATTAGTGAGTAAAAAAGAATGTATATAGTATAGTAGCCTTAGTCCTTACCTACCACAAATTAGCACATGTTTCTTTTTTTTAAAAAAAATAATATAAAATAAAATAAATAGGAGACCAGCCTAACATTTTTTTCCCCACATAAATTATAAATTATAAAATTAGGTCACAACCGGTCGGTTACCTGTCTTATTCTATTTGCATCAATTAATTTTGATTTTCCTTAATTTTTATCCTTCAATAGTTAGTTATAATTTATATGATGTATTTTTTAGTTTTTATTTTTAAAAATATAATAAAAATATTGTTTAATATTTAAAAATAATCTAATTTTAAATTTTAATTACACTTTGAAAAAGTTAATTTGTAACTAAAAAAATAGTGTATAATTTGTTTTAATAATTTGTATGCAATCAATTAATCAAAGTGCTTCACATGCATATACTAATATAATTATGGCTCCGCCACTGCAATCAAAGTGCTTCACATACCTGTAATTAATACAATTAAATTAAGATGGAGGAAATATGTACTATCTACCATTTATAAAATATAATAATTTAATCACAAGTAAAGATATCAGTAACATAAAAATGTATGTTAGTTGATGTAACCATTTAAAATGATATGATATTGATTATATGAATTGAATTCATAAAAAAAATTATAAAATTAAGTTATACGTGCTGACAATAAAGAGGATATTCAAACACACTATTAGTATAATTAGTTTGATAGACTGTAGAATATTCTCACTCTATTTTTGGGTAATAATACAGTATTATTTATCATAGTTTTAATTTTTTAAAGTTATAATTATAAAAATTTTAATTAATATTTCACTACAACAAAATAATTATTAGCGACATTTAATTCTTAATTACCGTTAAATATGTATTTTTAGCGACAATTGTCACTCTTTGTATATGTCCCTAAAACCTTTAGCGACATTGGTTCTAATGACACTTAATTAATGTCGATAAGACTTTAGCACTCTTTATTAGTATTAATATTTAATGTCGCTAAAAGTTGTTTTTGTTGTAGTGTTTTAAGATGTTTTTTTCATCATATCAATATGCATAAAATTGCAATTTATAATACTCTTCATATAGTCTTAGAATATCTATTTTTTTTGTTTAATATATCAAATAAATGTGATCTAATTTAACTTTGAAAATTAATCATATTGCTTTTTAAAAAATGTAACATGATAAATAATACCGAATAGAGAGAGTATTAGGTTTCGTACGATCGGGAGAGTAATTATTGTAGTTGAACTTATCCAATAGTGTAAACATATTATTTATTTCGTCCTAGTTTAATGTTAGAAGATTTTTTTAGATTTTTTGATTTAAATAAATTTTAAATATTTGTATGTTTATAAGTCATTTGATTTAAATGTAAAATGTAAAGTTTAAACTTAAATTCCAACTACTTACAAAATTTTTAAAAAAAATTCTTTTTGAAACTAACTACTGAAAAGGACAAAAATTCTTATATAAATTAAAATAAAAAGATCTATCAAGTCCACAAAATTTAAAATCAAGTTAAAAAACACCTTAACATACATATTTAAATGAAGAATAAATGGATTTTCAACAAATTTTATATTCACGAGTCTAAAGTAAAAAAGACAAGTTTTTTTCTCCAAAAAATATAATAAATTTTTTAAAATCAAAATAGTAAAATCATTACACGCTGTGCACATTATTAAAATTTTTATTTAAAATGAGCAATAATTTTGTAAAAAAAATTATTTTTTTTGTAAAATTGCTGCCTTAGCAGCGTTATCCTAATTTAAAAAAAAAAAAATCTTAAATCGCTGGTGAAGCAGTGTTCTTTTCAAAAAGAATCTCTAAAATCTCTATCCAGCGTTTTCTTTAAAATAAATTTCTTTTAGCGATTTTAATTTAAAAACTGAATTTACTGCAATTGCAACAATTTTCTAATTATTTTTTTCTTAAATTGTCTCTTCTTCGACAGCAATTTTTCTTAATATTTAAAAATTGCCGTTTTTCCTCAATGTTTAATTAAAAAGATGATTTTGGATAATGCTGATGAGAAGTGATTTATGAAAAATAATTTTTGTTTAGAAAAACACTGCTAAGGCAGTGATGTTACGAAAAAAGTAATATATTTTTTTAATAAAATCGCCGTTTTGATAAAAAAAAATCTAGTATATTATTTATGTTTTTATAAAAGAACTTGCGCTTTCTTCGTATTCGTATATTCACTATGTAGAAATAAAATACTATGATTATTACAATATTTTTCTATCTTGATTATTTTGTTAACACAAATTTTATTGCAAATAACTTAAATTCCAAAAATTATAAAGAATAAGAAAAAGTTGATTACAAATTAAAGTTCGCATAATGTATAGGAACTAGGATAAGAATGTTGATAACCTTGATTAAAATGAATTGATATTGCGCGTGTTTCATAATGGTCAACTTTATTATTTGTGTTATTATTATTTTTTTGGTTCACTCTCACAAAATACATGAATAATTAGTGTATCTAGACTATGATCCATTACAGCATATATATTTAATTTTATATTCTAAACCACCAACGAAATTATGGACTCTAAGCATGAACTTTTTCTAAAAAATCATTTTAAGATATATAGACCGTATCCTCTGCTAGAAAAAAGTTATATTATGTTATTGAATTAGTTTCTTGGAATTCATTTGGATTAGTTGATTAAAAGTAATTTGAGAATCATTAAGTGTCCATAAAAAAATTTCACATGTTCAAGTTAATATTACTTATAAATAAATAATTTACTCGATATAGATATTGAAATTGATTAGAAAAATGTAATAGTAGTATGTTTGATAGAAAAATGTCAATGGTAATATTTCTATTAGAGTTACTAAAATATCCTTCAAATTATATTTTGTAAGAAAATCATTTATTTTTTAATTCTTTTACATTATAGATAACGACGAAATGAATAAAGCAGAAAGATAATTAAAAATTACTATAAAGTATTCACAAATTACAACATATATGAGGGATAAGATTATAAAATAATTGGTCAAATCCTAAGTAATTATAAGGTGTAAAATCATAAGTTAGGGGCTAGGCGCTATAACTAATTTATGACTTCAATATTGACATAAACAATTTAGGTGTTTATCAAACATACAAATAAATTGAAAATTATTTATAAATTAGATTGATCATGCTAAAATAAAAAATTATCTATAAATTAGATTGAGCATCTTATAGTGGCATGGTGTGATTAGATTAAGCCTTTAATCACAATATTGTGGGGTCTATATAAAGAGACAACAAATCATCATTCTCTTGATTATTATAAGTAAAAAATCTCCATAGTTTAGTAGCTTTTCTTCAAAAGAACAATAGTAATAAGTTTGTCACATCTCACTCGCTTTCTATATAACATTTATAAATAAAAGTTATATACTTATTGTATTGTGTATTTAATTAGTTGGTGAAAATATCACTATTGAAAAATCACTATATTCATATTCATATATATA